>NC_133034.1:7406875-7716770 GCF_048771995.1 Taeniopygia guttata
TATTTAGCTCCTGCTAATTTATTGCCGCGGCATATATCGCAGCTGAGATGGCCACAACACACAGAGCATCACCACACAATGTCAGAAAGCTTCAGTCCATACACAGTAACACCAGACCACTTCAGAGGGCTTCAGGTATCTGCTCATACAGAGTAACATTACTTTAGAAAGCTTCAGGCATCTGCTCCCCTTGTTGTTTAGCCCAGCCTTTTATCCCCTCATGTTGATGCATGGCACCTGTGTGCCCTCTGCTCCCTTTGGTGGTTGCTCAGTGCCCCTGGGCACTCCATGGCTCATTGTGTCAGTGCTGCTCACCTGCTGCTCACAGCTCTGCCCATGGGGATGAGGCTCAGCCATTACCACAAACTGTGTACTTACAATTTACCTCCTGCACAACATTAACTAATGAAAATTCAAGAGTAAAATTTTAATATGAAGTGTGGAAAAAGTAATGATCATATCAAGCAGTGGAGATGTCTGGACAGATTTAAGAAGCTGTGGTTTACATGTTCTCATGATGGAGCTACACTTGAAAGCTCCAGTTTCTGAAGCTGGATGGGAGTTATTTACAAAAACCAAAATCAACAGGCTTGCTATTAACAGTATAGGTAAAGAATTGACTACTGAACCTTAAAACCCAAGGAATGATAGAATTTTATCAACATTTTGAAAAATTACTGCATTTCTCCCTTTTTTTACTTCCACAGTGCCCCATTAACACCACTAGCACTGTCATGGTTTGACAATGGCCAAGCACCAGGCACTCAGTCACTCACTCACCTTCCCCTGCTACAGCTGAGCAGAGGAAAAAAAAAATTAAACAAAGGGTTCATAAACTGAGATAAGAACTGGGAGAAAACAAGGGCAAAACAGGCTCAACTTAGAGGTACAAATGAATTTCTTACTAAAAAAAGTGAGAGGAGGATAATGAGAAGTAAAGTAAGTCCTTAAAACACCTTTTTTCCCCCAACACCTCCCTCCTTCCTACTGAGAGTGCAGGGACACAGGGCATGGGGGTTTTGGTAAATTTGTCACCTGTGGCTTCTCTCACTGCTCAGGGAGAGGAACCATTCCCCTGTGAGACCATGGGATCCCTTCCCACAGGAGACAGTTCTCTGTGAACTTGTCCAACGTGGAGAATCTCACAAGTGGCAGTCCTCCCAAGACTGTTGCGGCATGGGTCACTCTTCCATGGGGTGCAGTCCTCCTCCAGCTTGGAAGTAGGGGCCCCCTCTCTCCACCAGGTCTCCCACTAGATCACAGCCTCCTCCAGGCATCCACCTGCTCCAGTATGGGCATCTCCCCCAGGGGCTGTGCGTGATCTCTGCATCCCCTGTGGATCCCGGCGGGCTGTGGGTGGATCTCAGCATCCCCCGTGCATCCCCACGGGCTGTGGGTGGATCTCTGCATCCCCCGTGCATCCCCACGGGCTGCAGGGGCACAGCTGCTTCACCATGGTCTCACCACAGACTGCAGAGGAATCTCAGCTCCAGCACCTAGAGCCCTTTCTCCCACTCCTTCTCCAGTGACTTTAGTGTCCATGTTGTTTCCCTCACATGTTCTCACCTCCTCTTCTTCTCTGGCCAGGAAAATCTGTGCCCCACTTTGTTTTGATTTTCTTCTTCAATATGTTATTGAATACAGAGGCATTACCAATAGTTCTAACTGGCCCAGCCTTGGCCATGTCCATCTTCAGAGCCATCAGGGACTGGCTCTGCTGTACATGGTGGAAGCTTCTATCAGCTTCTCACAGAAGCCACCTCTGCGGCCCCCTGCTACCAAAAACCAGGCCATGCAAAACCAATACAAGCACTAATGCTGGTTCTGAACAGTCTAGCACAAAGCTTGAAATGGGAAAGGCTCTCCATTGTTGCTTTCCTGTTATTGTTAAAAACTGAAAGCTTTCTCATCAGGAAAGCCCTTTCCTTCTTCATCTACTTGGAATTGAAAACAAACTGACCTCATCCCCTCTGGCTCTGTATCAACAATTCTCACTTTAAATAAAACAGCCCCACCACCAGAACCGAAAATCTAGCAAATCCTGGGAAATGCTTTAACAACGCCATTCTCTTCATCTTGGAGACCTACCCACGAGTCCCAGCTGCCGTGTCTGTCCTGCTGCTCAGCAGTGACCCGGTGCCGCTGAGCCGATCCTGCCGGCGCTGGTAAAGCTTGGAGGCTGCCAGCCCCCGGAGCCTCAGGCTGGCCATGGCACCCCCGGCCCCTCTGCAGGGGAATGCAGGGACACAACTGGAGCAACACCAGCAGCAGTGATACTCAGTGAGTCACCTTCCTTTGGGGAGTTGCGTTTACATGTAGAAGAGCTGAAGCAGGATGCACAGACACCCGATCATGCATTGTTTCTTACAACCTGTCTGCCATTCTGCCATATACTTAAAGAGCTGACAGCCTCTTTCCTGTATTCCACTAGGAATTATCTACTTAATGCAGCACACGAAGGGCTACATTAGCATCTCATTCTTTCCTAGCCTCGTAGAACTCTCTGTATAAATGTCACAAGTGAGGGAAAAAAAAAATAAATCCCAAGACTTCACATAATTAAGACACTTAAATCAAGAAAACTTTCTGATCAAAGCACAGAGAAATGCAGAAAGGCAAACCAGATTACTAGAGCTCTTGATAGCAAACACTAGAGTTTACTGCAGATCAGTATCTGACCCTGGCATCTCTAAGTGCTTCCCTGCAGGCTGCTGTACTACACTGTACAGGATACTGCAAACAGGAGAGCTGTTCCTCCACTTGGACAATGCATATTCCAAGAAACAAGGTTGCAAATACTTCTGCTCTCCGGACTCATTGCAGCACAGCAGAGGGTCAGGAAGCAGAGAGGAAGAACATACTTGGCATTCCAGGCTCCAGAGCTCTCTGGCCTTCAAGCATTACCATGAAAAATATCATAAGAATCATTACTAATAAATTACATTTTAGTAAACTGAAAAAAATAAAACCAAAACCAAAGGGAGTGGAGGGGAATGGGTGGAAAGGGGAAAGGAAAACGAAAAGGAAAAAGAGGATTTTTGTAGCATGAGCATGAAATACATCTTGGCAAGCTACAGAGGAAAAAAATGAGAGGACTGATGACTTCATGAGTTCTAAATTAATATTAATGAGCAGGAATCCCTTCTGACACTTAAAGAGAAACAGAAGGGTTTACTGGGGCCCAGTAGAACAAATCAGCAGCCTTAAAATCTACAATGACTCCAAATTTCCTTGAGAGTTTCAGCTTCTGACCTGACAGAAATCTGCCACTGCCATTTCTTTCACACTGTAGTGTTGTTTATCCATTTCTATTTTAAAATACAAACGGAATAAAGAAAAATGTCCTCCATACCAGGTGTCTCTGCTGATCTTTGAAATTTTAGAGCAATAAACAATTTTTAAAATGTAAGATTAAAGCACCTTTTTACTTCTAGCAAAAAGCAAAATATTAAATCACCACAATAAATCACCACAACAATAATCTCCCTTATCCTTAAGGAATCTGACAAAAACCCTCCTTCTCTCTCAAATACTAAGATTTTACCTGACTCATATGACATGATTCCATTGGTTTTCAAATAATGACTCTTCACAGAAACTATGACTGTCTTCTTCAAAAGGGAAGATGAGGGAATGAAATAAAAAAGGCAAACAAAAAAACCAAAATCTCAACGCAAACATCCTGTCTTCACATCCCTCAACACAAGCTCGCTCACTCACTCACTCACTCCTCTCTTCCCACCTTACACACAGAGGGAAACTGCACAGGTTTGCTTTTTCTTTCCCTGTTGATAGATTGCTTTTAAGAGACAGGGCTGATGCCAAACTCTTACAGATGGTTATTTTCTGGGCCAAAGCAGAGAAGCAAGCAGACAGATTTCTTTCAGGCATTTTCAGGCTCTTCCTCAGAGAAGGACCTCTATGGCCCCAGAACAGCCTAACGACCTTCCTATCTAGAGAGCAAGAGAGAGCAAATTTAGATCAAAAGATTAAGATTAATAATTTTCATTTTCAACTCAGAAGAGCAGAAATGGCTGCTTCCAACTCAGAGAGATAAGATATCTCTTATATATTTAATAAGAGATACCTTATATATTTAATACAAGTACAATCTACTCAGCACCAAGAATCTTTTGTAATATTGTCCTTTATACTCCCTCCTCTTTCTAACCATTTTACTTACAACTGCTTCATGTAAAGCAGCAGCAGCTCTCTACTGAATTAAAAAAGCACCTAACCAGCTAGCCTAATTGAAAATAATATACTGTTATTTCTTACCTTCACTGGATTAGGAACAATCAATAAGCATATCTGTAAAAGCAGCTGCTCTTCTTTTGTTGACTACAGGAAGTACATAGGCGTATCCAGATCCCAATTCGACCAAGTATAGTGATAACAAAAATTTCTTATGAAGATAATCATGCTCTGAAACATGCACTTGGGAAATGTTTTTTACTTGGGCTTTGTATTAGATTAATTTCTAAAGGCAACTCCAAACAGCCCAGGCATTTTTCATCTTTCAGTTTTCTAATCAACACCACAGCAGCAATGCTTTAAAGGAAACTCTTCCATTTTTGTTTAGTTTCTGCTTTGGGCATTTGACAATGTTTTGCTTGCTGGTCATTCACAGATCTTCCTTCTCAGGAATAAGCCCATCATGAAGACATGGAAAATAAAACAACAAAACCCAGCTAACCAAACAAAATCAATCAACCCCATCCTAAACTCCAACAATCCTCAAAATGGCAAAACTCAAAATGAACAGATGGACTAAACACGTCAAATACAATTCTAGAAGCAGTCTTCCCTTATTTATTGGTAAGGAAGTACCATAGTTAACTTCTAAATGCTCCAAAAATCACACCAACTGTATTTATCAACACTGAAAATCACAGAAAGACTGCTTAGAAACATACTGTTCTTACATCTAATATACTATTTCTTATATAGAATTTGTTTTTAAATGTAGTTAAAACAACATGTAACCTCATAAAACTAAAGAGTGTGGCCAGCAGGTCAGGGAGGTGGCTCTCCTCCTCTATTTCCCCAACAGCCCAGCCCAGACCTGGCAGTCACAAATACCATTTCTAAATCCAATTATCAGTTTTCTCTAGCAAAACACAATCCTCACACTGTAAAAATGCAACTAGTGGTATGTTTAAGATTTGCATTTCATTTGCTAGTCCCCTAATTTTAATAATTTTTTACTATAATTACAGAAAAAGAAAGATGTGCACTTCTTTTTCCTGGACTTATATTTTTCCCTAACTTTAAAAATCAATACATCAAATCACTGCTGTTTTTCAAATTCAGGAAATGCCTCTGCAGCCAAATGAGACAGAACACAATGAAAATTGAGTTATTTTTCATGTATTTTAATAATAATAATAATACATCTGTAGTCAGAGTATCTAGAAGAGAGTCCTTTCATATTTCTACTTTATAAGGAAGGTGAAGTGAAAAAGAATACTGTTTCAGTACTCCATGTTTTCATTCTTCACTTTAGAACACTGTAAAACAACACAATCATTCCCTGTGTCAACAGTTTCAAGACCAAAGGGACAATTATGTCCCCTTCCTGACCCAGGAAGGTTCCCACTGATGGATACTGTGGGGATGCTCCAGCTGTGAAGCAGTTCATCTCCTCCCAGAAACCGAAAATCCCACATCCCAAAAGCTGGAGAACATCTGACTACATAATGTCAGCAGACTTGAAGAACTCCCAGATAGCAAACAGGGAACAACATCTGGTTAGCACTCAGCAGAATGGCCCGTAGTTGGATCTAAGGAAGAACATTCTCAATGCTGAATTCTTTCCAATGCCATAGGAGTCTGTCCCAGCCTGAAAAACAACACTGAACACGGTGCTTGTCAATGGCATAGGCCAGGCAAGGTGCAACGTTACACAGACACTACGAAGCTTTGCTGGGAAACTACTACCCTAAATGGATGATACTATTAACAAGGAAACAGCCAGCTGAGTTACAGCTGTGACAAACAACTTCAGTTAATTGTCCTGTCCTGGGAATAACAGCAGACAGAACTTCAGAAATAAATGTTCATGGCTGACAAACTTCCCAGGACAAACATTCCTGAAAATGTCATATAACACCCACATTCACTTTTCACAAGCTAAAGCCAAGGCCTGCTCATTTTAACAACCCTCTGAAGTAAATCCAAGGAAAAGGGAACAGAAGTCTTGCATCACTTTGAATTGCACACTTTGCAGTGTCTCAGCTACCCTGGAATTGTCCACCCAGGCTCACACTTCACGTCAGAGCTTCAAATGAACAGTGCTGCACTTTAACAGACAAGTTTCAGAGGCAGCATGGAGAGAAGACAAAGTCCACCAGCACTTCCCACTGTCCTCCTGAGTGACTTCACCCAAGGTAAGCCTGTCATTCTAAACAGTACCAAGCCACTGAGTTCTTAAAAAATAAAATCAGCTGGGTTCATATAGCCACAGTTCTTTCCAAGTCTTCTCCATCCTTTCTCCATTTAAGAGCTGGGTACCCATCACCTGTGAACATTTAAGGCTCCTGAGTCTTCCTCTAGCTGTAGGTAAATGAACGTAAACTTGTAAATACACACCTGTTTCACATGTCAGAAAAATAAAAAAGGGACCATCAAAGACACAAGGCAAAACCCAGAAGAGTTTTGAGCATGTATAATCACCCAAGAGCTTCAATTTGTCATCACAGGGACCAAAAATAATACATTCCCAAATCATAGGTGAGCACACACAATTATTCAGCAGGTTCTCACACCCAACAACCCACTAATCAGGATCCACTTTGAATGATTAGGAAACGCTGCATAATACAAACATCAAGACTTGACACAAAAGGAAAGTGAACATTTATACACAAAGTGTTCTGAATCCATCTCAGTATTCCTAATCATGAAGAACAATGCTTCAGAACTACAGTAACATAGCAGGACTCACGAGGATGAGTATCCTAAAAAGGGCACCTTGCTAATTGTAGTATTACTTCTTCATGCTTTTCATATCAAAAATATTTCACAAAAGCAAGCTTATTTTAACAAACTACTTATAACGTCTGGGTTTTATTTTACATATGGGACAAAAAAGTGACATTAAAGCACTTGTGCAAACCCTCTCATAATGCCAGAAAATGCCTTCCCTGCTCCTCATTTACATCTGTCAACTAAGTTGCTTCACAGCGTTCTCCACTGTCAGACAGCATGAGAGGAGAATCAAGCTCCAGATTTAAACAGCTCCTGGAACACGTTAACTCCAAGACCAGCTCGAAGAAGCGGAGAGTGACTCTGTGGGCAGAGGGGCTGCGTGCAGATCAGCGAGAAGGGCCCCGCCGGGGCAGCGGTGCGGGCACACGGGGCGCGGGCTGCCGGCCCGGGTCACATCTGCAGCTGCCCCCGCCCAGCCCTGCCTCTGCTCTGCCCTCCGCTGTGCCCTCCGCTGTGCCCCGTGCAGGGCTCAGGCACAGCGGAGCAGCTCCGCGCTTGCCCGCCGGGCCGGAGCGTGCCCCGCTCCGCCCAGGCCTCACAGCAGCACAGCGTTCTCCCCTGCCCCTTCCCGCCAGGCCCTCCCGGCGTTACCGGGGCCAGAGGAGCTGTTCCCGACACGTCACGGCCGGCCCAGGGCGCTGAAGGCGGGCACGGCCCAGACCCCCGCCCGGCTCCCGTGCGCCCGGCCTCACCTGCCCGTCATGGCGGCGAACCCCGCGCTGTCGCTGAGGGGCTGCGGGGCGGGACGGGCGGCTCGGCCCCGGCGGCCAGCGCTGACCCCGCCCCGGCGGCGGCCCCGGCCCCTTGGGTGTGGGCGGGCACCGCAGCCCTCGGTGACTCAGGGCAGCCCCCCCGGACCCGCGCATACTTTTCCTATAAAGGCAAAGGAATAAGGGCTAGCGAGGCTGCGGAGCGGAAGGACGGGGGAGGCGGCGGCACAGGCGCGGCGCCTGCCCCTGCCCTGCCGCCGGAGCCGCTTCGCCCCACCTGGCAGCAAGACATGGCAGCCGCTGTGAGTGTGGGGTGAAGGGGCAGCGCAGTCACATGCCCCGCACCGACGGGACTGTGTTCGAAGACCAGAGCAGCCGCGCTTCCAGCCTGTTCTGCGGGCTGCTCATCCCTGCACACAGCCCCGCGGCGAGGGGAAGTGGCTTTCCGGCGTTTTACCCTCGGGGTGCAGAAGACAGGTCTGGAAGGCTTCTGGAAAGCGGTCGTGGCAACCATTGCTGTTAAAGGATGAGGGACCGCACTCCCCAAGGAGGGCCCCTCCAAGTGCGATGTTTTTGCTAACATGTCATCCCCGCTTGCCCCTGTTCAAACATACTCTGATGTAAAATGAATCACCAAATGCCATAGGAAGCTTCTGACCAAAAGCAATTTCAAACTCTTTTCATCTTGTGAGATAGCCTGGTATGCTGTGACTTACCATCGTTACATACATTTTTGCATCTTGACAGTAATGAAACTCTGTCTGTGCTCTCTGTTTTCTGGTGTCCATATAATCTCATTTTTCAGCCCTACAGTAAACATTTAAAATTGTACAATGTTCTTCCCATCACTGTCTGAGTAACTGTTAGCCAGGTATCCTAACGCAAAACACCACACTGCCATGCAGTATTAGATTTTGATGAGTTCCTTTTATGAAACTCTGGCTTCAGTAAAATGATCCCTCCTCACAGGATGGGGGAAACAATTGGAAGGGTAAAAATGCAAAAAAAAAAAAAATTGAGTGGAGTTATTTTAATCAGGAAAAAAGGGGGAAAGGCAAACAAACAAAAAAACCAACTCAAAGTAAACAAAATCAAGAAAAACAATTTATGTAAAAAATTCTCAATTGTTCATTGAGGAGTTGGAGGAGTTGGGACTGAAGGAGTGAAGTTGAGCTTGAGAAGAATAAGGAGGGTTGGGGGAAGGTGTTCTAATTGTGTCTTTATTCCTCACTGTCCAATCTATTTTGATTGGCAAGGAAGTAGGTTAATTTTCCCCCAAATTAGTCTGGTTTGCCCACATAGTAATCAGTCAATGGTTTCCCTGTGTTTATGTTGACCCACAGGAGTTTTCATCTCATTTTCTCCCCGTCTTGTCCTCCTGAGGAGCTGGAGTGCGAGAATGCTGGGTGAGAGCCTGGCAGCCAGCAAAGCCAGGCCATCAGACATTTGCATCTGTCGGAATGGGAAAACTTACACAAATGAGAGAATTCACACAAATGAGAAAGCCAGAACTCAAGGCAGAGCAGAAGCAGCATCAGACCTGCCTGGGGCACAGTCAGGGAGATGCAAGTCAAACCTTTCACGATAAGACAACACTAGTGTTTTCTCTGTGATGTTTTCCAGCTGTGATGCACTGCTACAAGACTCTTCTTTTGTTCTGCTTGTTTGACTCGTCTTTCCAGGACAGAAAGCTTGACTTTCCAGGAGTTAATTCAGCATTGAATACTTTGAATTCATATCACTTAGTTTTTTGCCTGTGTTTTAAACTGAGTTTCTATGCCATCTTGGGAAGTGCTTCAGATGAGCAGCAGATAAGCAGATGTCTACCAGAAGAGACCTTCAATTTCCTGAAGAAACTGGAAAAAATCAGGGAAAAAAAAGGTCAATAAGACAAGTTTTATTGTACTATTTCTTGCTGTATTTGGGGCTACATAATTGGTATGATATTGCAATGCTCTATATTCTGAACATTACTGCAAAATCTGTGGTTGAATTTTCAAAGGCATAAATGGAAGCTTTTGGGATTGACAGTTTAGAGCAGGCTGTCACTGCATTTTGTAATCAGGAACATAATTCCACACAAAGGCTTTTGACACCTTGCCAGCATGCCCTCAGACCACCACCAGAAGGATCCGGTCTCTGGATGGATGTTTGCAAGACTGACTCTTCATGTTTTTTCTTGCTTACCATATTAACTGTTTCAAAAATTATACACTTTGGGCTTTGGACAGAACCAGATAGCAGTGGGAAGGGTCTAAAATCTTGTAGACAATTTATTCAGAAAGCTTAACATGTCTAGGAATGACAGAAGTGTGTCTAGGGCTGAACAGAGAGGAAGGGAGAGAGAGTGAGGGCCAGCAGCATCAGACAGGGCTGGGAGCAGTCCCATTTAAACTCTGGGAGAGCAAAGTGGTGCAGTGGGAACGTGCTAGGTGTGTAACTCAGAGGTTCATGGATAGAAACCATTCCCTGCTAGGGCACACCTTCCCCAAGGCTGCCTCACCCAACAATTTCAACCTGTTTGCCTGTAGCTCTCTGGACACACCTGGCCCTGGCTCTCCTCTTCTTCTGCCCCTGCCACCTGGCCCAGCCAACAGGTGGCCGTGGAGTTGTGCAGCAGCAGGCACAGCTTCCCCCACAAGACCCTGCATATTATGGGCACACAGGAATTCCTTCCTTTGCTGCAGGCAGCTCAATCCACAGCTTCCCAGGCACAGGAGAGCACCTCCAGGCCTATTCAGGGCCAGAGGAGGCTCAGGGTGCTCCACATGTGCTCAACACAGGTATTCCCAATGGACACTGACTAGCGGTGGCTGGGTGTTGAGAGTGGAGGAGACACCTTGGTGTGGCACCTGCCTTTTCTGCTTGCCTCTCCAGCCCCTTTCCTGGGTTCCCCAGAGGGTCTTTCTTCACCTTTTGTAGAGATGGAGCAATGTTTCCCTCTCATTAGTCCTTAAGGAGCTGGACTGGATTGGGCTGGAGAAGAGAAGGCACGGGAGCTTGTGCTGTGTGAAGGTGACTTCCCAAGGTAACTTTCGCTGAGTCAGAAAGGGCTTGTTGGAATTTGGGGGAGACAAGATGGTGGCTGATTTCAAGGCTGGTGCTTGTAAGAGAGGCCATGGCAGGCTTGCAGAAGGAGCTGTGCTGCTGGCCTGAAGGATGGTGTGATGAGAGAGTGCCTGTCAGCCCTGCAGGAAGGCTGCACTTGGTGAGAGATGTCCAAGGCAGTGGAGAGAGAGGCAGGCTCAGGTGGGGGCAGAAGGCTGAGTGAGGCTCAGCAGAGGAGCCAGAGGTGTGTGGTGCAGGAGGTCCTATGGTGTAATGGTGAGCACTCTGGACTCTGAATCCAGTGATCTGAGTTCAAATCTCAGTGGGACCTTGGCCTTTTGGTTCCCTCAGGCTTTGCCTCAGCATGCTTACACACTCACAGCTCTCCTCTCCTGCTGAGGTGCAAGACCACCCACTCCAAATGGCTCAGGCACAGGACCCTGCTCTGGGACCATTGCTGCTATGTAAGATGCATCCAAAAATGGACATTGTGCTACTCGCTCTGGGCAGGTGTTTCCAGGTTGGATCATTCCCACAGCATCACCAAGTTACTGTGTGGGGCATTACCTGTATGCACACCATTGTCCACAGATCCTTTCTTGCTCCTTTCATCTGTGCCTTCTTTTCCTCTTTTCCCTGCAAATTTCTTTCTATTTCTTTTGCAATCCATTCAAGGAGCTCTACCAACATTGGACAGTGCCCCATCATTGGGGTTCCATTTGAAACCATGGGAGAGGGAAGAACCTTCCTTGCAGAGAAGGTGGTAGGTGAGGGAGGAGGAGAACAAACAACCACAACTCTCCAGCGGTGCTGCACAAAGGCTTTAATGAGAAGGAGCAAAAGCAGCGTCACAGAACAGAGGGCAAGGAACACGTGTGGGGGGCCAGGGAGGGAAAGAGATGGGCCCATTTGCCGAGGCCAAGGGGGATGATGCGCCGGGCTCAGCAGATCTGACCGCAGCGGGGGAAAGGCAGACACAGGCCTGAGCCCCCCAGGCCAAGGGAGCCCCCAGAAGAGATGGGAACCCCCGCGGTGCTGAGGGAGCTGCCCACAGCAGCTGACAGAGAGGATCCCACGGCTGTGCTCTGAGGGAAAGAGGTGAGGATGGGGCCCGGCAAGGTCACCAGCACGGGGGAAGCCTCGATGTAGAACATGGAGTCAGCGCAGCGGGCGAGGCAGGGCTCAGTGCAGCTGCTTGCAAGGGGGGTTGGGCCACAGGGGCCGCAGGGCCGTGGGGGACAGGGTCTGCAGCAAGACATCTCTCGGTGCAGGAGGCAAAGCTGCAACACAGAGCAGGGAGCACCAAGCAGCTCAGGATCAGTCTGTCTCTCTGTCCCTCAGCTCTCTCCAGGGACACGGTTGCTCTTCAAAACACACTCTGTACCTACAGCTCCCACCACCCTCCTCGTGCCCTCCGAGTGGCACGGCACGGGAAGGCCGCCCCACTTCAGCAATAGCAGCCAGCACGGTGCCTTTAAGGCCCCTGTGCAAAGGCTGGTCCCAGCCCTTCTCCAGAACAGACATGGCTGTGTTCGAGATGTCCCGGGATGCCCTGGGACATTTTGTTACACCATGGCAGGTGCAAATGCTGCTGGGCACGTCCCCCTGAGGCTGAGCCCCATTGATCCCCTTCTGCTGGAACAAAGCCCCCTCTGCCCAGCTGTCCCCAGCCACCAGCATGGAAAGGCTGAGGGCCTCCAACAGCTCTGTCTCAGGGCCAAGCTGAGGCAGCCCAAGGATCAAGCCGGGCAGCCTCCATGACAGCAGCTCAGCCCACAGGGAGGGATGGAGCGGACTCAGGCTTACCTCGTTCCTCGAGGAAAGGGAGGCCAGAGACCAGGATGCAGAGCCGGGAGCAGCGCAGCCTTTTATGCTGGGTCCCAGGGCCCTGTGGGGCCACAAACATTCCTTGTTTGTGAAACATCCAAACTCCTGGGAGGGGCAACTTGCAAGGCCTCACTGCTGATGAGGTCCCTGACTCTTTCATCTCAAATGTTCTCTCTCTTTTTACAACCCAAAATCCTGTGATGAGTCTTGGAATAACTTGGGGATGGAATGCACCTCAAAATCATCTATCTCTTGGCCCCCTCAAACAGACAGGTTCCACAACTTTTCTGGAAAACCTGTTGCAGTGTCCCACTCCTCTCACAGGCAAAGATTCCCTCCCAATATCTGATCTAAGTATATATATATATATATATATATATATATATATATATATATATATATATATAGATAGATAGATATAGATATAGATATAGATATATCTTACATCAAATCTAAATACATGTTTTCAGTGTCAAACTGGTAGCATTTGACCCATCACTACACATCCCAACCAGGAATCCTTCCCTTTCTTAACTGAATGTCTCCTGGGAGCCTTCACCTCTCTTGGCTACACAACACCAACCCTCTCAGCCTGTCCTCACTGGGCAATGGCTCCAGCTGCCTGGTGCTCTTTGTGGCTCCTCTGGACCCACTGCAGCAGGTCCCTGTGCTTCTTAGGCAGTGACTTCTAGAGCTGGAGGCAGTACCCCAGGTACGGTGTCATGAGAGCCAAGCAGAGCAGGACAATCCCCTCCCTCAACCTGCTGGTCACACAGCTCTGGATGCAGCCTCGAATATGACCGGATTTTTGCACTGGGCTGCCAGCAGGCAGTGCAGGTCCATGTTCAGTAATTCAACCACCAGAACTTGCAAGTCCCCCTCTGATAGTAAAAGGGTTTTAAAATCATGGGGATTTAGGGTCAAAAGGAAAATTAAGCTTAGTAGGCCCTGGAAAAAATAAATACCCTAGGTACATGAAGGCCTTGTACCCTGCTAGAACTGTACTTGTGTACCTAGTACATGATAAATGATATAATTGTTAGATGTGATGATTGTTTAGTAATTAAATATAATTCTTGTTTAATCATAAGAATAATCATGAGAGACTGTGTTCAGGGGTCTAAGAAAGATCATGAGAAACTCATGTCAATTTATACAATAAAACAATATAAGTTTAATAATTAATATGTAAGTTGTATAACGATAGAATATAAAATACATTCAGCTCGAAAGACATGTCGGGGTCAGATTTGGGTCTGTACCCCTGATTCCCAGAGTTCTCAATAAAAGCACCTGCATATAATCATATCCCGTGATTATGTGTGTTCCTGAATTCTAGCACCTACACAAGGCTGCTCTCAGTCCACTCAAGGCCTCCCTGTGTCCAGGTTTGGGATTGCCCTGATCTTGGCACTTGACAACCTCTGGCCTCAGCCTGGGAAGTTGGGATCCTCCAGAAAACAAGGAGGTCAACACGTAGGAAGGTGATCAAAGGCATGCCTACATCTCTCCCTGAAAGACAAATTGACCCATTTTCTCAAACACAAACTGACCCACTTTGCTCAGTGTGTCCAGCCCTGAGGCTGGGATGTGGATGGCAGCTTTGGGGAAGAGGCTGAGGGCCCGGAGCCCAAAGCTCATGGCTCCTTTTCCTGGGCCAGGCATCACTTTGCCCATTCAATTCATTTCACAGTTCAAAGGGATATTGGATCAGTCTCACAGAGCTTGTGGGCATCACTGTGATGTGGAAGAGTTGGGAAAATCCATGAGCTTCAGGCAAACCTGAATCATACTGATGTGGAAATGAGTGCACATGGTGCCCTGGACTCAGCCATTCCAGGGATACCAGAGCACATAGCCTCTTTCCTATGAAAGGTTTTGCCTTGGTCAGGGGCATTTCCAGACCTTTTAGGACCAATCCCAAACCACCTTGTATATCCATGTAATCCTGTGCTGCTGCTGCTGCTGCAGTTTTACAAAAGGCATTGCCTTTTGGTGTATACTCAGTTGCTCAGGGGATGCAGGGCTCTAAGAGACGGTCTGAAGTTTTCTTCATTTGCCTCCTGACCATCTCAAGGACCTTGAAGACCCCCGACAAAAGTGCTGACCTGGCTGAGGTGGTGGCTTTCAAGTGATTGTTTGCAGGCGTGCTTGCTGTGCTTCCACAGAATAGAAGACTGTTTCAAACAGGTTCTGACAATCAGTAGCTTGTCTTTTATGCTTGCCCCTGCTTCACTGTTTAAGGGGTCTCATCAAAATGGCCCGTGAATCTTTGTGACCCTTTTTCCAGTTGCCACTCACTTTGGATTAAGACTACATAAACTGTAATTTCTGAGATAACCTCCATGAACCCCCACAGAACGATGACGGATCTATTGTCTGGACCATAAGGATTTCGTCTTTCTGTTGGTAGCTATATTCCCCCCTCTAGCTGGCTAGAAACTCTCAATTTCTTTCTTTGACTGAATCTGAGACCCACACCCCTCCTCTTTCTCTTTCTCTCTATCCATTGTCTCCTTTCTAATCCTTCTGTCCCGTTTGCTGCTGGCACACAATAAAGTTGCATTTGTTGTGATCAAACTGAAAGTCCCCTGCTATTTGTCTTTTCCACTTTGGGATTGGTAAAATGAAACATCACAACACTGCTTGTCCTAGTGGATCATGACAAGAGTAACCCAGGATAACGGAGGTGGGGAGAGACCTCTGGAAGTCCTCTGCTCCTGCTCAGAGAAGAACAAACTTCCCAGCTACCTCCAGAAACTGTGGGCCTTGTCCCATTGTCCTCTGAACACTGCCACTGTCACACAGGACATTGTCTCCTGGGCAGCACTTCCAGGGAAGCCCTGTACCCCTGGGAGGCCACCAGGAGAGGGAAACGGCTCCTACAGAGGAGCCTCCCAAGTCCTAAAGGGGGATGGTCAGCAGGAGATGACACTGAGGCTGTCTGCACTGGGGAGCACATGCCGTGGCAGCCTGGAGAGCACACGGCTGGGTATGTGCAGGGAATGGCACTTCCTCTCCATTGCACTCTCAGGCAGTGACAAGGAACTCCTTTGGGGCAGAAGGGCTGGAAAGCAGAGAGAAAATCTGCCCCAACAGAGCTTTCACTGTGAGTCCTCTGGGGAGCTGTTTCCCCTAATCCGGAGAGTTCCTTATTGTCCATGCCCAGATCTCACCTCACAAGCCTGGCATCTGATCACTCCATGGCTGATACCCTTTCCTTGGCACTGCACAGGCCACATCTGGGTTGGTGTTCCCATGTGGTGTCCCCAGGGAGAGGGGAGGTGTACATGGGGATGTCTTACAGAGAGAGGCACTGCCATAGGACCAGGCAGAACATAAGGGCTGCAGCACCTGATGCATGGCGGAGGCCGAGGGCATTGCGCTTGTACAACCTGCTGGAGATGGGCAAGGCATGGAGGGGAGCATGGAGCTGCTGCCTCCACCACCTCCTGGGGGTTCTGGAGAGAATGAAGCCAAACTCTCCTGAGAGGTGCACTGGTAAGGGGCAAGCGGCAGCAATCAGAAGTCATATGAAAAAAAATCCCAGGGCTCCCTGGGGGAGGACAAGGGACAGGCCTGGGAGAGCTGTACAAGGGGTCGTGACCTCTTTCATAAGCTGTGTCAGTGCTTAGAAGTCAGCAGGACAAGGCCCAGAGCCTGCTGAGGAACCGAGGCACTTTGATCTGCCAGGAGCAGATGACAGGAGCACAAGACCTCCAGAGCTCCACCCAGACCTTCTGGGGTTGTTTTGGGGTACGCTGAGTCACTACAGCCCTTGAGCAGCAACAAAAGACCATGCCTGGGGAGACAGCAAATGCAAGGAGATGGCAGACAAGCACCAGGTGATCCACAATTGGGGATATAAGGTGGGGAAATATCGTTCATGGCAGCAGAACATTGAAGATATGAGCTCTGTTATCCCTTGAGTTCCTGAGTCTGCAGCACCCAGTCCACTGAAGTCCACCCTGGGTGACTCAGGTTTGCCTGGAGCTCAGGGATTTTCCCAGCTCTTCTGCATCAGGATGACACCCATGTGCTCTGACAGACTGATCCAGTGTCCTTTGAAATGTAAAATGCATGGAATGGGAAACCCCATCCTAGACCCAGAAAAAAACAGCTTTGGGCTCCCTGCCCTCAGCCTTTCCCCAAAGCCACCAGCCAGATCTCTGGCCTCTGGGAGGAGCACACTGAGCAAAACAGGTCAGTGTGGCTGTGCAGGGAAGGACACAGCATCTCTTTGATCACAAAACAGGCCGTGGCATGGCCTGTGGACTGTAAGCAAGTTCCCCATGACTGTCACTCAAGCCTGCAGGGGACATCCATTCAGCTGAACATGGACTTTTCTTGCCACTGAGCTTGGCCACCTCCCTGCAGAGTTGGGTCTCTTCCCCACTATGGGGTCGTGCAGTGTTGACTTTGTGCCTCAACTGACCCACAGTCTTCTGTACGTCTGTGATGTCCTGTGGGAGAAATGACTCTCAGGATCAGCCTGAGTGCCTGCACTGAAAGCTCCTGAGAGCTGACCTGAGGTGTCACATAATGGTTGAATTTAACTGTAACTGGAGCCAAAGTAACAATCAAGAAAAAGAAGTGACAGAATCTTACAGACACTACACAAATACAAATCATATCATACACTGACTTGGGACCTCCAAGTCAAGTGGCCTTGTAAAACTGGGATATACATCGGTCATTTCCAGGTTAGGGAGTGTGAAACTGGTGAAAAATGTCTGAGATGAAAGAGTCAGGGACCTCATCAGGAGTGAGGCCTTGCAAGTTGCCCCTCCCAGGAGTTTGGATGTTTCACAAACAAGGAATGTTTGTGGCCCCACAGGGCCCTGGGACCCAGCATAAAAGGCTGCGCTGCTCCCGGCTCTGCATCCTGGTCTCTGGCCTCCCTTTCCTCGAGGAACGAGGTAAGCCTGAGTCCGCTCCATCCCTCCCTGTGGGCTGAGCTGCTGTCATGGAGGCTGCCCGGCTTGATCCTTGGGCTGCCTCAGCTTGGCCCTGAGACAGAGCTGTTGGAGGCCGTCAGCCTTTCCATGCTGGTGGCTGGGGACAGCTGGGCAGAGGGGGCTTTGTTCCAGCAGAAGGGGATCAATGGGGCTCAGCCTCAGGGGGACGTGCCCAGCAGCATTTGCACCTGCCATGGTGTAACAAAATGTCCCAGGGCATCCCGGGACATCTCGAACACAGCCATGTCTGTTCTGGAGAAGGGATGGGACCAGTCTTTGCACAGGGGCCTTAAAGGCACTGTGCTGGCTGCTATTGTTGAAGTGGGGCGGCCTTCCCGTGCCGTGCCACTCGGAGGGCACGAGGAGGGTGGTGGGAGCTGTAGGCACAGAGTGTGTTTTGAAGAGCAACCGTGTCCCTGGAGAGAGCTGAGGGACAGAGAGACAGACTGATCCTGAGCTGGTTGGTGCTCCCTGCTCTGTGTTGCAGCTTTGCCTCCTGCACCGAGAGATGTCTTGCTGCAGACCCTGTCCCCCACGGCCCTGCGGCCCCTGTGGCCCAACCCCCCTTGCAAGCAGCTGCACTGAGCCCTGCCTCGCCCGCTGCGCTGACTCCATGTTCTACATCGAGGCTTCCCCCGTGCTGGTGACCTTGCCGGGCCCCATCCTCACCTCTTTCCCTCAGAGCACAGCCGTGGGATCCTCTCTGTCAGCTGCTGTGGGCAGCTCCCTCAGCACCGCGGGGGTTCCCATCTCTTCTGGGGGCTCCCTTGGCCTGGGGGGCTCAGGCCTGTGTCTGCCTTTCCCCCGCTGCGGTCAGATCTGCTGAGCCCGGTGCATCATCCCCCTTGGCCTCGGCAAATGGGCCCATCTCTTTCCCTCCCTGGCCCCCCACACGTGTTCCTTGCCCTCTGTTCTGTGACGCGGCTTTTGCTCCTTCTCATTAAAGCCTTTGTGCAGCACCGCTGGAGAGTTGTGGTTGTTTGTTCTTCTCCTCCCTCACCTACCGCCTTCTCTGCAAGGAAGGTTCTCCCCTCTTTCATGGTTTCAAATGGAACCCCAATGATGGGGCACTGCCCAGTGAACGGATTGCAGAGGAATAGATAGAAATTGGCAGGAAATGAGGAAAAGAAGGCACAGATGAAAGGAGCAAGAAAGGATCTGTGGACAATGGTGTGCATACAGGTAATGCCCCACGCAGTAACTTGGTGATGCTGTGGGAATGATCCAACCTGGAAACACCTGCCCAGAGCGAGTAGCCCAATGTCCGTTTTTGGATGCATCTGACATAGCAGCAATGGTCCCAGAGCAGGGTCCTGTGCCTGAGCCATTTGGAGTGGGTGGTCTTGCACCTCAGCAGGAGAGGAGAGCTGTGAGTGTGTAAGCATGCTGAGGCAAAGCCTGAGGGAACCAAAAGGCCAAGGTCCCACTGAGATTTGAACTCAGATCACTGGATTCAGAGTCCAGAGTGCTCACCATTACACCATAGGACCTCCTGCACCACACACCTCTGGCTCCTCTGCTGAGCCTCACTCAGCCTTCTGCCCCCACCTGAGCCTGCCTCTCTCTCCACCGCCTTGGACATCTCTCACCAACTGCAGCCTTCCTGCAGGGCTGACAGGCACTCTCTCATCACACCATCCTTCAGGCCAGCAGCACAGCTCCTTCTGCAAGCCTGCCATGGCCTCTCTTACAAGCACCAGCCTTGAAATCAGCCACCATCTTGTCTTTCCCAAATTCCAACAAGCCCTTTCTGACTCAGCGAAAGTTACCTTGGGAAGTCACCTTCACACAGCACAAGCTCCCGCGCCTTCTCTTCTCCAGCCCAAGCCAGTCCAGCTCCTTAAGGACTAATGAGAGGGAAACATTGCTCCATCTCTACAAAAGGTGAAGAAAGACCCTCTGGGGAACCCATGAAAGGGGCTGGAGAGGCAAGCAGAAAGGGCAGGTGCCACACCAAGGGCTGAGCAACGACTGAGCTTCAGTCACACATTGTGAAGAAGAGGTTCACTCACTGCCTAGGGTGCAGAGCAAGGAGGACAGAGCCCTTCTCTGGGAACTCTTCCCTCTCAAAAGGAACTTGACTGCATGGTATTCCCAGGGGGACACAAGCCCAAATGCCTGCTCAAAGCAGGGCTGGAGACAAATCGAGGAGAAGGCGACGGCAGCGCCTGAGCCCCATTGCAACCCCAGCCTGATGTCCAGGTGTTCTCTGCCCACCTGGCTGCAGTGGCTCACCACTCGCTGGGAGTCTCTGCAGGATCCAGGGCAGCTCCTGCAGTTGGCTTTTGCCAAGGCTGGCCTGGCTCAAAGCCTGTGTGTGCCTGCTGGGCTGGGAGTGCCCGGAGTCCTGGGCAGGAGCCCGGCTAAGGGAAGCAGGAGCAGCAGCTCGATTGCTCTGTGGGAGGAGAAAATGCAGAGAGAAGGATGCGTGCCCTTCAGGACCAGGAGAGCTCAGGTTGTGGTTTACTAGTTTTATCATTTTGACTAAAAGCAGGTAGCAGGTGTAGAGGGAAGAGGAAGGCTATGGCCAGTGTTGCCCAAAGAGCTACAGCCAAGCAGGGTAAAAGCTGTTGGGCGAGGCAGTGTCGGTGAAAAAGTGCCTTAGCAGAGGATGGTTTCGATCCATCGACCTCTGGGTTATGGGCCCAGCACGCTCCCGCTGCGCCACTCTGCTTCTCCTGAGCCCTGCCTGCCATTGCCCTCACGGCAGCCTGATGCTGCCGGGCACTGCTGGCCCTCACTCCTTCCCTTCCTCTCTGCTCGACCTCCCCCACCCCACAAAATAGACCCCCTGACAAATTCATCTCCCTTCCGCGTGTGCTCCACAGCTCCAGGGCCTGGCCTTGCCCTTCCCCCACACCTCCCGCTCACAGCCCTGCACAGCCCCTGCCCTTTCACACCCACGCTCCCCCTGCACCTGCTCAACGCACCCCCGCAGGCACGCTGCACCCTTGGGCCTTGCTAGGCATGAGGGCACCTGAAATCCACCCCCACATCCTGACACCTGCAGCCCTGCCCACACATACAGCGCTGCTCCCAGCACGCTGCCGGACTGCACCTGCCTGCCACTTCACACCTTTGCTGCCCAAGGAGGGGCACGGATTGCCTTTGCCTGGAGCTGCCAACAGAAAGAATTCTCCTCTTTTAGCTGTGCAAATTCTGGTGCCTCAGCTCAATGCTGCTCCTGGCTACTCTGAAGTAAAAGCTCTGAGTTCTGGGCACTTGGTGCCCAGCGGGGTGTCAGGCTGAGGATCCTTGCCCTTTGACACTTGGTGCTACTGCAGGTGATGAAATGCTCAGCTCCAGGAGCTGTGCAGGCCTGCATTTGTCCTTTCCTTCTTCATTGTTGGTGCTGCAAGTGCAGGAGCCTCTGGCAGCTCCAGCTGTTGTCCATGGCACCCACCTGTGGGGCGGTACCTGTGCAGCGTGATCAGCTGCCCGCAGCCCAAAAGGGGCGTGTGCCCCGTAGTTGGCAGGATTCGAACCTGCGCGGGGAAACCCCAATGGATTTCTAGTCCATCGCCTTCACCACTCGGCCACAACTACCTGCTCCAGCCCTCCTGGCCCTGCTCATCACACACCCTCTGCCACGACACTCACACCCAGGCACTTTGGGCCAAGGCTCCCACTACAAATGAGAGTTTGAGATTGCTTAAAAAAATCACTGCCAAGGGTATCAGTAAAAGCCACACTTAATATAAAATAAAAGCACTGCAAAGTTCCTTGGCAGGTTTCACTCTACTACTGACAGGGCAGGTAAGGCACAACAAGATAAAATAAGTAGTAATGAAACAAAACAAAACCCAAGCAATCAAAACAGAAATGAACTGAGAACTATCTAGGGGAGTGTCTGTGTGTGTGCCTGTGTTTGTATGTGTATGAGTATGTGTGTGCGTGTGACAAAACACAGTGAGGGCAAGGATACAAAGTAACACAGCATAAAAGCTTGACAGCCCGCAAACTTAACTTTAACTTAACTCGTACCTAATACCTAATTAATATCTTACCCTGAATATTTGACAGAAAGAAAAACACTGACTAGCATTTAACCTAACTTACAACTTCAAAGTTTTACTTAGCAACTTAGCAAAATAACAACACTTGGCAGCATTCAGGTAAGTCTATAACTATAACCAAACCTTCCTTAGATCTCCAAGGTACTTAAACATCTAAGAAAGCAGGATTTCTCCCAGATTTGCTATACTAAATATATGCACACGTGCATGCACACAGACATGAAGAGTCAGTACAAGCAACGTGCCTGTGAAAAATTCCCCTCAGTGGTTAGTGAAACACTCACTTTGGATGCCTTTGCATCTCCCGACGGGTGAATGGTCAGGCATCAGGGAGTGAGGGTATCAGCCCAGGATTCGTCGTTGCTGGGCCAGCCTCCAAGTAAAGCAATCCTGAGAGTTCACTGGCTGGGAGAGCCATCCCACTCCGAGGGGCATCGCTGGTCACAGCCTGCTGTGAGCCAGGAGAGCTCAAATGGTCTCATTCTGGACCACTCTCTATAGGGTTGTAAGAGAGCGGGCTTTAGTCGTAACAAGGTTTCATCCCGGCCACACTGTGTGCTGCCACTTTCTTGGAAAGTGTGACAATGGGATTGCTGTGGCATTCAGGGAAAAAAAATATTTTCCTAGACCAGCCATTTTTAAGGGGCATTTTTGATAGGTATATTTACACACCTAAATGCAGCGTGTGTGTGTGTCTATGTGTGTGAGAGAGAGAACAGATAATGGTATGGATGTTGTCACCGTGAATTTGAAATTAAGTCCTTGTTGTGACCGTGGATCAAGCGCTGCCAAACTCTTTTGCACTCTTTTAATTTTGGATCCATATTCTTTGCTTATCATACACTTCCAAATGCACCGTGTTCCCTTTAAAACATTAACCATTGATTCCAATTTAATATTCTATTTATGCTTCATCCATTTAGTGAGTAACAGAATGAGCTTTGCTATCAAATTCTGTTGAAGACACAGTGCCTATGTCCAGGTATAAAAATAATTGCTTTTCTTCTTTCCAGCCCACAATCCTCTTCTCACAGCATCCCCACATCACCAAGAGAATCTTGATTTTGTTATGCTTTTGGGCAGAAGCTTTGACAGGAATGAAATGTTACTCAAAAGATTGGTTTTAACTCTCACAGGGAACAACTTGGCACCATGGCCTGCAGGGCTGTGATCTCCAGGTTACAGACTCAAGCTCAGTGACTGAGGCTTTGGAGCTCTAGTGTAATTTCTGGGAGTTCTTAGGGCAGCTGCTGGTAAGCTCAGGACAGCAGCCAGTGCTCACCCTGGCAGAGCAGGTGGTAGGTGAGGGAGGAGGAGAACAAACAACCACAACTCTCCAGCGGTGCTGCACAAAGGCTTTAATGAGAAGGAGCAAAAGCTGCGTCACAGAACAGAGGGCAAGGAACACGTGTGGGGGGCCAGGGAGGGAAAGAGATGGGCCCATTTACCGAGGCCAAGGGGGATGATGCACCGGGCTCAGCAGATCTGACCGCAGCGGGGGAAAGGCAGACACAGGCCTGAGCCCCCCAGGCCAAGGGAGCCCCCAGAAGAGATGGGAACCCCCGCGGTGCTGAGGGAGCTGCCCACAGCAGCTGACAGAGAGGATCCCACGGCTGTGCTCTGAGGGAAAGAGGTGAGGATGGGGCCCGGCAAGGTCACCACCACCGGCGAAGGCTCGATGTACACCGTGGAGTCAGCGCAGCGGGCGAGGCAGGGCTCAGTGCAGCTGCTTGCAAGGGGGGTTGGGCCACAGGGGCCGCAGGGCCGTGGGGGACAGGGTCTGCAGCAAGACATCTCTCGGTGCAGGAGGCAAAGCTGCAACACAGAGCAGGGAGCACCAAGCAGCTCAGGATCAGTCTGTCTCTCTGTCCCTCAGCTCTCTCCAGGGACACGGTTGCTCTTCAAAACACACTCTGTGCCTACAGCTCCCACCACCCTCCTCGTGCCCTCCGAGTGGCACGGCACGGGAAGGCCGCCCCACTTCAGCAATAGCAGCCAGCACAGTGCCTTTAAGGCCCCTGTGCAAAGACTGGTCCCAGCCCTTCTCCAGAACAGACATGGCTGTGTTCGAGATGTCCCGGGATGCCCTGGGACATTTTGTTACACCATGGCAGGTGCAAATGCTGCTGGGCACGTCCCCCTGAGGCTGAGCCCCATTGATCCCCTTCTGCTGGAACAAAGCCCCCTCTGCCCAGCTGTCCCCAGCCACCAGCATGGAAAGGCTGACGGCCTCCAACAGCTCTGTCTCAGGGCCAAGCTGAGGCAGCCCAAGGATCAAGCCGGGCAGCCTCCATGACAGCAGCTCAGCCCACAGGGAGGGATGGAGCGGACTCAGGCTTACCTCGTTCCTCGAGGAAAGGGAGGCCAGAGACCAGGATGCAGAGCCGGGAGCAGCGCAGCCTTTTATGCTGGGTCCCAGGGCCCTGTGGGGCCACAAACATTCCTTGTTTGTGAAACATCCAAACTCCTGGGAGGGGCAACTTGCAATGCCTTGCTGCTGATGAGGTCCCTGCCTCTTTCATCTCAGATATTTTTCACCAGTTTCACACCAATCAACGTGGAAATGATTAATGTGTGTCCCAGATTCATATGCCAACTTCATTTGGAGGTCCCATGCCAGTGTATATTGTTAGTTGAAATTAATTTTTGTAGTGTCTGTTACATTCTGTCACTTGTTCTCCTTATTGGTTGCTTTGGCTCCAGTTACAGTTAATGGTTGAATTCAAGTGACACCTCAGGTCAGCTCTCAGGAGCTTTCAGTGCAGGCACTCAGGCTGATCCTGAGAGTCATTTCTCCCACAGTACATCACAGATGTACAGAAGACTGTGGCTCAGTTGAGGCACAAAGTCAACACTGCACAACCCCATAGTGGGGAAGAGCCCCAACTCTGCAGGGAGGTGGCCAAGCCCAGTGGCAAGGAAAGTCCATGTTCAGCTGAATGGATGTCCCCTGCAGGCCTGAGTGACAGTCATGGGGAACTTGCTTACAGTCCACAGGCCATGCCACGGCCTGTTTTGTGATCAAAGAGATGCTGTGTCCTTCCCTGCACAGCCACACTGACCTGTTTTGCTCAGTGTGGTCCTCCCAGAGGCCAGAGACCTGGCTGGTGGCTTTGGGGAAAGGCTGAAGGCAGGGAGCGCAAAGCTGTTTTTTTCTGGGTCTAGGATGGGGTTTCCCATTCCATGCATTTTACATTTCAAAGGACACTGGATCAGTCTGTCAAAGCACATGGGTGTCATCCTGATGCGGAAGAGCTGGGAAAATCCCTGAGCTCCAGGCAAACCTGAGTCACCCAGGGTGGACTGGGTGCCGCAGACTCAGGCACTCAGGGGATAACAGAGCTCATATCCTCAATGTTCTGCTGCCATGAAGGATATTTCCCACCTTATATCCCCAGTCGTGGATCACCTGGTGCTTGTCTGCCATCTCCTGCATTTGCTGTCTCCCCAGGCATGGTCTTTTGTTGCTGCTTAAGGGCTGTAGTGACTCAGCGTACCCCAAATCAACCCCAGAAGGTCTGGGTGGAGCTCTGGAGGTCTTGTGCTCCTGTCAACTGCTCTGGGCATATCATAGTGCCTCGGTTCCTCAGCAGGTTCTGGGCCTTGTCCTGCTGACTTCTAAGCACTGACACAGCTTATGAAAGAGGTCACGACCCCTTGTACAGCTCTCCCAGGCCTGTCCCTTGTCCTCCCCCAGGGAGCCCTGGGACTTTTTTTCATATGACTTCTGATTGCTGCCGCTTGCCCCTTACCAGTGCACCTCTCAGGAGAGTTTGGCTTCATTCTCTCCAGAACCCCCAGGAGGTGGTGGGGGCAGCAGCTCCATGCTCCCCTCCTCACCTTGCTCACCACTGCAGACAGCTTCATGGTCATCTCCTGCTGGTCCTTGCCTTGGAGAAGTGGGAGGATCCTCTGTAAGAGCCATTTCCACCTCCTGGTGGCCTCCTAGGGGTACAGGGCTTCCCTGGAATTGCTGCCCAGGAGACAAGGACCTGTGTGACAGTGGCAGTGTTCAGAGGACAATGGGACAAGGCCCACAGTTTCTGGAGGTAGCTGGGAAGTTTGTTCTTCTCTGAGCAGGAGCAGAGAACTTCCAGAGGTCTCTCTCCACCTCCATTATCCTGGGTTGCCCTGCATCTCCTGGGCCCTTGAGTAGCCAACAAAAGGCAATGCATTTTAAATACTGCAGCAGCAGCAGCACAGGATTACATGGATGTACAAGGTTGTTTGGAACCAGTCCCAAAAGGTCTGGAAATGCCCTTGAAAAAGGCATAACCTTTCATAGGAAAGAGGCTATGTGCTCTGGTATCCCTGGAATGGCTGAGTCCAGGGCACCATGTGCACTCATTTCCACATCAGTATGATTCAGGTTTGCCTGAAGCTCATGGATTTTCCCAACTCTTCCACATCACAGTGATGCCCACAAGCTCTGTGAGACTGATCCAATATCCCTTTGAACTATGAAATGAATTGAATGGGCAAAGTGATGCCTGGCCCAGGAAAAGGAGCCATGAGCTTTGGGCTCCGGGCCCTCAGCCTCTTCCCCAAAGCTGCCATCCACATCCCAGCCTCAGGGCTGGACACACTGAGCAAAGTGGGTCAGTTTGTGTTTGAGAAAATGGGTCAATTTGTCTTTCAGGGAGAGATGTAGGCATGCCTTTGATCACCTTCCTACGTGTTGATTTCCTTGTTTTCTGGAGGATCCCAACTTCTCAGGCTGAGGCCAGAGGTTGTCAAGTGCCAAGATCAGGGCAATCCCAAACCTGGACACAGGGTAGGCCTTGAGTGGACTGAAAGCAGCCCTGTGGAGAGGGACTTGCAGGTTCTGGAAATATTGAATATGGACCTGCACTGCCTGCTGGCAGCCCAGTACAAAAATCCAGTCGTATTCTGGGCTGCATCCAGAGCTGTGTGACCAGCAGGTTGAGGGAGGGGATTGTCCTGCTCTGCTTGGCTCTCATGACACCGTACCTGGGGTACTGCCTCCAGCTCCAGAAGTCACTGCCTAAGAAACACACGGTCCTGCTGCAGTGGGTCCAGAGGAGCCACAAAGAGCACCAGGCAGCTGGAGCCATTGCCCAGTGAGGACAGGCTGAGAGGGTTGGTGTTGTGTAGCCAAGAGAGGCGAAGGCTCCCAGGAGACATTCAGTTAAGAAAGGGAAGGATTCCTGGTTGGGATGTGTAGTGATGGGTCAAATGCTACCAGTTTGAAACTGAAAACTTGTATTTAGATTTGATAGATACATATCAAAGTACATATATATCTAAGTATATATATGTATCTAAGTGTATATATATATATCTAAGAATATCTATCTATCTATCTATCTATACTTGGATTAGATACTGGAAAGGAAACTTAACCTGTGAGAGGAGTGGGACACTGCAACAGGTTTTCCAGAGAAGCTGTGGAACCTGTTTGAGGGGGCAAGAGCTTGAAGATTTTAAGGTGCATTCCAACCCCAAGTGATTCCAAGACTCATCACAGGATTTTGGGTTGTAAGAAGAAAGAGAACATTTGAGATGAAAGAGTCAGGGACCTCATCAGCAGCAAGGCATTGCAAGTTGCCCCTCCCAGGAGTTTGGATGTTTCACAAACAAGGAATGTTTGTGGCCCCACAGGGCCCTGGGACCCAGCATAAAAGGCTGCGCTGCTCCCGGCTCTGCATCCTGGTCTCTGGCCTCCCTTTCCTCGAGGAACGAGGTAAGCCTGAGTCCGCACCATCCCTCCCTGTGGGCTGAGCTGCTGTCATGGAGGCTGCCCGGCTTGATCCTTGGGCTGCCTCAGCTTGGCCCTGAGACAGAGCTGTTGGAGGCCGTCAGCCTTTCCATGCTGGTGGCTGGGGACAGCTGGGAAGAGGGGGCTTTGTTCCAGCAGAAGGGGATCAATGGGGCTCAGCCTCAGGGGGATGTGCTCAGCAGCATTTGCACCTGCCATGGTGTAACAAAATGTCCCAGGGCATCCCGGGACATCTCGAACACAGCCATGTCTGTTCTGGAGAAGGGCTGGGACCAGTCTTTGCACAGGGGCCTTAAAGGCACCGTGCTGGCTGCTATTGCTGAAGTGGGGCGGCCTTCCCGTGCCGTGCCACTTGGAGGGCACGAGGAGGGTGGTGGGAGCTGTAGGCACAGAGTGTGTTTTGAAGAGCAACCGTGTCCCTGGAGAGAGCTGAGGGACAGAGAGACAGACTGATCCTGAGCTGGTTGGTGCTCCCTGCTCTGTGTTGCAGCTTTGCCTCCTGCACCGAGAGATGTCTTGCTGCAGACCCTGTCCCCCACGGCCCTGCGGCCCCTGTGGCCCAACCCCCCTTGCAAGCAGCTGCACTGAGCCCTGCCTCGCCCGCTGCGCTGACTCCACGGTGTACATCGAGCCTTCGCCGGTGGTGGTGACCTTGCCGGGCCCCATCCTCACCTCTTTCCCTCAGAGCACAGCCGTGGGATCCTCTCTGTCAGCTGCTGTGGGCAGCTCCCTCAGCACCGCGGGGGTTCCCATCTCTTCTGGGGGCTCCCTTGGCCTGGGGGGCTCAGGCCTGTGTCTGCCTTTCCCCCGCTGCGGTCAGATCTGCTGAGCCCGGTGCATCATCCCCCTTGGCCTCGGTAAATGGGCCCATCTCTTTCCCTCCCTGCCCCCCCACACGTGTTCCTTGCCCTCTGTTCTGTGACGCTGCTTTTGCTCCTTCTCATTAAAGCCTTTGTGCAGCACCGCTGGAGAGTTGTGGTTGTTTGTTCTCCTCCTCCCTCACCTACCACCTGCTCTGCCAGGGTGAGCACTGGCTGCTGTCCTGAGCTTACCAGCAGCTGCCCTAAGAACTCCCCGAAATTACACCAGAGCTCCAAAGCCTCAGTCACTGAGCTTGAGTCTGTAACCTGGAGATCACAGCCCTGCAGGCCATGGTGCCAAGTTGTTCCCTGTGAGAGTTAAAACCAATCTTTTGAGTAACATTTCATTCCTGTCAAAGCTTCTGCCCAAAAGCATAACAAAATCAAGATTCTCTTGGTGATGTGGGGATGCTGTGAGAAGAGGATTGTGGGCTGGAAAGAAGAAAAGCAATTATTTTTATACCTGGACATAGGCACTGTGTCTTCAACAGAATTTGATAGCAAAGCTCATTCTGTTACTCACTAAATGGATGAAGCATAAATAGAATATTAAATTGAAATCAATGGTTAATGTTTTAAAGGGAACACGGTGCATTTGGAAGTGTATGATAAGCAAAGAATATGGATCCAAAATTAAAAGAGTGCAAAAGAGTTTGGCAGCGCTTGATCCACGGTCACAACAAGGACTTAATTTCAAATTCACGGTGACAACATCCATACCATTATCTGTTCTCTCTCTCACACACATAGACACACACACACGCTGCATTTAGGTGTGTAAATATACCTATCAAAAATGCCCCTTAAAAATGGCTGGTCTAGGAAAATATTTTTTTTCCCTGAATGCCACAGCAATCCCATTGTCACACTTTCCAAGAAAGTGGCAGCACACACTGTGGCCGGGATGAAACCTTGTTACGACTAAAGCCCGCTCTCTTACAACCCTATAGAGAGTGGTCCAGAATGAGACCATTTGAGCTCTCCTGGCTCACAGCAGGCTGTGACCAGCGATGCCCCTCGGAGTGGGATGGCTCTCCCAGCCAGTGAACTCTCAGGATTGCTTTACTTGGAGGCTGGCCCAGCAACGACGAATCCTGGGCTGATACCCTCACTCCCTGATGCCTGACCATTCACCCGTCGGGAGATGCAAAGGCATCCAAAGTGAGTGTTTCACTAACCACTGAGGGGAATTTTTCACAGGCACGTTGCTTGTACTGACTCTTCATGTCTGTGTGCATGCACGTGTGCATATATTTAGTATAGCAAATCTGGGAGAAATCCTGCTTTCTTAGATGTTTAAGTACCTTGGAGATCTAAGGAAGGTTTGGTTATAGTTATAGACTTACCTGAATGCTGCCAAGTGTTGTTATTTTGCTAAGTTGCTAAGTAAAACTTTGAAGTTGTAAGTTAGGTTAAATGCTAGTCAGTGTTTTTCTTTCTGTCAAATATTCAGGGTAAGATATTAATTAGGTATTAGGTACGAGTTA
Organism: Taeniopygia guttata; assembly: GCF_048771995.1. Classification (NCBI taxonomy): domain Eukaryota; kingdom Metazoa; phylum Chordata; class Aves; order Passeriformes; family Estrildidae; genus Taeniopygia; species Taeniopygia guttata. Next base: position 7,436,512 of record NC_133034.1, read on the forward strand.
AGTTAAAGTTAAGTTTGCGGGCTGTCAAGCTTTTATGCTGTGTTACTTTGTATCCTTGCCCTCACTGTGTTTTGTCACACGCACACACATACTCATACACATACAAACACAGGCACACACACAGACACTCCCCTAGATAGTTCTCAGTTCATTTCTGTTTTGATTGCTTGGGGTTTGTTTTGTTTCGTTACAACTTGTTTTATCTTGTTGTGCCCTACCTGCCCTGTCAGTAGTAGAGTGAAACCTGCCAAGGAACTTTGCTGTGCTTTTCTTTTATATTAAATGTGGCTTTTACTGATACCCTTGGCAGTAAATTTTTAAGCAATCTCAAACTCTCGTTTGTAGTGGGAGCCTTGGCCCAAAGTGCCTGGGTGTGAGTGTCGTGGCAGAGGGTGTGTGATGAGCAGGGCCAGGAGGGCTGGAGCAGGTAGTTGTGGCCGAGTGGTGAAGGCGATGGACTAGAAATCCATTGGGGTTTCCCCGCGCAGGTTCGAATCCTGCCAACTACGGGGCACACGCCCCTTTTGGGCTGCGGGCAGCTGATCACGCTGCACAGGTACCGCCCCACAGGTGGGTGCCATGGACAACAGCTGGAGCTGCCAGAGGCTCCTGCACTTGCAGCGCCAACAATGAAGAAGGAAAGGACAAATGCAGGCCTGCACAGCTCCTGGAGCTGCGCATTTCATCACCTGCAGTAGCACAGAGTGTTAAAGGGCAAGGATCCTCAGCCTGACACCCCGCTGGGCACCACGTGCCCAGAGCTCAGAGCTTTTACTTCAGAGTAGCCAGGAGCAGCATTGAGCTGAGGCACCAGAATTTGCACAGCTAAAAGAGGAGAATTCTTTCTGTTGGCAGCTCCAGGCAAAGGCAATCCGTGCCCCTCCTTGGGCAGCAAAGGTGTGAAGTGCCAGGCAGGTGCAGTCCGGCAGCGTGCTGGGAGCAGCGCTGTATGTGTGGGCAGGGCTGCAGGTGTCAGGATGTGGGGATGGATTTCAGGTGCCCTCATGCCTAGCAAGGCCCAAGGGTGCAGCGTGCCTGCGGGGGTGCGTTGAGCAGGTGCAGGGGGAGCGTGGGTGTGAAAGGGCAGGGGCTGTGCAGGGCTGTGAGCGGGAGGTGTGGGGGAAGGGCAAGGCCAGGCCCTGGAGCTGTGGAGCACACGCGGAAGGGAGATGAATTTGTCAGGGGGTCTATTTTGTGGGGTGGGGGAGGTCGAGCAGAGAGGAAGGGAAGGAGTGAGGGCCAGCAGTGCCCGGCAGCATCAGGCTGCCGTGAGGGCAATGGCAGGCAGGGCTCAGGAGAAGCAGAGTGGCGCAGCGGGAGCGTGCTGGGCCCATAACCCAGAGGTCGATGGATCGAAACCATCCTCTGCTAAGGCACTTTTTCACCGACACTGCCTCGCCCAACAGCTTTTACCCTGCTTGGCTGTAGCTCTTTGGGCAACACTGGCCATAGCCTTCCTCTTCCCTCTACACCTGCTACCTGCTTTTAGTCAAAATGATAAAACTAGTAAACCACAACCTGACCTCTCCTGGTCCCGAAGGGCACGCATCCTTCTCTCTGCATTTTCTCCTCCCACAGAGCAGTCGAGCTGCTGCTCCTGCTTCCCTTAGCCGGGCTCCTGCCCAGGACTCCGGGCACTCCCAGCCCAGCAGGCACACACAGGCTTTGAGCCAGGCCAGCCTTGGCAAAAGCCAACTGCAGGAGCTGCCCTGGATCCTGCAGAGACTCCCAGCGAGCGGTGAGCCACTGCAGCCAGGTGGGCAGAGAACACCTGGACATCAGGCTGGGGTTGCAATGGGGCTCAGGCACTGCCGTCGCCTTCTCCTCAATTTGTCTCCAGCCCTGCTTTGAGCAGGCATTTGGGCTTGTGTCCCCCTGGGATTGCGGTGCAGTCAAGTTTCTTTTGAGAGGGGAGAGTTCCCAGAGAGGGCTCTGTCCTCCTTGCTCTGCACCCTAGGCAGTGAGTGAACCTCTTCTTCACAATGGGTGACTGAAGCTCAGTTGTTGCTCAGCCCTTGGTGTGGCACCTGCCCTTTCTGCTTGCCTCTCCAGCCCCTTTCCTGGGTTCCCCAGAGGGCCTTTCTTCACCTTTTGTAGAGATGGAGCAATGTTTCCCTCTCATTAGTCCTTAAGGAGCTGGACTGGCTTGGGCTGGAGAAGAGAAGGCGCGGGAGCTTGTGCTGTGTGAAGGTGACTTCCCAAGGTAACTTTCGCTGAGTCAGAAAGGGCTTGTTGGAATTTGGGAAAGACAAGATGGTGGCTGATTTCAAGGCTGGTGCTTGTAAGAGAGGCCATGGCAGGCTTTCAGAAGGAGCTGTGCTGCTGGCCTGAAGGATGGTGTGATGAGAGAGTGCCTGTCAGCCCTGCAGGAAGGCTGCAGTTGGTGAGAGATGTCCAAGGCGGTGGAGAGAGAGGCAGGCTCAGGTGGGGGCAGAAGGCTGAGTGAGGCTCAGCAGAGGAGCCAGAGGTGTGTGGTGCAGGAGGTCCTATGGTGTAATGGTGAGCACTCTGGACTCTGAATCCAGTGATCTGAGTTCAAATCTCAGTGGGACCTTGGCCTTTTGGTTCCCTCCGGCTTTGCCTCAGCATGCTTACACACTCACAGCTCTCCTCTCCTGCTGAGGTGCAAGACCACCCACTCCAAATGGCTCAGGCACAGGACCCTGCTCTGGGACCATTGCTGCTATGTAAGATGCATCCAAAAACGGACATTGGGCTACTCGCTCTGGGCAGGTGTTTCCAGGTTGGATCATTCCCACAGCATCACCAAGTTACTGCGTGGGGCATTACCTGTAGGCCCATCCCTGTCCACTGCTCCTTTCTTGCTCCTTTCATCTGTGCCTTCTTTTCCACTTTTGCCTGCAAATTTCTTTCTATTTCTCTGCAATCCATTCAAGGAGCTCTACCAACATTGGACAGTGCCCCATCATTGGGCTCCATTTGAAACCATGGGAGAGGGGAGAACCTTCCTTGCAGAGAAGGTGGTAGGTGAGGGAGGGGGAGAACAAACGACCACAACTCTCCAGCGGTGCTGCACAAAGGCTTTAATGAGAAGGAGCAAAAGCAGCGTCACAGAACAGAGGGCAAGGAACACGTGTGGGGGGCCAGGGAGGGAAAGAGATGGGCCCATTTGCCGAGGCCAAGGGGGATGATGCGCCGGGCTCAGCAGATCTGACCGCAGCGGGGGAAAGGCAGACACAGGCCTGAGCCCCCCAGGCCAAGGGAGCCCCCAGAAGAGATGGGAACCCCCGCGGTGCTGAGGGAGCTGCCCACAGCAGCTGACAGAGAGGATCCCACGGCTGTGCTCTGAGGGAAAGAGGTGAGGATGGGGCCCGGCAAGGTCACCAGCACGGGGGAAGCCTCGATGTAGAACATGGAGTCAGCGCAGCGGGCGAGGCAGGGCTCAGTGCAGCTGCTTGCAAGGGGGGTTGGGCCACAGGGGCCGCAGGGCCGTGGGGGACAGGGTCTGCAGCAAGACATCTCTCGGTGCAGGAGGCAAAGCTGCAACACAGAGCAGGGAGCACCAACCAGCTCAGGATCAGTCTGTCTCTCTGTCCCTCAGCTCTCTCCAGGGACACGGTTGCTCTTCAAAACACACTCTGTGCCTACAGCTCCCACCACCCTCCTCGTGCCCTCCGAGTGGCACGGCACGGGAAGGCCGCCCCACTTCAGCAATAGCAGCCAGCACAGTGCCTTTAAGGCCCCTGTGCAAAGACTGGTCCCAGCCCTTCTCCAGAACAGACATGGCTGTGTTCGAGATGTCCCGGGATGCCCTGGGACATTTTGTTACACCATGGCAGGTGCAAATGCTGCTGGGCACGTCCCCCTGAGGCTGAGCCCCATTGATCCCCTTCTGCTGGAACAAAGCCCCCTCTTCCCAGCTGTCCCCAGCCACCAGCATGGAAAGGCTGACGGCCTCCAACAGCTCTGTCTCAGGGCCAAGCTGAGGCAGCCCAAGGATCAAGCCGGGCAGCCTCCATGACAGCAGCTCAGCCCACAGGGAGGGATGGAGCGGACTCAGGCTTACCTCGTTCCTCGAGGAAAGGGAGGCCAGAGACCAGGATGCAGAGCCGGGAGCAGCGCAGCCTTTTATGCTGGGTCCCAGGGCCCTGTGGGGCCACAAACATTCCTTGTTTGTGAAACATCCAAACTCCTGGGAGGGGCAACTTGCAAGGCCTCACTGCTGATGAGGTCCCTGCCTCTTTCATCTCAGACATTTTTCACCAGTTTCACACCAATCAACTTGGAAATGATTAATGTGTGTCCCAGATTCATATGCCCATATCATTTGGAGGTCCCATGCCAGTGTATATTGTTAGTTGAAATGAATTTTTGTAGTGTCTGTTACATTCTGTCACTTCTTCTTGGTGATTAATTTGGCTCCAGTTACAGTTAAATTCAGTCATTAAGTGACACCTCAGGTCAGCTCTCAGGAGCTTTCAATGCTGGCACTCAGGCTGATCCTGAGAGTCATTTCTCCCACAGGACATCACAGACGTACAGAAGACTGTGGGTCAGTTGAGGCACAAAGTCAACACTGCACAACCCCATAGTGGGGAAGAGCCCCAACTCTGCAGGGAGGTGGCCAAGCTCAGTGGCAAGAAAAGTCCATGTTCAGCTGAATGGATGTCCCCTGCAGGCCTGAATGACAGTCATGGGGAACTTGCTTACAGTCCACAGGCCATGCCACGGCCTGTTTTGTGATCAAAGAGATGCTGTGTCCTTCCCTGCACAGCCACAATGACCTGTTTTGCTCAGTGTGGTCCTCCCAGAGGCCAGAGACCTGGCTGGTGGATTTTGGGGAAAGGCTGAGGGCAGGGAGCCCAAAGCTGTTTTTTTCTGGGTCTAGGATGGGGTTTCCCATTCCATGCATTTTACATTTCAAAGGACACTGGATCAGTCTGTCAGAGCACATGGGTGTCATCCTGATGCAGAAGAGCTGGGAAAATCCCTGAGCTCCAGGCAAACCTGAGTCACCCAGGGTGGACTTCAGTGGACTGGGTGCTGCAGACTCAGGCACTCAAGGGATAATAGAGCTCATATCCTCAATGTTCTGCTGCCATGAAGGATATTTCCCCACCTTATATCCCCAATCGTAGATCACCTGGTGCTTGTCTGCCATCTCCTTGCATTTGCTGTCTCCCCAGGCATGGTCTTTTGTTGCTGCTCAAGGGCTGTAGTGACTCAGCGTACCCCACATCAACCCCAGAAGGTCTGGGTGGAGCTCTGGAGGTCTTGTGCTCCTGTCAACTGCTCTGGGCAGATCAAAGTGCCTCGGTTCCTCAGCAGGCTCTGGGCCTTGTCCTGCTGACTTCTAAGCACTGACACAGCTTATGAAAGAGGTCACGACCCCTTGTACAGCTCTCTCAGGCCTGTCCCTTGTCCTCCCCCAGGGAGCCCTGGGATTTTCTTTCATATGACTTCTGATTGCTGCCTCTCGCCCCTTACCAGTGCACCTCTCAGGAGAGTTTGGCTTCATTCTCTCCAGAACCCCCAGGAGGTGGTGGAGGCAGCAGCTCCATGCTCCCCTCCATGCCTTGCCCATCTCCAGCAGGTTGTACAAGCGCAGTGCCCTCGGCCTCCGCCATGCATCAGGTGCTGCAGCCCTTATGTTCTGCCTGGTCCTATGGCAGTGCCTCTCTCTGTAAGACATCCCCATGTACACCTCCCCTCTCCCTGGGGACACCACATGGGAACACCAACCCAGATGTGCCTGTGCAGTGCCAAGGAAAGGGTATCAGCCATGGAGTGATCAGATGCCAGGCTTGTGAGGTGAGATCTGGGCATGGACAATAAGGAACTCTCCGGATTAGGGGGGACAGCTCCCCAGAGGAATCGGATTGAAAGCTCTGTTGGGGCAGATTTTCTCTCTGCTTTCCAGCCCTTCTGCCCCAAAGGAGTTCCTTGTCACTGGCCTGAGAGTGCAATGCAGAGGAAGTGTCATTCCCTGCAAATACCCAGCCGTGTGCTCTCCAGGCTGCCACGGCATGTGCTCCCCCGTGCAGACAGCCTCAGTGTCATCTCCTGCTGACCATCCCCCTTTAGCACTTGGGAGGCTCCTCTGCAGGAGCCATTTCCCTCTCCTGGTGGCCTCCCAGGGGTACAGGGCTTCCCTGGAAGTGCTGCCCAGGAGACAAGGACCTGTGTGACAGTGGCAGTGTTCAGAGGACAATGGGACAAGGCCCACAGTTTCTGGAGGTAGCTGGGAAGTTTGTTCTTCTCTGAGCAGGAGCAGAGGACTTCCAGAGGCCTCTCCCCACCTCCATTATCCTGGGTTACCCTGCATCTCCTGGGCCCTTGAGCAGCCAACAAAAGACAATGCATTTTAAATACTGCAGCAGCAGCAGCACAGGATTACATGGATGTACAAGGTTGTTTGGAACCAGTCCCAAAAGGTCTGGAAATGCCCTTGAAAAAGGCAAAACCTTTCATAGGAAAGAGGCTATGTGCTCTGGTATCCCTGGAATGGCTGAGTCCAGGGCACCATGTGCACTCATTTCCACATCAGTATGATTCAGGTTTGCCTGAAGCTCATGGATTTTCCCAACTCTTCCACATCACAATGATTCCCACAGGCTCTGGGAGACTGATCCAATATCCCTTTGAACTGTGAAATTAATTGAATGGGCAAAGTGATGCCTGCCCCAGGAAAAGGAGCCATGAGCTTTGGGCTCCGGGCCCTCAGCCTCTTCCCCAAAGCTGCCATCCACATCCCAGCCTCAGGGCTGGACACACTGAGCAAAGTGGGTCAGTTTGTGTTTGAGAAAATGGGTCAATTTGTCTTTCAGGGAGAGATGTAGGCATGCCTCTGATCACCTTCCTTTGTGTTGATTTCCTTGTTTTCTGGAGGATCCCAACTTCCCAGGCTGAGGCCAGAGGTTGTCAAGTGCCAAGGTCAGGACAATCCCAAACCTGGACACAGGCCAGGCCTTGAGTGGATTGAGAGCAGCCCTGTGGAGAGGGACTTGCAGGTTCTGGAAATACTGAATATGGACCTGCACTGCCTGCTGGCAGCCCAGTGCAAAAATCCAGTCGTATTCTGGGCTGCATCCAGAGCTGTGTGACCAGCAGGTTGAGGGAGGGGATTGTCCTGCTCTGCTCGGCTCTCATGACACCGTACCTGGGCTACTGCCTCCAGCTCTAGAAGTCACTGCCTAAGAAGCACAGGGACCTGCTGCAGTGGGTCCAGAGGAGCCACAAAGAGCACCAGGCAGCTGGAGCCATTGCCCAGTGAGGACAGGCTGAGAGGGTTGGCGTTGTGTAGCAAAGAGAGGAAAAGGCTCTCAGGAGACATTCTGTTAAGAAAGGGAAGGATTCCAGGTTGGGATGTGTAGTGATGGGTCAAGTGTTACCAGTTTGAAACTGAAAACATGTATTTAGATTTGATGTCAGATATCTATATATACATATACTTAGATCAGATATTGGGAGGGAATCTTTGCCTGTGAGAGGAGTGGGACACTGCAACAGGTTTTCCAGAGAAGTTGTGGAACCTGTTTGAGGGAGCAAGAGCTAGAAGATTTTAAGGTCCATTCCATCCCCAAGTGATTCTAAGAGTCATCGCAGGATTTTGAGTTGTAAGAAGGAAGAGTACATTTGAGATGAAAGAGGCAGGGACCTCATCAGCAGGGAGGCCTTGCAAGTTGCCCCTCCCAGGAGTTTGGATGTTTCACAAACAAGGAATGTTTGTGGCCCCACAGGGCCCTGGGACCCAGCATAAAAGGCTGCGCTGCTCCCGGCTCTGCATCCTGGTCTCTGGCCTCCCTTTCCTCGAGGAACGAGGTAAGCCTGAGTCCGCTCCATCCCTCCCTGTGGGCTGAGCTGCTGTCATGGAGGCTGCCCGGCTTGATCCTTGGGCTGCCTCAGCTTGGCCCTGAGACAGAGCTGTTGGAGGCCGTCAGCCTTTCCATGCTGGTGGCTGGGGACAGCTGGGAAGAGGGGGCTTTGTTCCAGCAGAAGGGGATCAATGGGGCTCAGCCTCAGGGGGACGTGCCCAGCAGCATTTGCACCTGCCATGGTGTAACAAAATGTCCCAGGGCATCCCGGGACATCTCGAACACAGCCATGTCTGTTCTGGAGAAGGGCTGGGACCAGTCTTTGCACAGGGGCCTTAAAGGCACCGTGCTGGCTGCTATTGCTGAAGTGGGGCGGCCTTCCCGTGCCGTGCCACTCGGAGGGCACGAGGAGGGTGGTGGGAGCTGTAGGCACAGAGTGTGTTTTGAAGAGCAACCGTGTCCCTGGAGAGAGCTGAGGGACAGAGAGACAGACTGATCCTGAGCTGGTTGGTGCTCCCTGCTCTGTGTTGCAGCTTTGCCTCCTGCACCGAGAGATGTCTTGCTGCAGACCCTGTCCCCCACGGCCCTGCGGCCCCTGTGGCCCAACCCCCCTTGCAAGCAGCTGCACTGAGCCCTGCCTCGCCCGCTGCGCTGACTCCATGTTCTACATCGAGGCTTCCCCCGTGCTGGTGACCTTGCCGGGCCCCATCCTCACCTCTTTCCCTCAGAGCACAGCCGTGGGATCCTCTCTGTCAGCTGCTGTGGGCAGCTCCCTCAGCACCGCGGGGGTTCCCATCTCTTCTGGGGGCTCCCTTGGCCTGGGGGGCTCAGGCCTGTGTCTGCCTTTCCCCCGCTGCGGTCAGATCTGCTGAGCCCGGCGCATCATCCCCCTTGGCCTCGGCAAATGGGCCCATCTCTTTCCCTCCCTGGCCCCCCACACGTGTTCCTTGCCCTCTGTTCTGTGACGCTGCTTTTGCTCCTTCTCATTAAAGCCTTTGTGCAGCACCGCTGGAGAGTTGTGGTTGTTTGTTCTCCTCCTCCCTCACCTACCACCTGCTCTGCAAGGAAGGTTCTCCCCTCTTTCATGGTTTCAAATGGAACCCCAATGATGGGGCACTTTCCAGTGTTGGTAGAGTTCCTTGAACAGATTGCAGAGGAATAGAAATAAATTTGCAGGGAAAAGTGGAAAAGAAGGCACAGATGAAAGGAACAAGAAAGGAGCAGTGGACAGGGATGGGCATACAGGTAATGCCACACACAGTAACTTGGTGATGCTGTGGGAATGATCCAGCCTGGAAACACCTGCCCAGAGTGTGTAGCCCAATGTCCGTTTTTGGATGCATCTGACATAGCAGCAATGGTCCCAGAGCAGGGTCCTGTGCCTGAGCCATTTGGAGTGGGTGGTCTTGCACCTCAGCAGGAGAGGAGAGCTGTGAGTGTGTAAGCATGCTGAGGCAAAGCCTGAGGGAACCAAAAGGCCAAGGTCCCACTGAGATTTGAACTCAGATCACTGGATTCAGAGTCCAGAGTGCTCACCATTACACCATAGGACCTCCTGCACCACACACCTCTGGCTCCTCTGCTGAGCCTCACTCAGCTTCTGCCCCCAGCTTAGCCTGCCTCTCTCTCCACCGCCTTGGACATCTCTCACCAAGTGCAGCCTTCCTGCAGGGCTGACAGGCACTCTCTCATCACACCATCCTTCAGGCCAGCAGCACAGCTCCTTCTGCAAGCCTGCCATGGCCTCTCTTACAAGCACCAGCCTTGAAATCAGCCACCATCTTGTCTTTCCCAAATTCCAACAAGCCCTTTCTGACTCAGCGAAAGTTACCTTGGGAAGTCACCTTCACACAGCACAAGCTCCCGCGCCTTCTCTTCTCCAGCCCAAGCCAGTCCAGCTCCTTAAGGACTAATGAGAGGGAAACAATTGCTCCATCTCTACAAAAGGTGAAGAAAGACCCTCTGGGGAACCCAGGAAAGGGGCTGGAGAGGCAAGCAGAAAGGGCAGGTGCCACACCAAGGGCTGAGCAACGACCGAGCTTCAGTCACCCATTGTGAAGAAGAGGTTCACTCACTGCCTAGGGTGCAGAGCAAGGAGGACAGAGCCCTTCTCTGGGAACTCTTCCCTCTCAAAAGGAACTTGACTGCATGGTATTCCCAGGGGGACACAAGCCCAAATGCCTGCTCAAAGCAGGGCTGGAGACAAATCGAGGAGAAGGCAACGGCAGCGCCTGAGCCCCATTGCAACCCCAGCCTGATGTCCAGGTGTTCTCTGCCCACCTGGCTGCAGTGGCTCACCACTCGCTGGGAGTCTCTGCAGGATCCAGGGCAGCTCCTGCAGTTGGCTGTTGCCAAGGCTGACCTGGCTCAAAGCCTGTGTGTGCCTGCTGGGCTGGGAGTGCCCGGAGTCCTGGGCAGGAGCCCGGCTAAGGGAAGCAGGAGCAGCAGCTCGACTGCTCTGAGGGAGGAGAAAATGCAGAGAGAAGGATGCGTGCCCTTTGGGACCAGGAGAGGTCAGGTGGTGTTATACTAGTTTTATCATTTTTACTAAAAGCAGGTAGCAGGTGTAGAGGGAAGAGGAAGGCTATGGCCAGTGTTGCCCAAAGAGCTACAGCCAAGCAGGGTAAAAGCTGTTGGGCGAGGCAGTGTCGGTGAAAAAGTGCCTTAGCAGAGGATGGTTTCGATCCATCGACCTCTGGGTTATGGGCCCAGCACGCTCCCGCTGCGCCACTCTGCTTCTCCTGAGCCCTGCCTGCCATTGCCCTCACGGCAGCCTGATGCTGCCGGGCACTGCTGGCCCTCACTCCTTCCCTTCCTCTCTGCTCGACCTCCCCCACCCCACAAAATAGACCCCCTGACAAATTCATCTCCCTTCCGCGTGTGCTCCACAGCTCCAGGGCCTGGCCTTGCCATTCCCCCACACCTCCCGCTCACAGCCCTGCACAGCCCCTGCCCTTTCACACCCACGCTCCCCCTGCACCTGCTCAACGCACCCCCGCAGGCACGCTGCACCCTTGGGCCTTGCTAGGCATGAGGGCACCTGAAATCCACCCCCACATCCTGACACCTGCAGCCCTGCCCACACATACAGCGCTGCTCCCAGCACGCTGCCGGACAGCACCTGCCTGGCACTTCACACCTTTGCTGCCCAAGGAGGGGCACGGATTGCCTTTGCCTGGAGCTGCCAACAGAAAGAATTCTCCTCTTTTAGCTGTGCAAATTCTGGTGCCTCAGCTCAATGCTGCTCCTGGCTACTCTGAAGTAAAAGCTCTGAGTTCTGGGCACTTGGTGCCCAGCGGGGTGTCAGGCTGAGGATCCTTGCCCTTTAACACTTGGTGCTACTGCAGGTGATGAAATGCTCAGCTCCAGGAGCTGTGCAGGCCTGCATTTGTCCTTTCCCTCTTCATTGTTGGCGCTGCCAGTGCAGGAGCCTCTGGCAGCTCCAGCTGTTGTCCATGGCACCCACCTGTGGGGCGGTACCTGTGCAGCGTGATCAGCTGCCCGCAGCCCAAAAGGGGCGTGTGCCCCGTAGTTGGCAGGATTCGAACCTGCGCGGGGAAACCCCAATGGATTTCTAGTCCATCGCCTTCACCACTCGGCCACAACTACCTGCTCCAGCCCTCCTGGCCCTGCTCATCACACACCCTCTGCCTCGACACTGATACCCAGGCACTTCCAAATGCACCATGTTCCCTTTAAAACATTAACCGTTGATTTCAATTCAATATTCTATTTAAGCTTCATCCATTCTGTGAGTAAGAGAGTAAACTTTGCCATCATACACTGCTAAAGCCACAGTGCCTATGTCCAGGCATGAAAAGAAGTGCTTTTTCTCCTTTCCACGTCACAATCCTCTACTCACACCATTGACACATCCCCACACCAGCAATAGAAACTTGATTTTCCTCTGCATCTGTGAAGAATCTTTGAAATAATGAAATGTTAATGAAAATATTGTTAGTAACTCTCACAGGGAACAAATTGGCACCAAGCCCTGCAGCGCTGTGATCTCCAGGTTACAGACTCAAGCTCAGTGACTGAGGCTTTGGAGCTCTGGTGTAATTTCGGGGAGTTCTTAGGGCAGCTGCTGGTAAGCTCAGGACAGCAGCCAGTGCTCACCCTGGCAGAGCAGGTGGTAGGTGAGGGAGGAGGAGAACAAACAACCACAACTCTCCAGCGGTGCTGCACAAAGGCTTTAATGAGAAGGAGCAAAAGCAGCGTCACAGAACAGAGGGCAAGGAACACGTGTGGGGGGGCAGGGAGGGAAAGAGATGGGCCCATTTACCGAGGCCAAGGGGATGATGCGCCGGGCTCAGCAGATCTGACCGCAGCGGGGGAAAGGCAGACACAGGCCTGAGCCCCCCAGGCCAAGGGAGCCCCCAGAAGAGATGGGAACCCCCGCGGTGCTGAGGGAGCTGCCCACAGCAGCTGACAGAGAGGATCCCACGGCTGTGCTCTGAGGGAAAGAGGTGAGGATGGGGCCCGGCAAGGTCACCACCACCGGCGAAGGCTCGATGTACACCGTGGAGTCAGCGCAGCGGGCGAGGCAGGGCTCAGTGCAGCTGCTTGCAAGGGGGGTTGGGCCACAGGGGCCGCAGGGCCGTGGAGGACAGGGTCTGCAGCAAGACATCTCTCGGTGCAGGAGGCAAAGCTGCAACACAGAGCAGGGAGCACCAACCAGCTCAGGATCAGTCTGTCTCTCTGTCCCTCAGCTCTCTCCAGGGACACGGTTGCTCTTCAAAACACACTCTGTGCCTACAGCTCCCACCACCCTCCTCGTGCCCTCTGAGTGGCACGGCACGGGAAGGCCGCCCCACTTCAGCAATAGCAGCCAGCACAGTGCCTTTAAGGCCCCTGTGCAAAGGCTGGTCCCAGCCCTTCTCCAGAACAGACATGGCTGTGTTCGAGATGTCCCGGGATGCCCTGGGACATTTTGTTACACCATGGCAGGTGCAAATGCTGCTGGGCACATCCCCCTGAGGCTGAGCCCCATTGATCCCCTTCTGCTGGAACAAAGCCCCCTCTGCCCAGCTGTCCCCAGCCACCAGCATGGAAAGGCTGACGGCCTCCAACAGCTCTGTCTCAGGGCCAAGCTGAGGCAGCCCAAGGATCAAGCCGGGCAGCCTCCATGACAGCAGCTCAGCCCACAGGGAGGGATGGAGCGGACTCAGGCTTACCTCGTTCCTCGAGGAAAGGGAGGCCAGAGACCAGGATGCAGAGCCGGGAGCAGCGCAGCCTTTTATGCTGGGTCCCAGGGCCCTGTGGGGCCACAAACATTCCTTGTTTGTGAAACATCCAAACTCCTGGGAGGGGCAACTTGCAAGGCCTCACTCCTGATGAGGTCCCTGACTCTTTCATCTCAAATGTTCTCTTTCTTCTTACAACCCAAAATCCTGCGATGACTCTTAGAATCACTTGGGGATGGAATAGACCTTAAAATCATATAGCTCTTGCCCCCTCAAACAGGTTCCACAACTTCTCTGGAAAACCTGTTGCAGTGTCTCACTTCTCTCACAGGTAAAGATTCCTTTCTTATATCTAATCTAAGGATAGTGGATATATAGATATGTAGATAGATAGATAGATAGATATACTTAGATATATATACTTAGATATATATATATATATATACACTTAGGTATATATATACTTTGATATGTATATATCAAATCAAAATACAAGTTTTCAGTTTGAAATTGGTAGCATTTGACCCATCACTACACATCCCAACCAGGAATCCTTCCCTTTCTGAACTGAATGTCTCCTGGGAGCCTTCACCTCTCTTGGCTACACAACGCCAACCCTCTCAGCCTGTCCTCACTGGGCAATGGCTCCAGCTGCCTGGTGCTCTTTGTGGCTACTCTGGACCCACTGCAGCAGGTCCCTGTGCTTCTTAGGCAGTGACTTCTAGAGCTGGAGGCAGTACCCCAGGTACGGTGTCATGAGAGCCAAGCAGAGCAGGACAATCCCCTCCCTCAACCTGCTGGCCCCACAGCTCTGGATGCAACCCAGAATACGACTGGATTTTTGCACTGGGCTGCCAGCAGGCAGTGCAGGTCCATATTCAGTATTTCCAGAACCTGCAAGTCCCTCTCCACAGGGCTGCTCTCAGTCCACTGAAGGCCTATGCTGTGTCCAGGTTTGGGATTGCCCTGACCTTGGCACTTGACAACCTCTGGCCTCAGCCTGGGAAGTTGGGATCCTCCAGAAAACAAGGAAATCAACACGTAGGAAGGTGATCAAAGGCATGCCTACATCTCTCCCTGAAAGACAAATTGACCCATTTTCTCAAACACAAACTGACCCACTTTGCTCAGTGTGTCCAGCCCTGAGGCTGGGATGTGGATGGCAGCTTTGGGGAAGAGGCTGAGGGCCCGGAGCCCAAAGCTCATGGCTCCTTTTCCTGGGGCAGGCATCACTTTGCCCATTCAATTAATTTCACAGTTCAAAGGGATATTGGATCAGTCTCCCAGAGCCTGTGGGAATCATTGTGATGTGGAAGAGTTGGGAAAATCCATGAGCTTCAGGCAAACCTGAATCATACTGATGTGGAAATGAGTGCACATGGTGCCCTGGACTCAGCCATTCCAGGGATACCAGAGCACATAGCCTCTTTCCTATGAAAGGTTTTGCCTTGGTCAGGGGCATTTCCAGACCTTTTAGGACCAATCCCAAACCACCTTCTACATCCATGTAATCCTGTGCTGCTGCTGCTGCAGTTTCTAAAAGGCATTGCCTTGTGTTGGCTGCTCAAGGGCCCAGGAAATGGAGGGCAACCCAGGATAATGGAGGTGGGGAGAGACCTCTGGAAGTCCTCTGCTCCTGCTCAGAGAAGAACAAACTTCCCAGCTACCTCCAGAAGCTGTGGGCCTTGTCCCATTGTCCTCTGAACACTGCCACTGTCACACAGGTCCTTGTCTCCTGGGCAGCATTTCCCGGGATGCCCTGCTCCCCTAGGAGGCCACCAGGAGAGGGAAATGGCTCCTGCAGAGGAGCCTCCCAAGTGCTAAAGGGGGATGGTCAGCAGGAGATGACACTGAGGCTGTCTGCACTGGGGAGCACATGCCGTGGCAGCCTGGAGAGCACACGGCTGGGTATGTGCAGGGAATGACACTTCCTCTGCATTGCACTCTCAGGCCAGTGACAAGGAACTCCTTTGGGGCAGAAGGGCTGGAAAGCAGAGAGAAAATCTGCCCCAACAGAGCTTTCAATCCGATTCCTCTGGGGAGCTGTTTCCCCTAATCCGGAGAGTTCCTTATTGTCCATGCCCAGATCTCACCTCACAAGCCTGGCATCTGATCACTCCATGGCTGATACCCTTTCCTTGGAACTGCACAGGCCACATCTGGGTTGGTGTTCCCATGTGGTGTCCCCAGGGAGAGGGGAGGTGTACATGGGGATGTCTTACAGAGAGAGGCACTGCCATAGGACCAGGCAGAACATAAGGGCTGCAGCACCTGATGCATGGCGGAGGCCGAGGGCATTGCGCTTGTACAACCTGCTGGAGATGGGCAAGGCATGGAGGGGAGCATGGAGCTGCTGCCTCCACCACCTCCTGGGGGTTCTGGAGAGAATGAAGCCAAACTCTTCTGAGAGGTGCACTGGCAAAGGGCGAGAGGCAGCAATCAGAAGTTACATGAAAGAAAATCCCAGAAAGACCCAGAAAAAACAGCTTTGGGCTCCCTGCCCTCAGCCTTTCCCCAGAGCCACCAGCCAGGTCTCTGGCCTCTGGGAGGACCACACTGAGCAAAACAGGTCAGTGTGGCTGTGGGGCTCTTGCAGGAAAGGACACAGCATCTCTTTGATCACAAAACAGGCCATGGCATGGCCTGTGGACTGAAAGCAAGTTCCCCATGACTGTCACTCAGGCCTGCAGGGGACATCCATTCAGCTGAACATGGACTTTTCTTGCCACTGAGCTTGGCCACCTCCCTGCAGAGTTGGGTCTCTTCCCCACTATGGGGTTGTGCAGTGTTGACTTTGTGCCTCAACTGAGCCACAGTCTTCTGTACATCTGTGATGTCCTGTGGGAGAAATGACTCTCAGGATCAGCCTGAGTGCCAGCACTGAAAGCTCCTGAGAGCTGACCTGAGGTGTCACTTAATGACTGAATTTAACTGTAACTGGAGCCAAATTAATCACCAAGAAGAACAAGTGACCGAATGTAACAGACACTACAAAAATTCATTTCAACTAACCATATAAACTGGCATGGGGTCTCCAAATGAAGTTGGCATATGAGTCTGGGACACACATTAATCATTTCCACGTTGATTGGTGTGAAACTGGTGAAAAATATCTGAGATGAAAGAGGCAGGGACCTCATCAGCAGCAAGGCATTGCAAGTTGCCCCTCCCAGGAGTTTGGATGTTTCACAAACAAGGAATGTTTGTGGCCCCACAGGGCCCTGGGACCCAGCATAAAAGGCTGCGCTGCTCCCGGCTCTGCATCCTGGTCTCTGGCCTCCCTTTCCTCGAGGAACGAGGTAAGCCTGAGTCCGCTCCATCCCTCCCTGTGGGCTGAGCTGCTGTCATGGAGGCTGCCCGGCTTGATCCTTGGGCTGCCTCAGCTTGGCCCTGAGACAGAGCTGTTGGAGGCCGTCAGCCTTTCCATGCTGGTGGCTGGGGACAGCTGGGCAGAGGGGGCTTTGTTCCAGCAGAAGGGGATCAATGGGGCTCAGCCTCAGGGGGACGTGCCCAGCAGCATTTGCACCTGCCATGGTGTAACAAAATGTCCCAGGGCATCCCGGGACATCTCGAACACAGCCATGTCTGTTCTGGAGAAGGGCTGGGACCAGTCTTTGCACAGGGGCCTTAAAGGCACTGTGCTGGCTGCTATTGCTGAAGTGGGGCGGCCTTCCCGTGCCGTGCCACTCGGAGGGCACGAGGAGGGTGGTGGGAGCTGTAGGCACAGAGTGTGTTTTGAAGAGCAACCGTGTCCCTGGAGAGAGCTGAGGGACAGAGAGACAGACTGATCCTGAGCTGGTTGGTGCTCCCTGCTCTGTGTTGCAGCTTTGCCTCCTGCACCGAGAGATGTCTTGCTGCAGACCCTGTCCCCCACGGCCCTGCGGCCCCTGTGGCCCAACCCCCCTTGCAAGCAGCTGCACTGAGCCCTGCCTCGCCCGCTGCGCTGACTCCATGTTCTACATCGAGGCTTCCCCCGTGCTGGTGACCTTGCCGGGCCCCATCCTCACCTCTTTCCCTCAGAGCACAGCCGTGGGATCCTCTCTGTCAGCTGCTGTGGGCAGCTCCCTCAGCACCGCGGGGGTTCCCATCTCTTCTGGGGGCTCCCTTGGCCTGGGGGGCTCAGGCCTGTGTCTGCCTTTCCCCCGCTGCGGTCAGATCTGCTGAGCCCGGTGCATCATCCCCCTTGGCCTCGGCAAATGGGCCCATCTCTTTCCCTCCCTGGCCCCCCACACGTGTTCCTTGCCCTCTGTTCTGTGACGCTGCTTTTGCTCCTTCTCATTAAAGCCTTTGTGCAGCACCGCTGGAGAGTTGTGGTTGTTTGTTCTCCTCCTCCCTCACCTACCACCTGCTCTGCAAGGAAGGTTCTCCCCTCTTTCATGGTTTCAAATGGAGCCCAATGATGGGGCACTGTCCAGTGTTGGTAGAGCTCCTTAAACAGAGTGCAGAGAAATAGAAAGAAATTTGCAGGGAAAAGAGGAAAAGAAGGCACAGATGAAAGGAGCAAGAAAGGATCTGTGGACAATGGTGTGCATACAGGTAATGCCCCACGCAGTAACTTGGTGATGCTGTGGGAATGATCCATCCTGGAAACACCTGCCCAGAGCGAGTAGCCCAATGTCCGTTTTTGGATGCATCTGACATAGCAGCAATGGTCCCAGAGCAGGGTCCTGTGCCTGACCCATTTGGAGTGGGTGGTCTTGCACCTCAGCAGGAGAGGAGAGCTGTGAGTGTGTAAGCATGCTGAGGCAAAGCCTGAGGGAACCAAAAGGCCAAGGTCCCACTGAGATTTGAACTCAGATCACTGGATTCAGAGTCCAGAGTGCTCACCATTACACCATAGGACCTCCTGCACCACACACCTCTGGCTCCTCTGCTGAGCCTCACTCAGCCTTCTGCCCCCACCTGAGCCTGCCTCTCTCTCCACCGCCTTGGACATCTCTCACCAAGTGCAGCCTTCCTGCCGGGCTGACAGGCACGCTCGAATCACACCATCCTTCAGGCCAGCAGCACAGCTCCTTCTGAAAGCCTGCCATGGCCTCTCTTACAAGCACCAGCCTTGAAATCAGCCACCATCTTGTCTTTCCCAAATTCCAACAAGCCCTTTCTGACTCAGCGAAAGTTACCTTGGGAAGTCACCTTCACACAGCACAAGCTCCCTTGCCTTCTCTTCTCCAGCCCAAGCCAGTCCAGCTCCTTAAGGACTAATGAGAGGGAAACATTGCTCCATCTCTACAAAAGGTGAAGAAAGGCCCTCTGGGGAACCCAGGAAAGGGGCTGGAGAGGCAAGCAGAAAGGGCAGGTGCCACACCAAGGGCTGAGCAACGACCGAGCTTCAGTCACCCATTGTGAAGAAGAGGTTCACTCACTGCCTAGGGTGCAGAGCAAGGAGGACAGAGCCCTTCTCTGGGAACTCTTCCCTCTCAAAAGGAACTTGACTGCACCGCAATCCCAGGGGGACACAAGCCCAAATGCCTGCTCAAAGCAGGGCTGGAGACAAATCGAGGAGAAGGCGACGGCAGCGCATGAGCCCCATTGCAACCCCAGCCTGATGTCCAGGTGTTCTCTGCCCACCTGGCTGCAGTGGCTCACCGCTCGCTGGGAGTCTCTGCAGGATCCAGGGCAGCTCCTGCAGTTGGCTTTTGCCAAGGCTGGCCTGGCTCAAAGCCTGTGTGTGCCTGCTGGGCTGGGAGTGCCCGGAGTCCTGGGCAGGAGCCCGGCTAAGGGAAGCAGGAGCAGCAGCTCGATTGCTCTGTGGGAGGAGAAAATGCAGAGAGAAGGATGCGTGCCCTTTGGGACCAGGAGAGGTCAGGTGGTGTTATACCAGTTGTATCATTTTGACTAAAAGCAGGTAGCAGGTGTAGAGGGAAGAGGAAGGCTATGGCCAGTGTTGCCCAAAGAGCTACAGCCAAGCAGGGTAAAAGCTGTTGGGCGAGGCAGTGTCGGTGAAAAAGTGCCTTAGCAGAGGATGGTTTTGATCCATCGACCTCTGGGTTATGGGCCCAGCACGCTCCCGCTGCGCCACTCTGCTTCTCCTGAGCCCTGCCTGCCATTGCCCTCACGGCAGCCTGATGCTGCCGGGCACTGCTGGCCCTCACTCCTTCCCTTCCTCTCTGCTCGGCCTCCCCCACCCCACAAAATAGACCCCCTGACAAATTCATCTCCCTTCCGCGTGTGCTCCACAGCTCCAGGGCCTGGCCTTGCCCTTCCCCCACACCTCCCGCTCACAGCCCTGCACAGCCCCTGCCCTTTCACACCCACGCTCCCCCTGCACCTGCTCAACGCACCCCCGCAGGCACGCTGCACCCTTGGGCCTTGCTAGGCATGAGGGCACCTGAAATCCACCCCCACATCCTGACACCTGCAGCCCTGCCCACACATACAGCGCTGCTCCCAGCACGCTGCCGGACTGCACCTGCCTGGCACTTCACACCTTTGCTGCCCAAGGAGGGGCACGGATTGCCTTTGCCTGGAACTGCCAACAGAAAGAATTCTCCTCTTTTAGCTGTGCAAATTCTGGTGCCTCAGCTCAATGCTGCTCCCGGCTACTCTGAAGTAAAAGCTCTGAGTTCTGGGCACTTGGTGCCCAGCGGGGTGTCAGGCTGAGGATCCTTGCCTTTAACACTTGGTGCTACTGCAGGTGATGAAATGCTCAGCTCCAGGAGCTGTGCAGGCCTGCATTTGTCCTTTCCCTCTTCATTGTTGGCGCTGCAAGTGCAGGAGCCTCTGGCAGCTCCAGCTGTTGTCCATGGCCCCCACCTGTGGGGCGGTACCTGTGCAGCGTGATCAGCTGCCCGCAGCCCAAAAGGGGCGTGTGCCCCGTAGTTGGCAGGATTCGAACCTGCGCGGGGAAACCCCAATGGATTTCTAGTCCATCGCCTTCACCACTCGGCCACAACTACCTGCTCCAGCCCTCCTGGCCCTGCTCATCACACACCCTCTGCCACGACACTCACACCCAGGCACTTTGGGCCAAGGCTCCCACTACAAATGAGAGTTTGAGATTGCTTAAAAAAATCACTGCCAAGGGTATCAGTAAAAGCCACACTTAATATAAAATAAAAGCACTGCAAAGTTCCTTGGCAGGTTTCACTCTACTACTGACAGGGCAGGTAAGGCACAACAAGATAAAATAAGTAGTAATGAAACAAAACAAAACCCAAGCAATCAAAACAGAAATGAACTGAGAACTATCTAGGGGAGTGTCTGTGTGTGTGCCTGTGTTTGTATGTGTATGAGTATGTGTGTGCGTGTGACAAAACACAGTGAGGGCAAGGATACAAAGTAACACAGCATAAAAGCTTGACAGCCCGCAAACTTAACTTTAACTTAACTCGTACCTAATACCTAATTAATATCTTACCCTGAATATTTGACAGAAAGAAAAACACTGACTAGCATTTAACCTAACTTACAACTTCAAAGTTTTACTTAGCAACTTAGCAAAATAACAACACTTGGCAGCATTCAGGTAAGTCTATAACTATAACCAAACCTTCCTTAGATCTCCAAGGTACTTAAACATCTAAGAAAGCAGGATTTCTCCCAGATTTGCTATACTAAATATATGCACACGTGCATGCACACAGACATGAAGAGTCAGTACAAGCAACGTGCCTGTGAAAAATTCCCCTCAGTGGTTAGTGAAACACTCACTTTGGATGCCTTTGCATCTCCCGACGGGTGAATGGTCAGGCATCAGGGAGTGAGGGTATCAGCCCAGGATTCGTCGTTGCTGGGCCAGCCTCCAAGTAAAGCAATCCTGAGAGTTCACTGGCTGGGAGAGCCATCCCACTCCGAGGGGCATCGCTGGTCACAGCCTGCTGTGAGCCAGGAGAGCTCAAATGGTCTCATTCTGGACCACTCTCTATAGGGTTGTAAGAGAGCGGGCTTTAGTCGTAACAAGGTTTCATCCCGGCCACACTGTGTGCTGCCACTTTCTTGGAAAGTGTGACAATGGGATTGCTGTGGCATTCAGGGAAAAAAAAATATTTTCCTAGACCAGCCATTTTTAAGGGGCATTTTTGATAGGTATATTTACACACCTAAATGCAGCGTGTGTGTGTGTCTATGTGTGTGAGAGAGAGAACAGATAATGGTATGGATGTTGTCACCGTGAATTTGAAATTAAGTCCTTGTTGTGACCGTGGATCAAGCGCTGCCAAACTCTTTTGCACTCTTTTAATTTTGGATCCATATTCTTTGCTTATCATACACTTCCAAATGCACCGTGTTCCCTTTAAAACATTAACCATTGATTTCAATTTAATATTCTATTTATGCTTCATCCATTTAGTGAGTAACAGAATGAGCTTTGCTATCAAATTCTGTTGAAGACACAGTGCCTATGTCCAGGTATAAAAATAATTGCTTTTCTTCTTTCCAGCCCACAATCCTCTTCTCACAGCATCCCCACATCACCAAGAGAATCTTGATTTTGTTATGCTTTTGGGCAGAAGCTTTGACAGGAATGAAATGTTACTCAAAAGATTGGTTTTAACTCTCACAGGGAACAACTTGGCACCATGGCCTGCAGGGCTGTGATCTCCAGGTTACAGACTCAAGCTCAGTGACTGAGGCTTTGGAGCTCTGGTGTAATTTCGGGGAGTTCTTAGGGCAGCTGCTGGTAAGCTCAGGACAGCAGCCAGTGCTCACCCTGGCAGAGCAGGTGGTAGGTGAGGGAGGAGGAGAACAAACAACCACAACTCTCCAGCGGTGCTGCACAAAGGCTTTAATGAGAAGGAGCAAAAGCAGCGTCACAGAACAGAGGGCAAGGAACACGTGTGGGGGGCCAGGGAGGGAAAGAGATGGGCCCATTTACCGAGGCCAAGGGGGATGATGCGCCGGGCTCAGCAGATCTGACCGCAGCGGGGGAAAGGCAGACACAGGCCTGAGCCCCCCAGGCCAAGGGAGCCCCCAGAAGAGATGGGAACCCCCGCGGTGCTGAGGGAGCTGCCCACAGCAGCTGACAGAGAGGATCCCACGGCTGTGCTCTGAGGGAAAGAGGTGAGGATGGGGCCCGGCAAGGTCACCACCACCGGCGAAGGCTCGATGTACACCGTGGAGTCAGCGCAGCGGGCGAGGCAGGGCTCAGTGCAGCTGCTTGCAAGGGGGGTTGGGCCACAGGGGCCGCAGGGCCGTGGGGGACAGGGTCTGCAGCAAGACATCTCTCGGTGCAGGAGGCAAAGCTGCAACACAGAGCAGGGAGCACCAAGCAGCTCAGGATCAGTCTGTCTCTCTGTCCCTCAGCTCTCTCCAGGGACACGGTTGCTCTTCAAAACACACTCTGTGCCTACAGCTCCCACCACCCTCCTCGTGCCCTCCGAGTGGCACGGCACGGGAAGGCCGCCCCACTTCAGCAATAGCAGCCAGCACAGTGCCTTTAAGGCCCCTGTGCAAAGACTGGTCCCAGCCCTTCTCCAGAACAGACATGGCTGTGTTCGAGATGTCCCGGGATGCCCTGGGACATTTTGTTACACCATGGCAGGTGCAAATGCTGCTGGGCACATCCCCCTGAGGCTGAGCCCCATTGATCCCCTTCTGCTGGAACAAAGCCCCCTCTGCCCAGCTGTCCCCAGCCACCAGCATGGAAAGGCTGACGGCCTCCAACAGCTCTGTCTCAGGGCCAAGCTGAGGCAGCCCAAGGATCAAGCCGGGCAGCCTCCATGACAGCAGCTCAGCCCACAGGGAGGGATGGAGCGGACTCAGGCTTACCTCGTTCCTCGAGGAAAGGGAGGCCAGAGACCAGGATGCAGAGCCAGGAGCAGCGCAGCCTTTTATGCTGGGTCCCAGGGCCCTGTGGGGCCACAAACATTCCTTGTTTGTGAAACATCCAAACTCCTGGGAGGGGCAACTTGCAAGGCCTCACTGCTGATGAGGTCCCTGCCTCTTTCATCTCAGATGTTTTTCACCAGTTTCACACCAATCAACATGGAAATGATTAATGTGTGTCCCAGATTCATATGCCAACTTCATTTGGAGGTCCCATGCCCGTGTATACGGTGAGTTGAAATGAATTTTTGTAGTGTCTGTAACATTCTGTCACTTGTCCTTCTTGGTGATTAATTTGGCTCCAGTTACAGTTAAATTCAGTCATTAAGTGACACCTCAGGTCAGCTCTCAGGAGCTTTCAGTGCAGGCACTCAGGCTGATCCTGAGAGTCATTTCTCCCACAGGACATCACAGACGTACAGAAGACTGTGGGTCAGTTGAGGCACAAAGTCAACACTGCACAACCCCATAGTGGGGAAGAGACCCAACTCTGCAGGGAGGTGGCCAAGCTCAGTGGCAAGGAAAGTCCATGTTCAGCTGAATGGATGTCCCCTGCAGGCCTGAGTGACAGTCATGGGGAACTTGCTTACAGTCCACAGGCCATGCCACGGCCTGTTTTGTGATCAAAGAGATGCTGTGTCCTTCCCTGCACAGCCACAATGACCTGTTTTGCTCAGTGTGGTCCTCCCAGAGGCCAGAGACCTGGCTGGTGGATTTTGGGGAAAGGCTGAGGGCAGGGAGCCCAAAGCTGTTTTTTTCTGGGTCTAGGATGGGGTTTCCCATTCCATGCATTTTACATTTCAAAGGACACTGGATCAGTCTGTCAGAGCACATGGGTGTCATCCTGATGCAGAAGAGCTGGGAAAATCCCTGAGCTCCAGGCAAACCTGAGTCACCCAGGGTGGACTTCAGTGGACTGGGTGCTGCAGACTCAGGCACTCAAGGGATAACAGAGCTCATATCTTCAATGTTCTGCTGCCATGAAGGATATTTCCCCACCTTATATCCCCAATCGTAGATCACCTGGTGCTTGTCTGCCATCTCCTTGCATTTGCTGTCTCCCCAGGCATGGTCTTTTGTTGCTGCTCAAGGGCTGTAGTGACTCAGCGTACCCCAAAACAACCCCAGAAGGTCTGGGTGGAGCTCTGGAGGTCTTGTGCTCCTGTCAACTGCTCTGGGCAGATCAAAGTGCCTCGGTTCCTCAGCAGGCTCTGGGCCTTGTCCTGCTGACTTCTAAGCACTGACACAGCTTATGAAAGAGGTCACGACCCCTTGTACAGCTCTCCCAGGCCTGTCCCTTGTCCTCCCCGAGGGAGCCCTGGGATTTTCTTTCATGTAACTTCTGATTGCTGCCGCTTGCCCCTTACCAGTGCATCTCTCAGGAGAGTTTGGCTTCATTCTCTCCAGAACCCCCAGGAGGTGGTGGAGGCAGCAGCTCCATGCTCCCCTCCTCACCTTGCTCACCACTGCAGACAGCTTCATGGTCATCTCCTGCTGGTCCTTGCCTTGGAGAAGTGGGAGGATCCTCTGTAAGAGCCATTTCCACCTCCTGGTGGCCTCCCAGGGGTACGGGCCTTCCCTGGAATTGCTGCCCAGGAGACAAGGACCTGTGTGACAATGGCAGTGTTCAGAGGACAATGGGACAAGGCCCACAGTTTCTGGAGGTAGCTGGGAAGTTTGTTCTTCTCTGAGCAGGAGCAGAGGACTTCCAGAGGTCTCTCCCCACCTCCATTATCCTGGGTTACCCTGCATCTCCTGGGCCCTTGAGCAGCCAACAAAAGACAATGCCTTTTAGAAACTGCAGCAGCAGCAGCACAGGATTACATGGATGTACAAGGTTGTTTGGAACCAGTCCCAAAAGGTCTGGAAATGCCCCTGACCAAGGCAAAACCTTTCATAGGAAAGAGGCTATGTGCTCTGGTATCCCTGGAATGGCTGAGTCCTGGGCACCATGTGCACTCATTTCCACATCAGTATGATTCAGGTTTGCCTGAAGCTCATGGATTTTCCCAACTCTTCCACATCACAATGATTCCCACAGGCTCTGGGAGACTGATCCAATATCCCTTTGAACTGTGAAATGAATTGAATGGGCAAAGTGATGCCTGCCCCAGGAAAAGGAGCCATGAGCTTTGGGCTCTGGGCCCTCAGCCTCTTCCCCAAAGCTGCCATCCACATCCCAGCCTCAGGGCTGGACACACTGAGCAAAGTGGGTCAGTTTGTGTTTGAGAAAATGGGTCAATTTGTCTTTCAGGGAGAGATGTAGGCATGCCTTTGATCACCTTCCTACGTGTTGATTTCCTTGTTTTCTGGAGGATCCCAACTTCCCAGGCTGAGGCCAGAGGTTGTCAAGTGCCAAGATCAGGGCAATCCCAAACCTGGACACAGGGTAGGCCTTGAGTGGATTGAGAGCAGCCCTGTGGAGAGGGACTTGCAGGTTCTGGAAATACTGAATATGGACCTGCACTGCCTGCTGGCAGCCCAGTGCAAAAATCCAGTCGTATTCTGGGCTGCATCCAGAGCTGTGTGACCAGCAGGTTGAGGGAGGGGATTGTCCTGCTCTGCTCGGCTCTCATGACACCGTACCTGGGGTACTGCCTCCAGCTCTAGAAGTCACTGCCTAAGAAACACATGGACCTGCTGCAGTGGGTCCAGAGGAGCCACAAAGAGCACCAGGCAGCTGGAGCCATTGCCCAGTGAGGACAGGCTGAGAGGGTTGGCGTGTAGCCAAGAGAGGCGAAGGCTCCCAGGAGACATTCAGTTAAGAAAGGGAAGGATACCTGGTTGGGATGTGTAGTGATGGGTCAAGTGCTACCAGTTTGAAACTGAAAACATGTAATTAGATTTGATATCAGATATATATATATATAAATATATATATATAATAAAAAAAAATATATATATACTTAAGATCAGATATTGGGAAGGAATCTTTGCCTGTGAGAGGAGTGGGACACTGCAAGTGGTTGACCAGAGAAGTTGTAGAACCTGTTTGAGGGGGCAAGAGCTATATGATTTTAAGGTCCATTCCATCCCCAAGTGATTCTAAGAGTCATCGCAGGATTTTGAGTTGTAAGAAGAAAGAGAACATTTGAGATGAAAGAGGCCGGGACCTCATCAGCAGTGAGGCCTTGCAAGTTGCCCCTCCCAGGAGTTTGGATGTTTCACAAACAAGGAATGTTTGTGGCCCCACAGGGCCCTGGGACCCAGCATAAAAGGCTGCGCTGCTCCCGGCTCTGCATCCTGGTCTCTGGCCTCCCTTTCCTCGAGGAACGAGGTAAGCCTGAGTCCGCTCCATCCCTCCCTGTGGGCTGAGCTGCTGTCATGGAGGCTGCCCGGCTTGATCCTTGGGCTGCCTCAGCTTGGCCCTGAGACAGAGCTGTTGGAGGCCGTCAGCCTTTCCATGCTGGTGGCTGGGGACAGCTGGGCAGAGGGGGCTTTGTTCCAGCAGAAGGGGATCAATGGGGCTCAGCCTCAGGGGGATGTGCCCAGCAGCATTTGCACCTGCCATGGTGTAACAAAATGTCCCAGGGCATCCCGGGACATCTCGAACACAGCCATGTCTGTTCTGGAGAAGGGCTGGGACCAGTCTTTGCACAGGGGCCTTAAAGGCACCGTGCTGGCTGCTATTGCTGAAGTGGGGCGGCCTTCCTGTGCCGTGCCACTCGGAGGGCACGAGGAGGGTGGTGGGAGCTGTAGGCACAGAGTGTGTTTTGAAGAGCAACCGTGTCCCTGGAGAGAGCTGAGGGACAGAGAGACAGACTGATCCTGAGCTGCTTGGTGCTCCCTGCTCTGTGTTGCAGCTTTGCCTCCTGCACCGAGAGATGTCTTGCTGCAGACCCTGTCCCCCACGGCCCTGCGGCCCCTGTGGCCCAACCCCCCTTGCAAGCAGCTGCACTGAGCCCTGCCTCGCCCGCTGCGCTGACTCCACGGTGTACATCGAGCCTTCGCCGGTGGTGGTGACCTTGCCGGGCCCCATCCTCACCTCTTTCCCTCAGAGCACAGCCGTGGGATCCTCTCTGTCAGCTGCTGTGGGCAGCTCCCTCAGCACCGCGGGGGTTCCCATCTCTTCTGGGGGCTCCCTTGGCCTGGGGGGCTCAGGCCTGTGTCTGCCTTTCCCCCGCTGCGGTCAGATCTGCTGAGCCCGGCGCATCATCCCCCTTGGCCTCGGTAAATGGGCCCATCTCTTTCCCTCCCTGGCCCCCCACACGTGTTCCTTGCCCTCTGTTCTGTGACGCTGCTTTTGCTCCTTCTCATTAAAGCCTTTGTGCAGCACCGCTGGAGAGTTGTGGTTGTTTGTTCTCCTCCTCCCTCACCTACCACCTTCTCTGCAAGGAAGGTTCTTCCCTCTCCCATGGTTTCAAATGGAGCCCAATGATGGGGCACTGTCCAGTGTTGGTAGAGCTCCTTGAATGGATTGCAGAGGAATAGAAAGAAATTGGCAGGAAATGAGGAAAAGAAGGCACAGATGAAAGGAGCAAGAAAGGATCTGTGGACAATGGTGTGCATACAGGTAATGCCACACGCAGTAACTTGGTGATGCTGTGGGAATGATCCAACCTGGAAACACCTGCCCAGAGCGAGTAGCCCAATGTCCGTTTTTGGATGCATCTGACATAGCAGCAATGGTCCCAGAGCAGGGTCCTGTGCCTGACCCATTTGGAGTGGGTGGTCTTGCACCTCAGCAGGAGAGGAGAGCTGTGAGTGTGTAAGCATGCTGAGGCAAAGCCGGAGGGAACCAAAAGGCCAAGGTCCCACTGAGATTTGAACTCAGATCACTGGATTCAGAGTCCAGAGTGCTCACCATTACACCATAGGACCTCCTGCACCACACACCTCTGGCTCCTCTGCTGAGCCTCACTCAGCCTTCTGCCCCCACCTGAGCCTGCCTCTCTCTCCACCGCCTTGGACATCTCTCACCAACTGCAGCCTTCCTGCAGGGCTGCCAGCCACTCTCTCATCACACCATCCTTCAGGCCAGCAGCACAGCTCCTTCTGAAAGCCTGCCATGGTCTCTCTTACAAGCACCAGCCTTGAAATCAGGCACCATCTTGTCCTTCCCAAATTCCAACAAGCCCTTTCTGACTCAGCGAAAGTTACCTTGGGAAGTCACCTTCACACAGCACAAGCTCCCTTGCCTTCTGTACTCTCAGGCTGAGAGGATTAGGGTTGTGTAATGAAGAGAATGCCAATGCTGGCAGGCCAGTGGAGTGTTTTTATTGTTAAGGGCAAGAGGCGCTCTCGGGGGGTGGTTCCATGGGCCCATGAGCAGGGCGGGTTTGGCTTGGGGCTGTGGTTGGGGGGCTAAGGAATGGACAGCCATGAATGTCCCTGTCCAGTGTTGAAACAAGCAGCCTGCTGGTAGTGCTCTGCAAAGGGGATTGCAGTGTTTTCGGGGGTGCCTGTGGGCACAGCACCCGTGGCACGTGTGAGACAGTTGAGGTAGGCAGCGCACAAAAGGGTCTGGCAGGGGATGACGGCAGCATGGGGCTTGCCATCAGGTGATTGAGGGGGGCCTGGCTTTATGGCAAGAGTTTGGAGGGGCTTAGGTTCCTTGCTGAGATTAACTGCACCTTTGGACTTTTAAGCAGTACAAAAATGGCCCCAAGGAGTGACTTTCATATTCTGACATCTTTTGGGCAGCAGGGGTTTGCTGTGGAGATTGTTCCACCCCACCCTCCTCCCTCCCCTCCCACTCCGGATCTCTTCCCAGGATGGCAGTGACTGTATGAAAATTAGACATTTCTGGGTCAGTACCAGACAGAAATGTGAGGGGCAAACTGTCTGACACTGGGCTGGCATAGGGTTGCCTTGGTCTCAGGAAAGAGGAAGAGGAAAGGTCAGCAAATGCTTTCTGCCCTGGGACATGTCTCAGTCCAAACTACAGCTGGGAATGCTTTACGTTAGCCATGGACTGTCACCTTGAGACAATGTGATGAATGCTATATAAACAGTTGAGAAGGTAAGTTTGCATCACTAGTGTTTTGTCTAGTGTACAGACTGCAAAGGGACTATAAAGGCCAGTGCTGGCTTTTTGTTCTCAGAATTTTTTTTTTGGGAGCAGTTGCTGGATGTTTTGAAGGGCTTTGGGATCTGCAAGAGAGGGTAAGATCATCTGTAGAGCTTGAAGGAGAATACAGATATCCGGTGAGCTGAATGCAGTTCATTTGGTATGAGTTACATGTTGAGCAGCTGATGGCACAGAAAACTTCTAAAGGAGTGGGGCCGTTCTGCAATTGCCATTTATTTTGCAACCTATTAATCGCACAGCCAACAATGAAAAGATTCTTCTTCCTTCCTTTCTACATGCAGGATCACATTCTGTCAGTCTCCAAGAGCCGGGATGTACAGCAGAGCTCTTCCCCGAACTGCTCTGACACGGATGGGGCCATGCCAGGAAAGCACTTGCCTTTTTCCTGGGCACTGTCAGCGCTGATGAACACAACCACACGATGGTGGTGTTGACTCGCAAAAGAAGGACACACACCGAGCCCAGCTCGAAACCACCCCAAGCCCAGGACCAAACTGGAAACGTCCCTGCTCTCAAAGCAACAGTGTCAGGACAAAAAAAGATTTCACTGATCTTCCTCTTCCAAGTGCAAACCCTTCTTTGCACCGCACTCAAACAGCAGCATGAACTCCTTTGCCCTAACAAAGCTTTTCACTCTCGCAGGGTCCAGCCACAAACCTGAAAACATCTGGTTTAAAAACAGAGCTCAGAAAAGTGCCAGCTGAGAAAGCTCTTGCTGCTGCAATTTCAGCTGCACCCATCGGCTGACCAGCACACATTCTGCTATCAGCACTTTCCTTCTCAGGGCTAAGAACTGTCCTAAGCCTTCAGTCTCACCATCAGCATCCAAATGGAACGGCACCAGGGAAGACCCCAATGAGCTACATTTTTGGAGATGGGAGACTCCATGCCTGGAAATGTTGCCAGCACTGCTATTTGGGTTTTTTTTGTGGTATGCACTGTGAGATGGTCTTTCCTGTTGTTTATTACTTAGAGCCTGTTAGAAATCCTGGCCTTGATTTGGCAAAAGCCAAATAGCTTGGAGATTTTTTCTGTCAGAAATCCATACAGATGTTTTGCCTGGCTGTCCCAAGGGGAAGGAACAGCTTTGGAGTCATTGAAGCCACAGGCTGTGGATGAATCTCCTGAAAACAAGTTTACAATTGTTTGTCTGATTCTGTCCCTACCCATAGCTTCCAGGGACCCTCCTGGTGTTCTGGATATTCCCGGGAGGGGATATTACAACACCTGCTTTTTAAGCCATGAATTTCAAATGCAGTAAGTCACTCATGTTCTGTGTGAGCTGTCCCAATGGTGGAAAGTGAGAGGGAACACCCCACGCTGCAATTTGACATAATCCAAACTGGAACTGGGGCCAACCGAGTATTTTGGAGTACTGAGACCACAAATTCATGTTTGAACAGCATCCCCAGGGAATGCTGAGGCATCCCATGCCTGTGGCATTTGGCAGCACATCCCTGATGTGGTACAAAGAGGATGGGGGAAATTCTGAGTTAGTGGGAGGAGGTTTCTGGAATGGAATTGGGATAGGTGCTGATCCTGTCATGGAATCATGGAGTGGTTTGGCTTGGAAGGGACCACAAAGACCATCTGGACTTTATCGCCCCATTCATGGCAAAGACGATGTCCAAAACTGCCTCCTTACCCCCATGGGCAGAGTGAATGTCTTCCATAGTGCTTGTCTGTGAATGGGAGTGGCTGTAGGAGCTATGGCACAGCACCTAGAGATCAGGTAAAAATAGCAATGGGATTGATTTGCTGCTGCTGAATGTGGTTTTCTCTTTTAAGATGTTCCTCTGAGTGATCTTTTTCACAGTAGTTTCCTAGGGCTCATTTGAAGGTAATTCCAAGAATTTGAACATAGATGAAAAACAGTGGAGAAAAAATGTGCACTTCATCCATTTCTAGTAATTCTGAATTTCTTCCACAATACCCTTCTGGGGGAAACCTGGTTAAAGAATAAAGATAGAGAGGAACAATTGTTCCAAACCGCCCTGGCTCTCTGATAGGGCAAACCTTTCTGTAATCCCAGCAGATGTCTCTGAGAAACTGCAGGATCATAAAGCTTTCCAGGAAAACAAAACAAGGACAAAGAAGAGGGAATAGGCTTCCAACTAATAATAATTTGATGGATGTAGAAATGATTTTTAAAATGTTTGACACTCTCCTTTTTATCCCTGGAATAATTTTTAAATGATTCCTTTAACAAGTCATCTAAATTTGAATAAATAAATTTGAGAGGAAATGATGCAAAATAAATGCAGGGAGACATCAAAGAATCATCATGGAATCCCAGAAGGTTTTGGGTGTGAAGGGACCTTAGGAATCCCCTTATTCCATCCCCTGCCATTCCATCCACTAGCTGAGGTTGTTCCAAGACCTGTGCAGACTTGGACACTTTCAAGGATGGGGCAGACACTATTTCTCTGGACTTTTGGGCACAAGTGGAAATTTCCAGCATGGAACTAAGATATCCCCTTTGCTCTGTTTGGCTCAACATGCCTTTGGGAGGCAGAGGGTGGAAACAGGAGCTTTGCCAGCTGCCTTGGGGGAGTCACTGATGTCCCAAAAACCAGCAAGGCAAACATCTGTGGTTTACCTCCCACTAAAAGAAGAGGCCAAGCCAGGAGTGGGAACAGACCACAGAGCAGGGATAGTGCCCAGGAGAGGGGTGACCATCCTGAAGGTCCCACCAGTCAGTCACTCACTGAATCACTGAAAAACAGAGATAGAAGCTTTCCAAAATTGGCCCATACCTACCTGCATCCAAATTCAACCCCAAATCAATGTTTTAGTGTATGGATGGGATGAAACCACAGCTGATGTTACTCCCCTGGGACTAGCAGAGAGTGTACAGCCATGAAGGGCCAGGCTGTTTTTAAAACACACTGAAGTACAAAGAGCTGGAGTAATTTCCTACCAGGTAACTTGACTTGGAAGCATTCCAAACTTCTTACCACATTTATTTTATCTCCTGGATGGCAATGCCTAAAGAAGGCGGCAGTGGGGTATTCTTAACAAAAGAAGAGTAAAATTCATTAGTGACAGAAGACTTAAAATTAAAATATGAAAAATTGAAGTATGACTGGAGGTGCCTTTAGGACACTTTCTGTTCCTTAGTACCTATAGGATTTAAATTAAGGCCTGAGTATCCAAATCCTGGTGCTGTGCAAGTGTTGTACAGCCAGGGAGGGAGACAAGAGCCTGGAATCTCTCCCCAGAAACTGTCTGCTGGTTTGTTTGACCAGGCATAGGAATAATTGTGTAATCCCTAGGCCTGTACTTACAGAGAAAGGTTTATTTGTCTCCTGTGGGTTTGTTCAACATATTTTCAAAATGATGGAAACTGTTTTTATTGAAATGCCAGAGGTGCCAAATGCTTTCCCCAGCCAGAGCTCATGAATGGTTAATGCCCATTTTCCCAATCTCTCCAGGCAGCAGCACTGGAGCATTGCACCCAAGCATGCCTGCGTGCTGGCAGGAGGCAAATCCAGGGACTGGACAGTGGGAGTTTGCTCTGCTCCTGAGATCCTGGGCATAGAGCAGCCGTGGGTGCCCTGGCCCCTGCTGGGCATGGCCAGTGCCACAGCTCCTTCCTGTGCCAGGCCCTGCCCACGCTCCCCACGCAGGGTGGGCTGGTTTGGGTTTTTTTTTCTTCAATTATATTCAGGTTGAGCTTGTCAATGCTCACAAGAGATGACAAATCCCTTCCCAAGGGCTCCAAGTGGCCAACTGAGCCCAGGTCGCACAGTCCCAGAGTACCCTAATTTGGAGTATTTTTCATTGGTGTAGGCAGGGAATTGTTTTTGAGAAGATCCAAAGCTGAAGGATACGGGGTCTGTGGGAAGGAGAGGGCTTCTGTGTCAAATTAAAACCACATTGTGAAAAATAAACCCGTGGAACAGCTAATTTCCAATCCTGGACTGGCTTTTTAAAAATAAAAATATTTTACTGCACTATGTCCATGGTGGGATTCCAGAAAACAGGAAGGGTATGGTCCTTTGGAAATGTTCCTAAGGAACCACACTGACCTAATATCTGACTCCAGCCCAGAGGAAGATCTCTTTTCAATATCTCTGGCTGGTCTTGGTATGTCCTGGTGGTTTCCATGCTGACACACAACAGGTTCCTCTGCCCAATGCATTGGGAAGTATCCCCAAGGTGCCACAAAGAAAGGAGTGTGTTACAGATAAAGAGTCTTGGGATTCAGGAAATAAAAAAGGAGTTTTCAGTCTTTTACATCTCCCACTCTGCCAGCTTCAGCCTCAGGGAGACAGAGAAAGTCATAGATTTTACAGATCCTGGTCTCACTTCAACTTTCCTGCAGGTACAGTCTGACAGGGAAGAAAACAGGTCAGGATGGATAGCCTACTTCCAGAAAATCATTGTAATCCAGACACCATTAAGTTGAGCTGTAAGAACTTCCCAAAATGTTCATTTCCCTGTGGACTAAGAGCTCAGAGTGGCACTAAATTGAAGTACAGGATGGATCTGCCATGGACAGACTGTGGAAACCCCAAAAGTAAAAGCTACTTGGCCAATTCCATAAAATATTACAAAACTAAGCTCCTGAAATATGACCATCTCTACTCTCACCTGGTGGTGGAAGGACGAGTGATGATCCTTCCTCTGATGGGTTTTTTTGGGATTTGCAGTGAACTGCAATGGAAAACAACCAAAATCCAGTTATTTCCCACAACTGGAACAGAAAAGTGGGGAAAAGGGACACAGGTGCTCTCCTCCCACTCCTTGGGATCAAGCTCCTCCAAAGCAGCGTAAGAAGAGACTGAAAGACAAAGCCCTGGGAACCAAATTGCTGGGGTTTATAAGAAAACTGATGAGTTTTATTTTGGCAATGAATGTTTGCCATCAGCCAGGTGCAGCAGCATCTCCAGGAGCCTGGCCAGGTGCATCTGCCTGGCACACAGCTCCCCCCTCTCAGAGTAATCCATGAGGTACAGGGCCATGGCACTGGCCACGATCAGCAGCACGTACCTGGGAAAGGGCAGGCAGAGGCTCACAGCATTCCCAGGCTGGGCTAATGCTGCCACAGCCTCACCTGGCAGTCAGCATCACCAGGATTTTAATGCCCTGCCTCAACCTGTTCCCATTACTCACCACACAAGAACACACAGCAAACCCCAAGAAATCTCCTATGGCCAGGGGAAGCCCTGCCCTGTGCCTGAACTCCTTTACTCCATTACAGAAATTCATAGTAAGCTCCTAGCACGTTTCTGCATGACAGCAGAGTAGGTGTACACCTACAAAACCATTCAAAAAGGAGCTCTGTGCAAACAGCAGAGGACTTAAATTCTCAGAACTCATTCATCTTTGTTTTCTTTGAACAGGAAAACCACGAAAGGGAAAGGTCTTGATTAAATATATGACATCTGCTCTTTTTAGTTATCTTCTCTGTAAGAAGGGATGGTGTGTACATACACATCATTACTGCAGGATATATACAGGATTGAATTTACAAAGATAATAACTTTAATGTAAATAATGCTGTACTCTGAAAGCCAGACCAGCTTTCAGGATATGCAGGCTGAAGCTTTGATCCTCAAGGCAAAATACAGCTCGAAACTTGTGACACAAGTTTAACTTGCACAAGTTAATCAATTATATCATCAAAGAGGTTTGTATCTGCAACAGAGAGAGGGAAGATTCAGTAAGTCATTAGAGAGAGGAAAGGTGGGTTCAGCAGAACACACAGGAGCTGCTGGTAGCTCAGGGATGGGAAAAATTATAACAGGACACAGAATCAATGTATTTATCAACTCTCATATTTCTGTGCAGCTTAAGAACTGTTCAAGTTTAAACAGTTCTTTATCTGAATTTAGCTTTGAAAACGGGAGTCTGTATTTCAGTGAAACATTTCTGTGTCTGAAAGTGTCTCTTTGGTTTCATTCAGCTGGTCTCATAAAAGACATCATTTGACCCCCCAGTTTCTGTAATTATAGCAAGACCATAAAAACTTTTTGATTCAGTAAGGAAACCCAGAAAAGAAAAAAGAACATTTTTTATATTTCTACAAATAAATTCCAAAACCATAAATCAAACAAAACTTTAAAGCCTTAACTAAAGATAATATAAATAAAAAGGGGGCATGATATAAAGTGTCCTTCCTTTTTCAAAGTCACTAAGTTGCCTGATCCAGGGGGCTGGTATTTCAGAAGGATT
Organism: Taeniopygia guttata; assembly: GCF_048771995.1. Taxonomy (NCBI): domain Eukaryota; kingdom Metazoa; phylum Chordata; class Aves; order Passeriformes; family Estrildidae; genus Taeniopygia; species Taeniopygia guttata. The sequence goes on from NC_133034.1 coordinate 7,471,452, forward strand.
AGAAGCATCTCCCCATGTCCAATGGGATGAAGATGTTCAGAAGATAAATGTTGAGGAGATCTTTCTAGAGAAATAAAGTTCTCGGGAAAAAAAAAACCCAAACATTTATTTCACCTTTTAGTGCACAAGACACAAATCCTGGGATAGGTTCCTATCCCAGCTGTCCATTTATCATCGGTTATTTGACAATCAAAAACATTTGTTCCCATTTCTGTGGGGGATGGGAATACCAAGCAATGCAAGGAACCAGCCTCTCCAAATTCTTTTTTTCAGCTCAGATTCAGCAGGAAACTGGAAGTCACAGATCTCAGAGAGAAGGAAGTTTCTGTATTACAACTACAGATTCATTTATCCTATTTTTATTTGGGAATAATCACTGATAGTAAAGTTGTGTATATCATTCCTTACTGGGGGAGGGTTAATGATGTGAGAGCAACTGAAACATGGAGTTTTAAACCTCAACATTAAGCAGCTCTATTATTAAAAATCATATTTACTCCAATTTTGTGCAATGCTAGTGACAGCTCAAAGAACTTTGATCTAAAAAGAATTTTTACTTTAAATACTGCTGAATCTTCTGAGAAGGCAAATTAAATTTGGCTCACAGAAGTTGAAGCACCCACCATTTCCCAGAGTGAGACCCCAGTAGAAGACTAAAGAGAAATTGCATATAAAAGGCAAACACACAAGACAAGAGGTGTATTAGCTGCAAATTAGAAATGGTCACTTGTGTCTTTGTGTATATGTACAGAATGAGGCCATTTGGGGGCACTGACCATAGTAACTTGACAGTTATTAAATTAAAAACTAATTAGGTCAGTTCAACAGCAAGCCACCAATGTGACATGTCCCAACATTCTTTGAGTGGGCTCTTAGAGTCATAAACAGTGAAGATACTTCACCTTATGAATGCTTTCCCCAAAGTGGATGGTGAGAAGAATGAAATTACAAGGTGGATTTTCATGAAGCTCATCTTGGGAAACACAGCCTGAGTCTCAAATACCAGTGAAGTAAAAGATGCAGGAAGATTAGAAATGATACATAAATGAACTGGCTATCATGAAAACTTAAGTCAATGAAAAATTGGAAAAATTGGACCGCTGTCTTTGATGTACACGGGAAATGGTAGAGGCGGGGTGGAGGGACAATCATCAAATAAGCAAGAACATGAAAGTTTCTGGCACAACTTGAAATTAATCTCAGAACTTCTGGAGGCAAATTTAATACTCAAAATATCCTTTCCTTTTTCTAGATGGCTTTTTCCAATGGGGGTTTATTTATGCAATTAGACGGCAGGACTTGGGAAACATTTTAATACCAGCAGCACTTGATGCCAGGCCAAGTTTACCCAGTTAGCTTAATTCATGAGGAGAAATTTGGTTTTGGCTTGTTTCATCTCTAGACAAGCCCTGATAGAACAGCTTAGAATGGTCCAAATCTTATTAATTCCCAAAAGTTAAAAGTTATCTCCAAATGAAGTAAAACGTTAGTCCCCAAAATAATGTCACAGATACCTTTACTATGAGAAGTCACTTCCAAATGCATATACTGAAATTCTGGCCCCATGCCTTACAGCTGTTCACATTTTGCTACATAAGAAACACTGCACTTGCCAAATTGATTTTCTCAGTAATATGAGAAAAGGCTGAACCATTTACCCATTAAAAACATTCACTAGTTTCCCAGGTATGTGTGCAGCAGTTTCTTGTGTCTCTGCTAATAAAGTCTTAAGTGTGCTATAAGCATTTTATTCATTAGAATAGTGCATTTTCAAGTTAAGCTTGCAATTTGAATAACTTTGTAAAATACCTTTTTCTTCTTTAAAAAATAGGCAAATATGGAGGAAACCAACACAGGCACCACCCAAAGATCCTGATCTCAGCAAAGTGTCTCTGTGATGCTGGCCTGTGACTGGTATTTGAAACTGGCAGTAGCATTTGTCATACATGAGGACTGGCAGAAATAAAACATCACCTCATTTATGTGTTTTGTTTGCTTTTCCTTAGAAGTCTGAAGACATCTGCCTTTTGTGGTGTAGCTTTCAAAAGGCAGAGAAACAGTACATGAAAATCCAGCATACCTGTCTCCACTGAAAGCACCCGAATATGTTAAAGGTATTAAAAACATAAGCTCTGCTTTTACATCTACTGTCACCTGCAGAGATCAGAGCCTATACATACCTTACAAATTGTAACAGCTACACAGATGAAACTGCAAGTACCTGATCCTGACAGCTGTTTTAAACAGGATTTGCAAAGCTGCCTCCCAACTGAAATGCAGACCGATGTGAGCTCAGCCATCCATCACTGCTGCAGATGTGCCTGTGCTGCTGGCACAGGAACTGCTCTGCTCTGCCCTGCCAAGGGCTGGGCTCTCTCTGCCGAGGATGGGAGCTGGTTTGGGTACCCCCACATGTTCCTGCAGCAGTGCCAGTGATGAGAGCAGCTGTGCTTTTGGCCCAAAAGTTAATGAATTAAGGTCTAACAGGACAAGACGTGGAATTGGGTGCTATTACACACAACTGCAGAGCCCAGAGACATTCAGAGGCTTCTGAAGCAATCAGCTGTAGAGCCTTGGGATGTTAAGGCTGTGCAACAAAGGTTTAGTGGGGAAGATGCTTAAGCTTTAAACATCAACACTAAACACCTGATGGTGATAGAAGCATAAACAACTTTTCTTTATTCCTTTCCTCTCTGAATTTACTTGTACTCTATAGTGGGGCTGAAAAAGAAAACCAGGCAAACTCTATTCTTCTAAGCTCTGATCCTTTGTTCTCTGCCTCCACCATAGTACACCTAAATTTGGTTTAACATACCTTCAGTAGAGTCCAGCTTTTCTGCAGATATTTTCAAATGTTTCTATTTTAGACAATTCCTGCAAAACACACTGAAGTCTTCTCTGAAGCAACAGCTGCTACCTCAAGAAAAAAACAGGACCTGGTGGGGCATCCAGGCTGGTGTGTGTTTTATATTACCCATGGCTCTATGTCTGCAGAGAACATTTTCCAAGGAGGAAGGAGTTTTTTTGGTGTCTTTTTGAATCAAGCAAACAAAGGGATTTTCACTTTATGATCATCAGACATTCTTTTGAGATAAACAGGAGTGGATAAAGATCCTACATGCCTTTAAGCATAGAGAATAAAAACCACTGAGATTCTAGAGGTTCATAAATGGAAAACCATCAACAAGGAACCAAGAAGTCTGGCTCCCCATTTGAATGCTGCTCTCAGTCACAAGGAGACACATTTTTTCGTTCAACTTTCTCACAGCATTCACCTAACTACACTTGCCAGCATGTTTTGCCAAATTAGAGAAACTGCTGCAGAAACCATCTGCTTGACATTGCTTACATATAATAAAATATGGCTCAATACAATGTGTTGGAAATGTTTAGGGATCTTTACATGGGAACCAAGGGCAGCAGTGCTGACTCAGGCAGATCTCCCGCTGATGTCAGTGGGAATTGCACCTGAATGAGCTCTGCTGGAGCTGATACAGAGCTCGCTGTGCAGAGCCTGCCACTGAACATGTGGTTATGGTTTAACAATACCAACTGTAATGGAGATGAGAAGGAAATTTTATAGCATTTCTGGCTTGCTGCTCTTTCATAACTATCAAAAACACTTAAATGATTTGTACACGTCTGCTCTGTAACAGCTTTTCCCAGCTTCAAGTGAACACTGAGAAACTGCTCCAAAGTTAGGTCCTACCTGAGCATGAGTTTATCTGTTGATATAAAAACATGGACACCAGAAAGACCACATATAAAGCCTAAATAAAACTTTGTGATTTCCCTACAGATTGTACTACATTGTCTCTGGATGAGAACACAGCATTTCAACACATCCCCAGTGGCTCAATGTGAGGCAGAAATAAAGCCTTTGTAGAACAGACTCTGTCAGCCCAGTAGCAGGATATGTGTGACACCTGCTACATCAAAGTACAGCAGCTTCTCAAATTTGACTCCAAATGTAGGTGTTACAAAATTACAGTTTCAGTAAGTGTAAAAGCTCAGTGTGTCACTCAGGTTATAGCATCTGTGAATCGTGATCACCAAAGCAGCACCTCCAGGGGGATCAATCAATTCCCCAACCTCACATGAGTTACAGAAGGCTGAAGAATGGCAATAGGGAGAAAGTAAAGTAGAGAAGCTATGATAAATGTTCCCACAAATCTTAACCACAGTTACAACAGAAAGGATTCTCAACCATCAATAATTCCTAGGAAGGGGCCACATTAGAGAACCAAATGCAGAGTAGGTAAAATATTTACTTTTGCAACCCAGTAATTAGCATACACTTATCACAGAGGTTGCAATTTGGTTGCAGCTCCCAGCCATGTGCCCTTTTCCTCCAAATGCTACCAATAAACTCCTGTGTTTTGCATTACAGAGCTTCTGCTTCCCTCAGTTTAGCACCCATGGGAACACTGGGTGTGAGATTAGCTCAGTTGGTCAGAGCAGGGTATAAAAGGCTGTGGGTTTGATCCCCTTATGGGCCATCCACTTGAGAGTTAGACTCAATGATCCTTCCAGAATATTCTGTGATTCTGAAATTCACTTCCACATCATGTCTAGAGAAACTGCACTCCTTTTGCCCAGGCACAGGGACACAATGAAAGCTGAAAACCATCACATGGATTGTCTGTTTTTTCATGTGATGAAAGGCAGAAGTGGCTGGAAATTGAAAATATGAAGGCAAGGAAGATCTCACTCCAAATCTCAACATAGTATAGCTTTATAGTAAGTGATCACCCTCACTGTCAGATATTGCCCAGAGTGGACCTCTGGGTGGAGATCTTCCTGCATTTAGGTGGCCAGGATATAGATTCTGAGAAGTTTCAACTGCTTTAGTTGAAGGAATGTAACAAAAAAGCCAATGCGTGGCTACTTTAAAAATCATTGCTCAGTTCCCTCCTGAAGCAGACAGTGAAGAACAGCTGCATTCCAGTAAAGGGAGCCTGGAGAATCAACGTGAGGGACCCAGCACCCAGGCTGGAGCTCACTGGCAGAGAGGAGACTCTTCCTGGTACTCTTTGTGAGATTCTCTGATCACTTGTTTAGCCTCAATGTTTGATTCGTCCTTACCTGTATTCCATGTTTCCTATAAACCCTCTTGGAAGATAATCCATTTGCACAGGGATAGTTAGGAAGAACACTGAAGGGTCATTAATACTCTCCATGCTGCAGTCTCATTACAAGGCTTCTGCAGACCAAGAAAAATGTATCAAATACCCTTTGATCCCCAAAAGGATGGCCCTAATATCATATGAAGGACAGTATCCACCATCCACAGAACCACAACATGTAATTAGGAAACAGTAAAATAATGAAATATTCATTCCTGTAGAACTATAATGCCTTGGAATACACTAAATGTTAGAAAAAATATTTGAAAGTTAAAATAACAATGTTTGGTTTAGAGAAATCATCACAGAAGGGGCATTGACTAAAATTCCAACACAACTGTAAAAGGCTAATTAACACACAGAGGCACCATTAATTTGTCTTATGATATCAATTCACACTTTACTGTAACATTAAAAAGCTGTTGGTCTGGGTCAAGTGAAAGAACAGTTGCGTCCCTGCAGTTATTCAAAGGAACATGAAATTTGTAGTTACACACAGTAGAACACTAATTTTAGGAAATGCTTACCTAACATGGACTTTGGTGGTGGAAAAATAAGGTCTACCAGAATTGCCATTCCTGAACATCTACTTACCTTGCTTTTGACAGATCACTCGACACACCTTTGTTCTGCCTTTTGTGTGAATATTGCACTTTTATAGCTTCTTCTTCCAATGTACCTACTCAGACAAAAGGCTTACATCAAATAAAGCAAGCAGGAAAAATAAGAAAAGTGGATCACTGCTGTAGTTTCTTCCCCTTTGTAAGATTAAGGGAAGGAATGCAGTATGTATGCTTAAGTGAAAGTAAGTCCAAAATAATTCCATGCTGAAGCTTACAGATAAACCCAGACAATCAAATATTAGTTATTTAACTTTTGACATGCCTGTGTTACCTTATCCTTGTTGCTTCCACTCTAGCTTGTGTTTTTGTATCTCACATTTCTCTTTTCCAGCTGGAACTGCAGTTCTGTTCCCAGGGGTGACTGAGAGCAGGGCAGCCATCTGTGGGTCAGTGGTTTTGCTGGGATCATCAGTGCATGGCAGTCAATCTCCAAACTGCCTCAAAAGCACCAAGTCCCAAAGCACAGCTTGGCACAGAAGTGAGGTTTTGTTCAGAGGAATCTGACCAGAATGGTGCTGAAAGCAAGAGCATGGCCATGGTGAATGGGATAAATCCAGAATGGGACAGGCCACTGCCTGCCATGTCTCTCACACAGGAGCCCAGAGCAGCAACAGCACAGAAGAACCAAACAGAAACATTTGCAAAGCTGCACAAGGAACTGACCTTCAGCTCTGGGCTATGAGCAGTTTTTAACACTTCACCAAAGGAGATGGGAGTTTTACTTTGGACAGTAGACTTTATTAGAAATTTTCTCCTCATTCATCAGTAAATTCACATTAAAATATGCTGAAGGCAGCTCAGTCTAAACATTTGACATTCTGCCCTAACAACAACTTCCAGTTTAAAAACTAGATAACTGATTCAGGCAGATAACTTGAAACATGTAAGAAACACAAACAGAAAGCAGCATCTTAAAAAAAAGGGATGAGCCTGAAAAACTGATACATTTCAGATGGAGCTGGGGAAAAAACCAGAATCAGTCACCCCAAGATGGGAAACAGTTAAATGAGAACTCCAGACGCTAAACAGATAAATAAACATTATAACCACACATACATTAAAAAGAAAACAAAGTACTTAGAGTTCATACCACATAAAAATTATAAATTTGTTTTTCTTAAAAAAAAGTGACAAGCTTCCTAAAATATGAAAATCCTAAATTCTTGGGACAATGAACACATCGTTATAAACTGCAGAACTTTGGAGGGACTAGATTTGGTCTTGAAAACAATGAACTGCTCCTTACTGTTACCAAGTCCAGAAACTGATCTGACACATAGACTGTTTGTTTCCTCTCGTGTTTCTAAACCACATTCTCTTCTTCTACACAATAATCTGCTTTTTTAAAATATTAGAGCTTTTAGATATTATAGGCCTAATTATATTGAGCACTGAACACGCAGAACTCTCAACAGCTCTGCATACCAAGGTTTAAATATTTTTTGAAAGACTTTTCCTTTGCTAATTTATTTTTATTTATTGAAGTAAAGTGTAGGAGAGAGAAAGAAAAATTAAAATCATAATATTGAAAAATGCTGTGCCTGCAGGACACTGAATCTTGCAGGTCATATTTTCTATTGGCATTTACCAGAAGCAACAAAGATAAACCATTCAGGGTATGAGAGATAAGAATTATAGCCTTCAGGACTGTAAACACAAAAGGCAACAGGTAACACATGAACCTCAATCAAATCAATGTTTTCACATTCTTTAGTAGTCCCCCGCAATGATCTGCTTTCACTGGTTCAGAAAAAAATACATATATTAAAAATTAAATAACACTTCAGTGTCCATCACAAAGATTTATATTTTGCTGTAAACAATTTTCTGCCATTTGCATTGATGAAGTCCAATGTGAGGCCAGAGGGTTCTAGGTGTCTTATTGGTACTGTAAATAATTTTTCAGAGACAGAGGCAAAGGTAGAATTTCTATGTCATGCAGGCGGTCTCTGCCAAGAGCAAAACGAATTGATCTTCGGCACAAGTCCATTAAAGGCAGGGGTTCCGCTGGAAAAGCAGGAGAAAGAAAAGAAAACAGAGTTAATTTTTCAGCATCTCCATTTACAGACAATGTTTTGTTTATTAACAGAGATTCTGTATTCTATTGATCAGTCATAAAGATAGTAATGGTATTGAGAAAACCTTTGTACCTTGAGGCAATTAAGATAACCAAGAGAAGCCAAGGTAGAACTTTCTACATTTTACCCATAGTAAGGGGCTGCAAAGTTTCACACTGAGCTACTTTATATGCAAGGTTTAAATCAATAATGCCAAACCACTCTTCAGGCCGCTCTACCAAGCATGAGAAGTTACTACATTTCCAGATCTCAAACAAGACAGGGAGTTTCTACTGTGTTTATAACACAACATTCATCATTTTGTGTTAACATGAACTACACTGGCAACTTCTGACCTTTACATCCCAGCTTCTTCTACATCTTAGGAACTGGAAATGGCACTTAGGGGTAACCAAACTTCTCAGCCAACAGTGCTTTTCCAGCAACACTCTCTTAGCCTTTCTTTCTAGGAACTCCTTTGGAAGAAAAAAAATAAACAAAACACCCTCCAAAATCTAGAGGAAACATAACCTTTTCCTCTGTGAATAAATTAGTGGAGGAGGATTTGGCTGACTGGAAGGCAGAGTGCCTGTTCCCATATGTATGCACACAAACACCCCCAAAATATATAAACATCTTCAGATGTCTTAAGTTTAATTTAATCAAAGCGAATTAAGTATCTGCTAGAAATGCCTTGCTGATAGCACTTAAGACTGGAGATGGAAACTCTGATCCCCAGCATCTCAATCTCACCCCTATATCCCATCCTGGCCTGCAAAGCTAGCACAGAATTGCAGGAACATCATAAAACTTCCACCTGGTAGCAGGAAGAATCATCTCTGCGACTGCAGTGTTGGCAATGGGAATCCTTCTGCCCTGGGAGCTGGAATAAAGCTGTGAAGTCTTGTACCAGTTACTGCTATCTTTAAGTATTCCAACCAGATGGATTTTGTTGGACATGCTTGCTTAAAAGGGTAAGAATTTTAAAGATAAAAGGACATTTTTCTTCTTTACATGATAAAAGAGTAGTAGCCTTAAAAGCCTTAGTAGCACTTTCAAACAGAGGGGAAAAAACGTATTGTGCCTATATTGTAATGATAACATTTTATAAACTTGACAGATTTCTTACAAGTGCTGAACACTGTACAGCACTCAGTGGTTTTCTCAAGATCTCTTGTATGTACCACGTGCAGATTTACACATACTGCCTAGCAGAAGGTGTCCCCTCATGGCATGAGATGGAACCAGATGACCTTTAAGGTCCCTTTTAGGGACCATTCCATGACTTTATTCTATAATTCTGTGTTAATCTATCAATCTGTTAGCTGATACTTCTAAAACTACTTGGAAAAAAATCATTACAGAACACAAAATGCCCAGTTAAGGACTGGATTTATATGCCAGAATTGTCTGTTCCAGTGACACACCACTGACTTAATGGATTTTCCATCATTTATCCCAACATCACATTTGATTTGTGTCGTCCACAGTTCACTATGATATTTCCCCAAAGTGGCTGCAAAAAAGCTTAGAAAGCATTCTGAAAGACTAAAAAGCTTTTTTAGCTTATATTGATATGGAGCCTACTTCTTGACAATACACCTCATTGATAATTTTACCTATTAAACATTACAAAATAAGAGCCCTCACATTCCATTAATAAAGCAACATTTTCTCTGTATAGGTGATCTTAGTTTAAATTTTTTACACAGCAGAATTATGGATGCAAAATCTTAAGGGATGAAGCTGTGAAATTCATTAACCACGATTAATAAGCAGGAGCAAAAATAGCTCATGAGTTCTGGGACACAGAATACAACACATCTTACAGGCCTTACACCATAAACAACAATTTTCTGAGTATCTTCCCACAATCTCTGAGGTCCCATTAGGAAGATATAAAATGAGGACTAGGAGTGCTTAAAGCCATTAACTGACCATGTGGTCTCTTTTTTTTTCCTAGACAAAGGAATATGTAAAATTCAACCATCTGTGCAGCCAGGCACAGTGTTAATCCCAAACTTCAAAACACAGTTTAAGGAAAGGTTAAATTATTTTTCAAGCTTGAAATGCCAAATGAATGTCTCCTGTCTCACTTCTACAGGGAATTTTCAAATGCTGAAGAAAATGCCCTCAAGTGTATGCAACAGCTGCTAATTGCACATACTAAATGTGTTTTTGCAACTTGAAAATTGAACTATATTCTTTTTATTCTATATTCTATTCTACAACAAATTCAGAACAGGTTAGACCTACAATACTAAATAAAAATTATGTTTTCTGGGGTGCTGGCTATAAGAACTTGAGAAAAAATTGTAATAATAGCATTTTAAGTTAAAAGTGTATGTAGCTGTGCATAGTCCTAAATGAATAAAAATTAAATTCAGAAAAAGAAATAATCTTAGTTTTGAAACCATTTATGGGACAAAGGTAGAACTCTAAAATTAAAGACTGACAATTCTCAGACAGCCAAACTTGACAGAACTATTATTAACCACTTGGTGTGTACTTAATTCTGGCACTCCCCCTTCACATCTCACACTTTCACTACGTATTTCACAAAGCAGGAATAAAAGTACCATGAGTAATTCAGTCCTTCCAGAGGGGAAAGGACTGGTTCAACTTGAGGATGTTGCCATGCCAGCTGAAACACACACACAAACTTGGTGCATGCAAAACGCTCCACAGCACATTCAAATGTTCAAATCATACTTTCAAAATGCTGTTTTCATTTGAGATCATATAAATACTGCTGAGAAGAGTCTAATAATGCAAGGGATGGGAAGATGAATACTCTGAAGATACATCATTAGCTTGAACTTGGCTACAGAAAAAGCCTTTCTTTCACACCTTTAAATATTTACCTTTGAAGAACTTTTAAATTCAGGGATATTAACTGTTTGTCAGAACATCCCATTAATTCTAATGCATATTAGGTGTACCAAGAGTTGTATTTTTAAAACAACTCCCAATGGATGGGAACTGGAACATTCAAGGCCTCCAGAAGAACCTGAACCAATCATTTTTCCAAAGTTATGTGAACCCAGTAAAGTTCTTGCCATTAGGAAAAAAAAAAAAAAAAGGGAATGAATTGTTGAGCTGGAATGCAAAATTGCAAAGAAAACATGATTCACAAGAATGGCTCTTTGTACTAAATTCCCGACCAGGCTAAGAAACCCAAGGTGAGACACTCCAGGGCAAGGGAGCTTTGCACAGGAAACCCAGCGCTTCCCCGGGCTGCAGCAGCACCCGCAGAGGAGCTGCAGCTTTTGGGTGACAGCTCCGGGCTTGGGCCAACCCCAGCCACCTTCCTGTGCACTGACACCCCTCACCTGCTCACCTGAAGTTTTCTCTGAGACTTCTTCACCCAAAGGTAGCTCCTCCTATCTGCCACATTACAGAAAAGTATTTCTCAAGAAAACAAAAATTAATTTAAAACCTGCTTAATTGACATGTCAGAGTTTAATTCCTGTTTCTCCCCATTTTGCACCAGTAGTTTTAAAAAAAGGCCCATTTGCAAACCTTCCTCTCCATACACTACAGTCCCAGCCAGGGGGACACTTTGGCAGCACAACCACAGCCACTCCTCTTACCCAGAGCTGCATTTCACCGAGAGGGCCACAATATAGCTAAAATGACTATTTAATATAATAGCTAATAACTTAAAATTCGCTTAAATATATATTTGGTTAATTATATTAATTACAATAGCTATTGAGTAACTATTCAGCTATTAATAACACAAAATAACTGTGTTATTATACATACAGATCTAGTCATTCTAATGGTGTCACTGCTGGGTTAAGGACAAAAGCAAAGAAACATTTGTAACCAGACACAACCCTGTGCTTGTGAGCATTCCTCCAGCGCACATACATTTTTGAGAGCAATTTGCACATCATTACCAGCTGAAAAGTTCATTTAGTTTTGGCAACCTGTACTTATTTAACAATCTGGCACTCCAGCAAGGCTGCCTCCTCTCTGCAAACAGGCTTTTGTAGTTGAGATAAAGTCATCGGGCAGCTGATAACACTACATGTTATTAACTGCAATGTTACATACGGCTCACACAAAAGAGCAGCTCTTAGCAGACAACACTTATTTGCCAAGTGACAATACTATTTTTTAAAATAAATTTGTATAGCTCTAACAGCACCTCAAGTTCATGCCTTTCACTAATCTATGAAGAACGTATTTTTATCTCATGTTATAAAAGCGGAGATGATTGGGAGGGTGAACCACAATCAGAAAAATTAAAGCTGGGTGAAAGACAATGGAAGTTTTCAGAAAAATTGATGTCACCAGAACTTAAGAAATTTATTTTTTTTAGTTATTTTATATACATACCTTAGACATCAAGCTACCTTATATTTTGATAGTTTTGACCTTAAACTTATTTTTTAAAAGCACTCCAGCAATCCATGTTAATGTTTCCAGTTACTGAAAGGCAGTTTTAAAGTCAGATTAAAAAAAAAAAAAAAAAAACAAGACAAAAAACAAACAAACAAGAAAAAAACAGTGTTAGGAGACAGAGATGTGATTGCACACTATTAAATAAGTGAAGGGCGTCTCTCCAATCCTAACTTTGCTTTTCTCAAAAGGAACCAGCCAGCTCATTAAAGAGCTGAAGCCTCAATGCCTCAAGAAAGGGAATGTAAAGTCTTGTAGAAGTGCTGCGTGTCTGGTGCACAGAGAGGAGTGTGGAAAGGAGGAAAAGCAGGATCCCACTGCTCTTATCCTGAGTCCTCTGTCTGTGTCCTACCTCCCTTCTCCTTCCTGCCCCCATCTTCTCCTCTCTAAGTCTGCAGCACTCCAGTTCTGCCCAGCACTGCCCTTCATTGCTCCATTTCCCCCTCATACTCATTTTTCCCTCATGATACTCACATCAGTGAGCATCATGGTAACCAGACACAACATCAGTGAGCATCATGATCTTCAGAGGGATGGTGTGTCCCCCAAAGGCTGATCCCTTGCCATGGAATGTGCTCCAGTATGACACAAGCATCAGTCTCACACCAGGGCCTGGCGGGACTTCCACATGGAGAAAGTGGCAAGGGAAAGCTTCTCCAACGGCTTGTCAGCACTCAGCTGGTGTCTCCTGCTCTGAGGGACAATCCTCTGTCCCCTACCAGGACACCTGAGTGCCCACTGTCCAGACTGCAGAGTGCTTTCGTTAAATTCTTTTTCCTCAATCTCTATCCCTCCTCCAGTTATTAAGACACCTGCTAAGAGGTAACGTGGCCTAAATGTTTCTATTATGGTGATTTAGAGTATGCAGAAATTTGCAACTACCACTTAATTATCACACACAATAAGCACACAAATATATGTAAGCCAGGAGTTTTCCTTCCAACCTTTGTGTCAAAGCCTAATTATTGTTTTAATTTTACACAGTACAGGCCAAATTCTTTCCAACCCATAATAGGGTACATAAATACACCCCTTGTGACATATTTATGATGCAACTGATGGAAAATTTGAGTTGTGTTCCTCAAATGGCACAATCTAGAGAGAGGAAATTGCAAATAATATATTAAAGAACACAGGCTATGACCAGCCATAAAAAATGCTAATAAATCTCCTAACAGCAATGGAAACTCAAAGGATAACACTTATCTATTTTCCCCACAGACGTCTTTAAGCTCCGCAGCCTAAACCAGTGCGATGAAGCACCTTAGAAATCACATTTACATCACGGTCCAGGCGATCCAGAGCAATCGCCTCTCTATAGAATCTGCAATCCCAAAGGGCACGGTGTGATTTCCAGGAGAGCACTGTGATTTTCCCAAAGTCACAGGTTTATCCATCCCCCTGCCCAGCAGCTCGGGCTGGCAGATGGGCGATGCTGCTACGGGCACGGCCGATAAGGAGCCGCTGTCTCCAGCACTCCCCTGCCAGCACAAAAAAAGCTTTGTGCTGTCCACAGCCGCCCTGGCTTTTAGCAGGCACGGTGGGGAAGGTGAAATACAGAAAACACCACAAACACCGCCCTGTATTTGAGCTCACCCGCATCCCACAAAAATTCGGCACTTGAAATTTAATATGTTAAAGGGAGAAAGGAAGGCAAGAAAGCTTCAACAGAGGGACGGTCTCAAGGGTAACCCTCCCCCCTCCCATCCTCCTCTGCATACCTTGGGTTGGGAAGGGAGAATCGGTTTACAGGTTTATCTTTTAAGTGTTAAATGCAGTTAAGGGCAGTTCAAAAATTGAATCAAGCAGCATTTAGCAGAATTAAGCTGAAAAAGCAGCAGTGAACAAGCAGATATTCTGCAACATCATTTGTTTTCAGTTAATGCTCTCCAGCTGTGCTTTCTTGAGAGGAAAATGGTTGAAAAGCAGAACAGAATGAAAACATCCAAAACCAAGCTCCAAAGGCAGTGGCTGTTGCGTACAAGTAGAGATATTATAGAAGAATGGCCTTATAAAATCAAGCCTTGCTGTGCTAAATTGCCAGCTAGCCTGTTACTTCTAAGTGCAGCTAGCTAACTTCCCATGTGAAAAATCGTAAGAGTGAAAGCAGTTAACACAACAAGCTATTCTAGTAAGAGAACCTTTTACACCTGTAATAACAAAAGATCTGTCCCATGAGAATCTACAAAAGAAAAATGTAAACAACTGAGTAAAACAAAAAGTCTTAGCATGTACACACAAAACACCTTTTAACCAATGAATTAAGTGGCAAGAAACTACTAGCCAATCAAAATTAAATACAAACTCTGTAAGAATGATATAAAAATAAGTGATGTGAATAAAAAACCAAGATTTTCTGCATAAAGAAACTGAATCCCATCTGCTTATTACTGCAACAAATGGCCTATTGTTATGGGTTGGATAAAGAACCTGTCCTTTAAGCACAAATACACAGCTCCATGCAATGTCTTTTTTTGGAATTTGGAGTTTGTAATCTCCTGGGAGGTAGACACACAAGACTCAGACAACTGATCCTGTCTCAGGAACACTAGAGCCTAAATTCAATTAATTCAACACAGGCTTAAAATTCCCTCCTAAAAATTTCAATTTAGTAGACTTAAGCATAGGCCTAAACATTTTTTTAAATTATACTGGTTATAGGAATGTTCTTAGAAAAGTAATTTGTCTGTGTACATTTGTAGGAAAGCTGTATTTATAGTCAGACACATCTATATCTGCAGTAACCCCTCTGAGAAGCTCCTCGTGGTCTCTAATAGTTCTTACCCTCTAGGTAGGTTTATGATCCACCCAAAAAATGGCCCTGACCCAGCAATTCCATACAAAGTTTGGTCCAGGCCAAATCTACATGCACACCTTACTGTGGAAACTCGCCTGAAAATCTTCTTTTTCTCAATTACAACCGCTTATTTTAATGTACATATGCATCATCACAATCTGATTTCCACCACCAAAATCAAGGGTATAACTCATATTTTAAAACTTTTTACTACACTGTTTCTGCAGTTTAGATTACTAAACTGTACTGCTCTGTGTGATTCAGAAACTGCAAAACAGTCACATAATAGGGAGTTTTAACAGCAAACAAGTGGCTTTTTAAAAAATGCAGCAAAGCTGTGTAATAAACGTGTTCTGCCGTATCTTGATAAATTTGCATGGTGACAGAGAGCATAAGCAAAACCAGTGGCCACTTCCCTTCTGAAAGGACACATGAATTCATTCCCTATGTGCATCAGGAAAATGCAAATAAGGAGGATGGGCTGGAAAGATTTCCTTTCTGGCCTTGATTTGTTTGCTCTTCTCCTCCCCTCAGATTCTTCCACATTTCAAGCTTTGCACTTGAACACATTGTGAAGGTAAACTGGGACAGTTGCTTCAGTCATGATTTAAATGTTCTGTAGTAGCAAAGACACCAAAAATTAATAGACACTCTTTAAAACCAACAAACAAAACCATGTGCTTGACATCAGAGATGAGCCTAAGCTACAACCACAGGCTCCTTGGATCCTCCCTGATCAACATTCCCCAAATTTACCACATTGAGAATGAAGATTTGGCTCAGATTAATCTGTAATGTAAACTTTATAGCTTTTAATCTCAGAAACACATTTATCACCATTAAATTCAGCCTGTGTGCCAGGCCATAAAGAGGGGAGTTAAAATAGATCAAGGTGAGAGAAGATTAAAACTTGGATGAGAATTTCACTGAGTAGATGCACTGGAGTTCAAAGACAGTGTTATTCAGGGGTTATGGACAGATTTATAGAAAAGTAATAACAGAAAAAGTTGAAGGAAAGTTCAGGATTCAAGAACGAACCACTGCAGATGACTATTGCAGCAGGCATCTACACACTGAGAGCAACATCCTGACTGAAATATGCTGAAACAATTCCCTGCAATTTATCTGTTCATGAGACGTGCTTCATAAATGGGCATATAAAATAGCATGCATAGGTACACACCTATAACTGCCTTTATGGCTGTGAACAAGTCCGTATTGCTCAGTAAAGGAGGGCAAGAAGTCAAAGATATTTTTGGTGAACCTCTTCCAATTCCTTTCATTCATTTACATATTTCTGCCTTAACAGCATGACAGAAGATGAGGAGATTTCTTGGTGGGAAACCTAATCATACTGATTAAAATATCCTAAAATTCAAACTTGTACATTTTCACAGCTGTTCTTAAACACATTTTTTATTTTGGGTTAGCTAATTAAGGATGAGAGTGGGAGGGGAAAAAGGGAAGAGAATGAATGAGAAGCATGCAAATAACCAAAATGTTGTCACTGTGCTGAGCCCAGTGGGTCCCTGGTTGCCTGACTGCCTGCTCTGCCCTTCTCCCATTTGCCTCTTTTTTACCTGTTGTGCGACATATTCATTGTGTGGGACAGTGAAGTACTCCCTGTCATCTTTTCTTGTACTGTGCCCAGCACGCTGGAGCCTCAGCACAATTTCTCCACACTACCACACTGAAATAACACACCCTCATTCAACATTTCCACTGCTTACAACTCCCTTTCTCAGCTGGAACCACTCACAAGAGTCTCCTGTGTGCCTGTTCAGTCTTACACCAAAGTTGTTTACCCTAGTTAGCAATTAAATGGATTCAAAGCAACTTTTGCACCACACTACAGCTTTCTTTAAAGTTTCACCATATTGACAGGGTAACAGAACTGATGACTCACCTACTTACATTACTACAGATTGTGCTGAGCTGTTTGAGACAATTAATATTTGACTGCATTCCGCATATCATTGTTACATGACATTTTCTCAACTACTTCAATTTAAATTACCCAGAGGCTCCAACATATGCAGATTTTCTCAAACCAAGCGAAAAAATTACAGCAGCATGTCATTTATATTTTAATGCAGTTGTATACAAGCTAATGATCTCTAGTGGAGATTTACAAACAATAGACCTGACTCATCATTTTATTATTCTAGTTTTGGTATTAACAGAATTACATTGGAATAAATCTGGAGCCATGAAGTTGCAATTAAGCTCAATATAATGAATTTGATCCCATTAGTTTAGTACCATTTATATTTTGGACTTGTTGAAAGTGATTTTTTTTCTTAAGCACCATAATCTTCACCAGCAGTAAATGGGTACTGGAGATGATCTGAATTATTTTCATACTGAATTTAGGATTCATCATTGTTCCTGGCATGCAAACACAGCTGATGCTCTCTGAACACATTTCTAAAGCATTCAGTTTGAACACAAATACACTCTCATAGCACAGATAGAGCCTCCACTCACCATTGTGCAGCTCTTCTCAATCACAAACTCGTTACCACCTTTCAACGCTGGCAAAGCTCTGTCTGAAATGTCACACCCCTTTGCCCCACCTACAATCAGCACTCCTGCTATGTCATCTTACAAACCCATTTTCTGAGAAATATGAATGTGGAAAGAGGATTTCCATATTATGCATTCTACAGCCACTGTAGGAGATGTGTTATCACTCCCCAAACCTCTAAAGCGCCAGAACAAATCCAGGGATGGGATGGGAGAAATGAGAGGGTAGGTGGGCTACAGAGTGGTTTAGGTGGGCTACAGAGTGGTTTGCCTACTGAAGTGACTTTTCTTGTTCCTAGGCATGCAGGGTAGGGGGATACAGCATGAAGACAAACATTAAAACTCAGAGAAACACCCCCTGGAATTTCACACAGGATTCCTAGAACCTGATAGCTAAGTTGAGATTTCCTCCAACTGAATTTCTTCACCTCTAGGGCAGCATCACTGAGCAAAACTTTCCTGTACTTGGTCCTTCTGGACACATGGACAGCAGGAGCCCCCTCTGAGGTGTCTTCTCTGGCCAGAACAGCTGAAAGGGGGGGCGGGTGGCAGCTGGGATGGACCTGCTGCCATTCTCCAACCATCCATCAGCCTCCTCCTGACAGCACTGCTTAATATATTTTGAGAACTCAGCCTGCAGGGTAATACCATTCACGACTTCTCCCTGTCCCCTGCAGCCCACCACAGCTGCAGCCAACACATTTCCTTGGGATCTCTCAAACTCTGCACAATGACCCTCCCCAGGGGTGCTCACTTGTTGTTACAATGAATTCAGGCACAAAGGGAAGGGCAGCAAGGAATGACCTGGGGGACATTAACCCCAGCCCTCTCCTCCTCACATATCTCCCAGTTTCATGCTTGGTCCTTCTGTCCCCACTACGTGGTTTTAGGGCCATCATCTGCACAGGACCCCCGGGTGTAAGACCAGGAGGAGAAGAGCAGAAAGGCAGGAAC
The DNA here is from genome assembly GCF_048771995.1 of Taeniopygia guttata. Lineage (NCBI taxonomy): Eukaryota > Metazoa > Chordata > Aves > Passeriformes > Estrildidae > Taeniopygia > Taeniopygia guttata. The sequence goes on from NC_133034.1 coordinate 7,489,945, forward strand.
AGCTGCCCCGAGTGCTGTGGCTGTGCTCTGGGGTTGTTGCTTCTCACTGATTCATCACCAAACACGCTCTGTCCATAAACAGCCTGTTCCAGCTCGCTCTGCCCCAGCTGCCAGCTGGCAGCAGATGCACAGGTGTAAATGAAAGCATCATTTGGCCTGCAGGAAAGCTATTATGAACAAAGATTTATCTAGAATTTCAGGTCCCAAAGTCAATCTGTGAGGCTGGCAGTTAAAAAAGGCATCTGGGAACAACAAAGCAAAGCTGAGCAATTCATTCACCTCTTTCATGTACTTGCACACCTAATTTTTTTAGGAAAGGGAATCTCATCTACCCGTTAATACAGCTGATAGCAAATAAAAAACTAAAATGAAAGAAACTGAATATGTACAAAAAAACCTTATGACAGATTCTTCATGTTTGTGTTTTCAGATTCCTGAAGGCATTCAGGCAGGAACACCAGGCACTCAGCTCACTATTATGTGTATGTGTTATAATTATCATAGAAAAAAACCAATTTCTAGAATGCTACAACCTGAGCAGATGTGCAATAATTTAATACAAAATAGAAACTATTTTCAACATGGTTTTAGCTCCATTAGGGTCTATTTTCTGATCTGTGCATTGGTAAATATGCAGGTAACAGTTTTCTACAGTAAGTGAATTTATGCGAGCCCGTACTGAGGTCCCACAGTAAATGACTTGGTTCATTACAGTGCCACGCAGACAGCACAGCTTACTGAACACAATGAAGCTATTTCCAGCCCCTACAACAGGGATGGACTTTTGAGTCATTTTTGGGGATTTTGAAATTTTATTTACAGTTTGGAATATCAATTTTGAACCTACACAATAAGTTCTTCAATGGGAATAATAGTGAGGACTTCTGTTTTAGTTTTTTTTTCAGGTACTGAAGTATCAATTTGATGCTAAATTTTCACTAATAGGAAATAGATTAATAGATTCTGGACAGACTCCTTAACTATCAGCCTCATATTTTGAACACTAATTTTTAGGGGTTCATTAATGACATTACAAAAACAAAAAGTTGAGGGACAAAAATCAATCCCATTTTAAGGCTATATAAACACATATATAATTTTAATAATGTATATATATATAACCCCATTCTGACTCTTTTCAGTCAAATCTTCTGACCTGTTAGACCATTTACCTTATTTTCTGTGTATCTGCTGGCTCCTTCCCTGTCTGCTAATCTCCTACTCTCAAACAGTGTCACTCTGGGCTTTTAACAGTGTCAGTGAACTGGGCTTTAAAAGGAAAATGCCCTTCTACCTGTGGGTCTGGAAACATCAGGCACAGAGTATTTTACTTGTTTTGTCTAAAAATCTAGGTGACACTGCTGCAACAGATGAAATGCTAAATTATAAGCCTGAATTCTTTAAAATGGTACTTAGTCCAAAACACAACACTCCCAATTCAGAATTACACAGAGCACAAAAGAAGGCTTCCCACCGAATTCCTTCTGCTCCCTGGTGACTCTGCCTTTTTGACTCTACCAGCACTGTCAGCAAAGCCAAAGGGATTTTGGCCAGGGTAAATACTGCTAAATGGGGTCCCCCATCCATATATATTTCACTTTATCTCTGTTGCCAAGTCATTTCTGATTGCCAAGTCAATCTGCCTGTAAGATTAATTGGATTTTTTTCCCCAAGCACTCAGAGTTTTGAGATAAACACTGGCTCCTTGGGCATAGGAAGATGTCCAGGCCATTCTGATGTCTTGGATATTTCTTAAGTAAGTAAGTTAATCATGTAGACAATGACTGAGCAAAAAGCTACACAGAGCTTTCCAAATCCACCCTTATTAGGGGTGGGAACAGCCAACCAGAGCAGACTTCCTGGGGATCATTCCAAACCCATCCTCTAAGCCCATGGCATTAGTTTGTTGTTTACTTTGGATAAGCTTTTACTCCAGGAGGAGAGACCAACACCTTGTGCTTGTTTTACATCTTACTCAACCATACAGAGAACCAAACCCACAACCCCAAAGCAGACAGCAGTAAGGGGAAGAAACAGGGTGTATCCCACTTCCCAAAGTGCTGAGACCTAGTTTGCATCTCCTTGTTCTTTCAAATATCAGAAAAAAATTCTTCAATAAGAAGGACTAACACATCAAGGAAAACACTTTCCTTCAGAGCTGGGAGACAGAAGCAAAAACCAAAGGGGCACCAGAGGAAAGTGAACTGGGCTGACTTTATCCTTGCAAGCACTTCCAGCTCAAGAGGTGATGAGGAAAGAAGGGCAGTGACCATCCAGATACCTCCATGGGAACTCAAAATGCAGCTGTGTGCGCTGCAGTGACAGAGGGGAGACCTGGAGCCCTCCACAGCCTGTCCCTCCTGCTTTCCTCTGCAGACATTCCCAGGGAGGCAGGGCGTGCTCCCTCCTGCTGACCCCCTGCCTTAGAAGGTTGAGAGAGCAGGAGATTAGTAATGGACAAAGACAAAAGCAATTCGGGAGTGGCCAGCACCACACCAAGATCAGCGTTAAAATGTCAACGAACAGAGGAAAAATAAAGGCTTTCCTTTCTCTGTGTCTCTGTTCAGTGCATTGCTTTCATCATCTCTGCTTGACATATTTGAATGTTGATGTCATTAATTTAATATTCTGAATGAAATATTTTATCATATATACTGTAATTTTTATTTACTGTCACAAAACCAGAATTCTGGGCTTTGGATATTTGGAATCTTGGTAGCAATTGAAATATGCATTTCACTTCTCTAGGGTAACTTTCCAGATTAGTAAAAAGGGCAATGTTTTAATTTTTTTTCCCTTTATTGATGTATCTTCCAAAGACAAAAGCAGGACTGTATATTATTCCTCACTACCTCTTCCTTGGTAGGTAACATCAATTAAAACTGACCTTCCAGGACATTGTCCCCTTCAAAACAACAAAGCCAAATGACAATTCTTCAAAATTCCTGGGCCCCTTTCCCATTCGGCTTTGAGCAAGAACTTCTATGCCTGGACACAAGAAAACTTCATGGAGAGCAATTTGTATCACTGCCTGAGGGTCTCACAAAAAAGCAACGCTCACCCTGCAGCAGATTTCCAGTGTGGACCAGGACTGGGCACATTGTGTTTGTAACTTCCAACACCACGTGAACACATTCCAAATAAAAAAACATTTCATCCACTTCTCTATTAGAAGCATCCCATATTATTTTAGAAGCCAGATGTGCATGGGACTTGTAATTTCATCAAATTCATGCCTAGGATGAGCCATATGGATTTAACAATTACCACTGACAGGAAAGGTCTCAAAATTTTGCTGGTTCCAAACCTGTCTGTTGCTCTTCAACTGTTGCTCAGCAGTCACAGCAGGACTGAATCCTTGCTTCCAGTGATTATTCCCCAAGTATGCAAAGCTCAATTAATTTTATGTACGTTTTTCCTTATGGGCTTTACTCAGTTTTGATGAAAGATTCAGCTTTTTGCCATGCTCTTGGCAGCAGGGATACAGTTCCTCCCTGAGTTAAACTGTGCCACTCCCCACCAGAATTCCAACCATGCCCCGGACTTGTGGTTCCTCTTAGGACAAATGCATCAGAGGGGGAAAGGAGAGGAATGGGAGGGGATTTGTGAGTAGTAACAAAATAATTAGAGAAAAAGTACTTCAGAGCAAGCCTACTGGAATTTCTGTCTTCCCTAAGTTCCCAATGCCTGCTGACCCCTTAGGTGCTGATGGCTCCCTACAGACATTTCAGAGCTGTTCTAAATCACTACTGCCTGTTTCCTTCCTGAAAACCCATTGCAGTCACAGTTCTGGGGTGTGACATTTCTTTTCCACTGTGTATCCAGGCCAAAGCTGCAGTTCAGAGAAAATGAGGACACCTGCCATGCTTCGGCTTTCCTGTTTCCCCAAACCACACCTCCTGGGCAGCATGGCCCATCAGACACACAAGTGTTACAACAAACACACTGCTAATATACAGCTACAGCCATTGCCATACAGATGGAACACGTCCATAATGAATTTCCAACCCATTACTAAAACCTTAGTAATTAAATCTGACAATTAAGCTAATTATTTTACGCAATACGTAATCTAGAGCCCACAAAGCAGGGGAGTTGAAAGAATGACAAAGAAAGCAAAAAGTAAGCAAACCAGCAGCTCTCTGGAGGCTCCAACTCTTCTGAGGATTCCTCTGTGCAAGCTGTGCCCTGCAGATCTGACATGGGGTATGGTCTTAACCCTGCAGAGCCTCACCAAAACCGCCCACTGGGAGCAGTCAGCCACATTTTCGGGAAGCTCGGAAGAATGTAAAAGTAAGAACTGTTATCTGAAATTTAAACAATGATTATTCCCCCACAAATCCATTTGTTTCCCCTGCTGTAAATTCACTTGTTTTTTTCAGTGTAATAAATAGCATGACCCTCTGCATCTACCATTTGTGAGAATTTCAAACATCACTTCACAACCCTGAAGTGTATCTGATAAGAGCAAAATAGCACTGCTTATGCAATGCCAGAACAGTTTAAATCTTATGCAGGTCTTTACCCCTGGGTTTCAGGAACAGTAATTTAAATTTCTAGTTGCACCTCTGTGACTCCATTTTCTCCAAGGAGAAAAAGGCTGTTTCTTACTGCTCCTCTATGAACTGTGGGCAGTGCAGGGAGCCCCAGCCTGGCAGCAGCACCAGCCACCCTGCTCAGACAGCTCAGGAAGCCTCCAGGTGAGAAGCCCAGGCTACATTTTCCCAGGGATGTGGTCTGTGATGTAAATGAAGCTGCTCCCTGAGCTTGCCTTCAGAAAATCCTCTCAGGAACCCAGATCTGCCATTTCCTCCTTGAAATTTCTCACTCCTGGAAGGAAAGAGAAAACAACCCTAAGCTTCCCTAGCAGTAAACATCTGCCAAGAAATTTTAACGTTCCCATCCAAACCTTCCTCCTTTTTCTTAAGTTTTTCATTTCTTGCTCTATTATAAATCACTCTGGGGAAATGCCATAGACTCTGAACATTTAAGAATGTTTCTAAGTGGTAAACCATCAAGTTTTACTACATTCTTTAAAATTGTGTGGTCCATCTGCATAAACCAATTCTATATTGCTTTTTCTACATTAATGATATGTTGCACAGACTAACAGCCATAGAGAGAGACAGTTAAACTAACCCTTAATTATGGAAACCTGCTGCATCTGAAACACAACAAATATTGCAAGGGCTCAAGAAAGCTTTGGGGGAGGCACCAAAATACTCTGCAAAGAATAGTTAACTTTCAGAAGCTCCAAAATAGTTTGTTTAATAACTTTAAAGTTTTGGGGTTTTTTGTTGGGTTTTTTTTTTTTTTTAATTTGAGTAAGAGCATCTGACCTGTGGTCAGGCAGCACCTTTCAAAGTGCTGCAGCTCTGGTACAGGACAGCTGGCGCCTTTTTCCCTACAAGCACACCCGCTCCAATTTTGCTCATCATCTGCTTTCTGCCCAGAAATGGCTGCTGGATCTTTCAGATGGTCATGGGGAGGGTTGGAGCCCAGGAACCCCAGGCACAGTTCTGTGCAATCACTCTCTGGTGTGCTCCGAACAGCATGGCCAGGGATGCTGCATTGTTCCTTTTGTTGGACTGGTTTTTTGCTAGCTTGAAGCAAGAAGGTTTTTCCCCTTCCCCTGGAGGCTGTACTGGGAATCCTCTCAGTGTCTTTTTTTTGGCTTTTTGCACCCTTGAGCTGTTTCTGGCTTGGCTTGTTTTTCTTTTTGGCCCATCCGGGGAGCCAGTGGGACTGCCTGGATCTCGAGACCCCAGAGGAGGTGAACCAACATGAGGAAGGACATTAAAATCCATCAGCTTCAGCTGCTGCAAGGAGGAGACCCACACCAGAAATTCAGCATGTTTCCCATCTCTGCTCCAGGCTGCTGCATTAATGCCTCTTCTCCTTCCCAGAGGCAAAAGGGACCAGTCACTACTTTGTTTTCTGAGCCATATGGTCAGGCCGTGTATTTTTCTTCCCTGGACTTTTGTGGTTTGTTTTTTGGGTTTTTTTTTGTGGTTTGTTGTTTTTTCGGGTTTGGTTTTTTTTTGGTTTTTTTTTTTTTTTTTTTTTTTTATTTTGTTCTGCTGGCAGTGGGTGTGCAGCTCTGTGTGTGTGTGTGGGTGGAGGGTGTCTGGGAATTCATACCTACCATTTATTCAGTCCTTTTCTGTGCCTTGTGTCCCCCCTCCATTTTTTTTTTTTCGCCTGTTAATAAATAGCTCTTTTTTTCCCCGCACTTTCACCCGCTGGTATCAATTTCTCTCACTGGCAGAAGAAAAGGGAAATCTTGAAGCCCTTTTTCCTTAGAGGAAATGCTCATTCCTGGGCATTTTCTCCTGAAATTTGTCTCCAAAACACAGATACCAAGTCATTAAAACGAGGTGACCTTTCTGCCAGGCTGGCTTCCATTACAGCAGTTTTCACACAGTGAAGAAAATTATAAAGATATTAACAGGATGAGCACCTGCCTCCTCCATGAAATGAAATTTACTCAGTTAAAAACAATACCAAAGAGAGGAGCTCTGAAAACAAACCAGCTGTGCCACTGGGGAAGAACAGTGAGGGAGACAGTACATTAGAAATCATGTTTGTTTTTTTCTTGTTACCAATAAAAATGAGTGAAGTAAAATACTTTCTTTTTCAAGAATGAAGAAGAAATGCAACAATATCTAAGCTGGACAAATGAACAGTAACATCTGGTCTCCTCTTGAGGAGCTACAGTGTTTGTTATGCTTAGCCTGGGCCATTCACTTGGCTCTCACACAGAACCTCTGTGGGACAGAAGGGACGTACCCAGAGTGAGCCAACTGTGAAACCACCTTGTCCTGCACAGAGGGAGGGAGCAAGGGCTTTGGGAATGGTGTCAATCCCAGTAACCCCACTCCCCTCCTTCCCCAGAAACACACATGCCCTGCCTGCCTGTCCTGCTGCAGGGCAGGGCAGGAAAGCCAGGACTGCAACCATGAGCCACCACAGCTTGACTCACTGCAGCTTTCTTTACTCTAGAATAAAGTCTCACCTTCACTTCAACTCAGTCAGTGCTCATAAAGGGTAAAATATGGTTCCACAACCAATGGCAACCATGGCCTAAATTATTTACCAACAGTTTCATCACTCTATCAGCATCCTTGCCTTTGAAGCACAACTACCAAGCTAAGCTTTAAAAAAAAACTCAAAAGGACTGCCTTTGGAGCATTCTTGTAAAGTAGATGAAAAGAAAATGGCTCACCTAAGTGCCAGCAGTTCCTGCAAATAAGCCAAGAGGTGAGGTTACTCACTTGCCAGCACCAGGAGCCAGCTTGGGTACTGCTGACAAAACTCCCAGTGCTAATTTAGTAGCAAAAGCGCCTGTCAAATTCATTTTTCAGAAGATGAATGCTGTCGTCTTCCTCTGGTTTATCATGACAAGCTGGAAAGAATCACTGTGGCTATTCAGGCAGGCAGGAATGACATGGAAGCACTCTGGGTTTGGATGTGCCTGGCCTAATTCCATTATTAAACCATTCAGTCTTGGAGAGCGAAGCTAGACATCACTCATTCCACACAGTCAGACTTATGAGTCTGAGAAAAAAAATCTCTTCCTTAAGCAGCTTTCAGCATATTTGAATAAAAGTGACTGTGAAATATACTGAGAGCATAACAGATGGCTTGCTCTGAGACTGGGCAGCAAAACATGCCAAGGGGATGGACACACAAAGTGTCTCCCAGCGGTGAATTATGGAGCGTAACTCCAAGGAAAAGCCGAGACACATCTCCAGCTCCTTCCAGTTCATAGCAAGGAAAAAAACAGCCTTCAACTTCCCTAATCCAGTTTCCTGGTGCAGAACCATTAAATTGTATATGGTATATGACTGCATTACATTAGTACAGTTCTAATGTTCCAACACTTGTATGCAATATTACAACATTTAAGTCTGACATAAGGTTGACTAAATTTAGCGTGGGAGGGGAGATTAAAAGAACTCACACCACAGAACTTGTTACAATGAAAGCAGTAATGAGGAGATGATGGGACAAACAAAAATCAAATGTGGCAGCTCTCAGCATGAAGAACAACTGCTCAGGAAATACTACTAGTTTGGAAACAAAAGTGGTCCAAAATGAATACCAGAAATGAGCTGTGAAATAACCTCCTGAGCCAGACTATGGGAGTTTTATCATTTGGTACTTGTAGTATAGGAATGGAAGTGTGGGGACGAAAAAGATGCTAAAACTGTTCAGCCCAGAAAAAGTCTTCAGGCAGATGAACAAAAGCCTTGAAAAAAACAAAATGAAAGGGTCATTCAGTTTACCATGTTGCTACTGTAAGTAATGCAGTACACACTTCCATTACCTGACTGAACCTCATCCTAGAGCAGGCTGAGTTTCTTTCCCTTGTAACAAGTATTAGAGTAGCAAAAGGTCAGTTCCAACACCTAGAAATAAACTGGGAATTGGAAAAGGGATAAGTAAAATTTTTTATTTTCTATCCTCTTATTACTCCAACAGGCACTGGAAAATGAAACACCGAATATACAGCTATAATCTAAAGAGAAATATTGTTTCCTACAAGACCTACAGGAAAGTTACTGTGCATTTTGGCAGTAAACTTCTAGTTGCCTTTCATTCAAGGGCCATTTAAAATAAACTGGTTTTGATTAGATGGCTGAGCAATCTAATAAAACACACCTTTTCCATTAATTTTTTTTTAATTGACTACTGCTACAAAATATACCCACTATTACCATGGAGCAATGCAAAATGTGCCTTTCAAGCAGGTTCCACGTGGTGTTTGTGTGGGTTGGCAGCTCCCATGCATGCCCTGGCTGGAGCAGCAGGGTAGGGCTGGGCAGGTGACACAGGCTCACAGGACAGGTGGCTCTTCTTGCTGGCCACATCTGACTCCTGCTCCTGGAAGTCAGCCCCACTGACTCTCAAGCTGGTGGATGAGCGACTGCTGCCCAAATTAAAGCCTGTTCCTTACAGGGGGATAGTTCAAGGAAGGTGGGTCTCAAGGTATAACCTGTTTCTCCTCAGAAACTGCCTGGTCGGTTGAACAAAGCTGTGGCCTTTAGTTTAAATTAGTATTCAACTAAATTAGTTTAGTTTTTGTATGTACTACATGTCTTCACATCAGAGTTCCAACTACCCCTTCTGTCCTCCTGCAAGTCTTTTAGGCAGACAAAAAAGAGGGCAAAGCCCCTGTACCCTCTGCACACAGTGGCACATGTGCACACTCAGGGTTGTGTCACTAGCTGAGGGAACTGCTAATTACAGTGCTTCTGAAATGGCTGGGTTTCAAGTTGATAATATGGTCAGAACTATAAGATTCTTCAATTACCAGATGGGCTGGATAATGTGAAACACTTCCCAGGGTTCCTTAAATGACTGATTTGTAGCTGCAGGCACCTAGTAAGTTATGAATGATTGCTGATGTAAAAGAACAACTCTACTGGGGATGACAGTAATTAGTCTTTACAAAATTCAGTGAAACACTGTCAGGGAGAACAAGACATGTAAGTAATTTATGCACCAATTAAACAATTGTTAGAACTTGCAAAAATTCAAACCAGATAAATATTGCATATAACATGCAGCACCTGTGGATTTAAAATCTTATCTTACAATACCACTTTTCTTTTATAAGAAATATATCTTAAACAAAGAAAATAACACAGTGTTGTCAGCCTAAGTTACTTTTACCATCACCTATTGTTTTCTAAAATGTTTCTCATGTACTGTGAAATGATGTAAGTGGCCTCCCTTTCTCATTTTAGAATGAATAAGAACTAAGACACAGCACTGAGCTGTTTGTATGTTAGGCCAATAAATCTCACCTATTATCAACTATTTAGGACTGTATATAAATGTCACTAGATACCATAAAAGGCTTTAAATGTTCCTGATTTGCCAGTCCAGCTACAGCTTGCCATTAAACAAAAATCATTTTGTTGGGGTTCACTTATTCTTTACAGGGGTCAGCACATCAAGCTAACCAGATGAAAAATTGTGCCTTGAGAAAAAGCACAAGGTGTCACGACCTGGTTCTACTTCTGTTAACCAGACAGGCTGAGGCTTACTCAGCTATCATCACACACTTCACAGCCTGCCAACCAAAGTATTTCCTTTTAAAGTAAACATTTGAATTACATATTATAAAATGCAGTCTGTTTTAGCAGGTGCTTTGTCAATCCCTGCCTTCTCAAGTTTTGCCTTACCTACTCAGCATGGGGAGAACATGTCACCAACAAGAACAGACCATGCCAGAATTCTCCCCACAGCTGTGCTGGGTAAACAGGAGAAGAAGATTTAAGCTTTAAATGAGACTTTCAAAAGGATATTCTATATGGATAAACAAATACAGAAAGGCAGGTTTCTCTTCTCTAGCAATCCTAGGACGGGTGCATCTATGTCCCAACAGCTGCCTGACCTTCAGATATGGTATCGAACACAGAAAAAGGACTGCAAAGGGCACTCTGCCAGCATCTCAGTGCCATGCTCACTGGCAAGGCCAGGAGAACAGGTGGGACCAGCTGCAGATCCTGCCTGGTGTGTGCAGCTCCCTGCTCTGCCCTGCCCACCTCGCCCACACAGCAATGCCCAGGGGCTTTCACTGCATCTAATAAAGCTTTACACAAAACACTGGCTGAATATTGGCAGAATAAGTGTGTCCACAGCACAAGAGAGATGTTTAGCAAATCCAGAGAGACAAATCTCTGCTGAAGAACTTGAACTCTGGAGCTGCTTTACCCATATAATGTTATTGTCTCCTACATTCACCAGCCTTTGTAGCCTTGCAGTTAATTCATTCCCTTCCAACAGGATGGCAGCTAAGTAATAACAAGGGGAGAAAAACCTTAAAGGCTAAGAGAATTAGCTGTATCCTATTAAAGCCATGAGGTCCTGCATTATTCATGCTTGGACAGGAGTACACTCAGCTAAGAGGGCTACAGGGAACTCGAACTCTGAAACTCCCATGATTTGTAGCCATTAAAAAGGCGAGCTGCATTATTTTATCTGAAAGCAAAGGATAGTTAACTGCTGCATCTCCTACAGAGGCACATGTAGAAAAAGGAATTTTCACAGACAATGCAGGAACTTCTGTTGCAGAGTTCACAGAACTTGACTGTTCTCCCTCAGGCACAACAAGGAAACATGAAGGAATATTTAAGCCAACTGATATTCCTAAAGACAAGAAAGAATTCTTGGCTTACTAGAAGATGTCAGTGCATGTGGCCATTATACAGGTGCTTCTGTGGGCCCTAATGAGACCATCAGCACTTAATGCTGGCCAATACATAATCCTTTAAATTAATAAACCCACAAAAAATAGCTACTTTGTACTAAAAGCAGCCCTTTACACTTAAGCTATTTACATCCACTATGAAGTGCCAGTCCAAACTAACATTCATGTTTGCAACCTTCTTTCTAAAAATACACCCTCATAGTACAGTAGCTATTATTTTTCTACGGTATAATCATGGAAACGGCATGACTGCATTACTTCTAGTCCATATGTGTTAAATAAGTGAGCTAATTTTGTAGAAAATTTCACACTCGTGTCTGAAATCTGTTACAATACAGTATTTACTTTTTACTTGGCCTGTAAACCATTAAAACCACAACGCCAAATCCTGTAGACAAAACTTACATTCACTGAAATACGAATTGCAGAATTTTGAGCAACGATCATGCCACAGACAGTGTTGGTGAAGGAAAGCTGAAGAACTTCAAAGAATTATTTCATATTTGACAACAAGCTCTTTTGAAGGGGGTCTGCTCCCTTAAACCAAACTTTACAATTTGGCTACTCTTAACTATTTCTTCATTCTTTCCCATATGCAGATATGAGCTGTTGCATAATGTCTTTAACCACCCACATCTCACAAGCAGAGTCTCCAGAGCAGATGACCTATTGATTCCTCTTCTTCCTTTTTCTACACTATAAGTCTAATGAACTATTGATTCTTTCCTCCTTCCCCCATTTTCTGCTTTGGCTATGCATGCCCCTCCTCCACTGTCTAAATCTCCTTTTCTGTGCAGCCTTAGGCTCATCCTTGTCCATTCTGTTGGTATCTGAGGCGCAGCTCCTCTGGCCTGTGGTGGGTGTGTGACATCAAAGATCCTGAGTCAGAAATACGGAAATACAATTGCACGTGGAGCTGTTTCCAGCAATGAAGAGCATTGGAAAGAAGCTGGTTCTCATCTCCACACACTGAGGCTGCAGTAGGACACAACATGCCACCTCCTGCCCTCCCCATGGCCTGATCCCACAGCCATGAGAGCCACCATGCTGGGCATCCTGCTGCCAGTGAAGAGCCTTCAGTTTTTCCTTGTTTTTTAAGTCAATCAAGGTACTTACTGTGCTCTGCAAATCAATTCCAAGTGGGTTTCTTTGATTCCTTTAAAAGTGAAAACTGTGAGCTCAATCTGTTACTGAGAGGGAAATATTTAATGCTCCAATACTCCAAACCTATCCCTAGCCAGCTTCCTTCTTACCCTGCTCTAAAGATTGCCTGGTGCAAGCTGTCCCCAGCTCCAGCCCTGCACCACACTGTCCCTGCCAGCATGGCCACCCCAGCACAGGCAGCCACCAGCTCCCGCTGCCCCACCCATCTCCAAACTCCAGCACCCTGTGACAGACAGAGGCATCGGTAGTTTCACTGTTTACAAGAGATTTAGCTGTACTTTTCCCCACTGTTCTTTACTGCTGACAGCTCCTCTGCAGGCAGGGCAAATGAGGAGAGAGTACTCCCAGCCTCACACAGCCCAGAGATGTGGACAGAGAAGAGCAATGTGCTTGACTGTTCCAGACAACCTCCCATAAGGAGTTTTCAAGTAAACTTTTTCTATTATTCTATGCATATATGGTCACTTACCTGTCAAACGTCATTTCAGCCAAGAGTTTTCCCCCCACACCCTCTCTTTGCAGTCACCAGAGTGATGAATTACTACTTTATTACAGCACCACCACAGACCTTCCCATTGCTCCATGCATCCTACTTTCCTTTCTCAAATCCCATTCTCCTCTCCAGAGCATACAGACATTAAATCCCATGACAAAGCTCTGCTATAAACTGATTAGCAAGTGTCACCCCAGTCAAACACCTTCCTTGCTGCATCTTGTGTAATATTCACCATAACCAGCTGAATCCAGCTGCTTCATCACATGCACACACCAGCTCTGCAGATCTCAAGGTTTTAGAGCAAATACATTCTCTCTGGCTTGTTATTCTATTCACAGAAATGACAGCTTAAAAATTTACTTGCTTCTTAATATTTGGAGAGCAATAGAAAAGAATGTGCAAGTCTGCAAATATTTTGGGAAAGATCATCTACAACCTTTACCGTAAAGAAGCACCCATTTTCAAACCCTCATTTCATTAGCACAAAGTAGAACAAGAAAATGTTAAATAATGGAATTTGGCTTCCATAGGTAATACAAACCAAGTTAGAAGTTTGTAAAGAAACCTCCTGCCATGGTTTGGCAGTGAGGTCCTGTCATCTGCCTTGCCTTTTGCTAATCCACTCAGCCATTTGCCGGGCTGGAACAAATTCCTCCAGCACATCCACAGAGAAGCTGTTTCTTCCATTGCCTCAGAGACACAGACCTTGGCCATGCCTCAGCTTCCTGCTCCTTCTGGCAGCCACTGAGTCCTGCTGAGCTCGGGGTCAGCTCTGGGCTCGTGTCTGGCCGCGTCCCACCCGCGGGCAGCGCGGACAGAGCCGCTTTCGAGGAAGGAACCGCCACTCCTGTCCCTCCTGGGTCCCACATGCTGGCAGGTGCAACCCCAGGATCAAACAGAGCAGTCCTCGTCCAGGCTGCCCAGTCCCTCCCCTTTTAAAAACACAACATCTACTAACATTCAGTAAATGGGGAATTAAGGCATTAAGCAGGTTTATCACCACTTATACCTTCTTAACTTTTGGTAGGATTGATCACAGCCTTCATTGTAAAACCAATATTTGTCTGTTCTGGTTCTGACTTTGTTAAAAACATTTATCTGTAGAAATCTCACTGACTGCTCAAAAGCTGAATTAGAGTAAGTTTTGATGTGTATGAAAAAAGAAATCTGTAATTTAAGCACTGGACTAGGAAGAGGTTGGTGGGCACAGACTCCCCTATTGAATATGAGGACACTGAGAGGATGGGGGGCAGCAGTGTGACTAGCAGAAAAGCCCTCTGGCAATGCAGGGACAGGAGTCCTCACTCTCAATCTTAAAGCATTTTTACTGAAAGATCTGGAGAAAACCAACAGCAAAAAAACCACACCCAGCTTGCACACCTAAACAGCTTTGAGCCACTTCTGTTACTAAGGAAGAGGATGAGAACAAATATTAACACAGACTTGTAATTGTTTCCTTTGGGGTCTGCTTTTTGATCAGACACTAAACTCTTTCACTTAAGGGGAAAAAAGTAACTTGGTTGCATAGCACTCTTATAGTATACATTATTATCAATAATATATAAATATTTGCAACAAAAGAAATTAGCTTGACATTTAGAGATTAACTGCCTTCCCTCCCTCAATTCTGAGAAGGTTTTAGGAGCTCATGTTATTATGAATTATCTACTCAAATATTATTTCCCACCTGGAATAGCATTTGACTTCTTTCATATTCCTGTAAACTTATATGTGAGTGCTTCAGATCTATTACTACTAAATAATTTAATTAACATGTGTCTCCAAACCTGACTGCAACAGGAGACCAAATGAAATGACTGAATGCAAAAGCCATTGTTGAATCAAAGCTACAAGAGATGAAAGGCAGCAAAAGTTCCACTTCATCAGCCCTACTTCTGTAGCTCGCCCAAATCCCAACTCCCACGCATTAAGGAGGCCACAAACAGCTCCAGAGAATTATTTCCTCTAGAAGGTTTAATTTAACTTCTCTTGGGACAAAGTTGCTCAAGTTTCCTTACCAGGCAACAGATCCTTACCAGGAAACAGATCACTGCATCAGCAGCAACAACCCAAGGGTGATGGGAAACATGCTGGGATGAGCTGCCACCCCCCAGGATAATTTTCACACGGCCTCCTCCTCTCCCAAAATACTCCATGTAACAGAAATCTCATTGTTGTGGCTTCAACACAGAGCGTGCAGATGCTCACCAGATGCTGCCAGAGTGGGAATGAGGTGGGAAAAGGAGCCTCAGCTGTTACAAACATGACAGGGCTTGATCCGCTGCTATTGGAGTCAGCAGAAGAACATCACTGTGCTTCATGGCAGCAGTGCTGACTGACAAAGGCTTATCCTCTGCAGGCAGACAGCCACAATGACCTAAAAAAAGCTCTTTGAAATGTGGCCTCATCTTTCTATCACTTCTCAGGCTCAGGAAATGCATCCACTAATTTGTCTTGCTATGTCCAACAAGCGATGCCCTCCCTGTCAAGACCAGGTGTTCCCAGGCTGGGCAGCAGAGGACACACAGATGGCTCCTGAGAGGCTGTGCTCTGTGCAAGAGCTTCTCCATTGCCTCAGCTAGGAATTGAATTTTATCTTCTGCTGATATAAACTGAGCATTGCTTACAATTGTCTGTCTGAGCACATTCCAAAGTGCATTGTCTCAATCACTGGGGCTCAAGATACTGTGATAAATGTTTTGAAAAACTAACAAACATTATAGCCTGAGTCATGGAAACACTGAAGTTCATTAGGACTTGTGAAAAGAGGAATAATGGAAAACCTGCCATGATGAGGAAAGAAAATTTATACAGCTGGTAGCATGTATTGGACACCTAAAAATACTGTAATTACACTTTTTGCCATAAGCATATTTAATACCTTGACAAATGTGGAAAGCTGCCCCACTGCCCATTGGGTTATCAACATTTATCAACTGATCTGGCTTGGCCAAGCACCTGGCCTGAGCCCAGGGCTCGGTGTGCTGCTGGTGCTGCACTGCGGGCCCGGAGAAACCTCTGCAATGGATTTACCACGCTTGCTTGAGCTTGACAAATGATACCTGAACAAAAGCAAAACCCAGAACAAAAAGACTTTTTTTAAAAATTGTCTTTTGTATTTTAACAGAAAGAAATTGAAGCAGAAAAGTTTGGTCATCTCAAGAGCTAGTTTTGTGCTTTAGGTTGCAGCCATCTAACACAGCTAAAAGGCAGCTGCTGTTCCACTTGTCTTTTCCTCCTCCCAGCTTCCAGAAAACACTGCAATAAAGGTAAATAAAAATGGTGATTTCTACTGCATTAAAGGAGTATCCTGATTGATTTTTTAAAAACCCACAAATTTCCCTGGCCCTCAACAATTTTAAATACATCGACACACCCCAAAACAGATGAAAAAGAGAAGTAGAGATAGTAGGGAGAGAAGGAAAACTGGAAAGGAATTCTTAATCTCTTCTTTCAGATACTTATAACATGCTTTGTGACTTTTAGATAACTGAGAACACCACAGCTCTTACTAATAAGCACTGCTTCCATGTGAGCTGCACTGGGGCTTGAAAGACTTTTCTGGGAACCAAGATTTTCTTCTGAGAGTACTCAGGATAACTCTGCTTGCCTGGTGCTGCAATTAAAAATTTATAATACCAGTACTGAGAGGGTGTGCATGTGCATGCACTTGTATATGTACTCTCTGAGCATTTGCACATATACATATGTACATGGTACTTTCTACAGAAGGCAAATTATAAGAAGCAGTGGTTAATGAAGCAGCATCTTCTGATTTTCTGCTTGTAAAAATCCATGTCTGCTTACATAAGCCACACAGTTTCAGACCTCTGCACAGGTATAGGAATGGTGGATCTGACCTGAGCCTTATCAGTCCAATTCTTTCAAATGAAATCACTGAAATACAGCAGCCACCTGGGTCTACATAAATGACATTACCAAGAAGTTGCACAGCCCTTGTAAGGGCAATTGCATCTTCAAAAAATCATCTGCAGGTACTTTAAAAGGAAGAAAGAAAGAAAGATACAGGAAAAAAAATTACTTGTTTCAGAAGAAAGCCCCTGTAATCACACAGAAATCTCTGTGCTTGCATTAGATTATATAAAAGCTTATAATATTGTGAGTTGGCTTTTTTTCTCCTCATTTTATGCAAACATTCTGCACACAAAACAGCCATTGAGCTGGCATTACAGAGAAATATGGGAAAAGACTGATCCCAAATGACTACATTGTCAGTCTTCAGTATTCCCAGTCTAAAAATAGGTTTTTAAGGGCTCATCAGTGCCACCAGGACTCTGAGCTCCTGTTAAATCAGAACCTCCTGGAGTCCTGTCTCCATCAGTGCCAATTCAGCACATGAGAGAAGCAGCACAACCACAGTTCAGCAATTTACTATGCTCTAATATTCTAAAGATGAGGTTCAAGAAACAGAAACATACCCATTTATTCACTCTAAAACACTGTGGGGGTTTCTGTGCTCCAGGGAGGCTGGAAGCACAGGAGCAGGCAGTGCCTAGGGCAGCGTGGAGGGTGAGTGAGCCCTGCAGTGACGCCTTCTCCAGTGGGCAAAAGAACTTATGTGGGGCTACAACAAGGAGCCTTCTGTGACTTTCCATTTGTCAGTCCTCGTGATCCAAGGGCTGCCTGTGTTTACCAGAAAGCAGATCAGTGAGTCCACACATGGGGCTGAAACACCCTGTGCTAAAGCAGTGCCAAGAGCTCATACCACTGCTCCTGACCAGCAGCTGCTCCAGATTATCACTTCCATGGAGAGCAACAGGTGCTCATTCATAAAAACCAGATTTATTCCCTGCGACTGTCTTGCTGAGGATCATTATTCACAGATACACATGAGGCCTGGATTGGATTTCTTCTCCTCATACTCTTATTCAAAGATTTTAAGGAAAAAATCCAACAGTCTGCAGCAACATGCCAATGGGTTTCCATCACCTTGGATCACAACTGGCCAGGGTAGAGCCAGACTCCAGGAGCACCAATCTCCCTGGGAGCCTCATGGCTTCTCCACACAGGCTGCTCCTGCTTCTTCAGCTCCTGCATTCACTGACTTTATTTCGGTGCTCATACTTCCTGAAAGAGTATAATTTTCAGATTTCTAATAAAGGAGAAATAAAGTAGAAGGATATATGTTTCAAAAAAACATCCTGTAAATCCCAATCTGATATTTTCTCTTTTATAAATTGCAGTGTGATACAATTACATGTTTCTGATCTTGTTTCCTTGGTAACAAAAGGATAGAAGTTGCCCTCGATTATAGCAACACACCTGGAGATCCAGAATATGAACACAATTCCAGATACACAGAGCTACAGCACATCAGCTGAAACCAAA
The DNA here is from genome assembly GCF_048771995.1 of Taeniopygia guttata. Classification (NCBI taxonomy): domain Eukaryota; kingdom Metazoa; phylum Chordata; class Aves; order Passeriformes; family Estrildidae; genus Taeniopygia; species Taeniopygia guttata. The sequence goes on from NC_133034.1 coordinate 7,508,175, forward strand.
GTGTTGAGGGGTTGGAAACATTAAGAAAAAGGGTAAGATGCCCACAAGGATGAGGAGATGTCACACTCAGAGCTGGTGGAGCAAGTCCATACCACTTACTGCAAACCCTACTGACAGCAGGGAGTGCAGGGTTTCCTCCTGCATTACACCACTACAAAGCAAAACCACAGAAGTTTTCCTGTGCTGTTGGCAGCAACTCATTCCCAGGTTTTTAAAGCAGAAAGAAGACCACAATATAGTAGACCACTTAATCACAGAAAAGGAAAAACAATAAAGAATAAGAGATTTTCATGTTCCATATCGCATAGAACTGTATACAACTTCCTGCATATTCTTCATTATCTTCAATAATATATAGCATTCAAGTCAAGAGTTTTTGCAAATTAAAATGTGACATTGATACAGGAGCACCACTTCCTATAATACCAATTCCAATAGCCATAGGAAGCACATATCACCACACCACTTGTACCAGCAGCTTGAGCTGCTGTATGTGTTCCTAGAAAACACACAGGAACACAGGCTCCTGATCTCCACCCAGTTATGCCCTTCCTTAGCACAGTGCTCACCAGACAGCCTGCTGAAATTTCCTATTGACATGTATATGAAATATGCTGCTATTTTGGTTTGCTTGATTTTACGTGAGAAGAGAGGCTCTCTAAACTCATTCTGTCCTGGTTTCCCAGACTGTCCCCCGTAAACATCGTGTTAATTCATTCAGGTCAGCCCCTAAAGACACAGCTAGCTCTGCAGAGAACACTATCAGCCTGTTCTGAATCAGCAGAGATGCTGGCAGCCTTTCAAGTCATCTGAAAAAGATGAGGTAGCTGCACAAGGAATAAACCCTTAAGTGCTCATCCAGAATTACCTCTGGGAAAGACCATGCATTTTGCACATGCTAATCCCAACAATTAACCCAAGCTGCTTATTTACAAACTTCTGAATACAGTTTTAAATGCAAATAACAAATTTTACATTAAATACAAAGTCCTTAGAGGAAGACACCACATTTATGCTATACTGCACAGAGACAGTATGTTCACTTCTTTCCAGCCAAAGTTCAAAGGATTCCCAAAAGGATGATTCAGCAGTTAAGGCACATCTTTCAGTACTAAACTGGTGAATCTCCTTCCTCAGACCACACACAGTCACCATCCTCCTCTTCTTTTGAAATTTGTAATGCATGAAAAGTAGAAAAGAAAATGCATGAATCAGAAGAGGAAGTTTTTCATTATTATTACTCTATGAATGAGAGAAGGCTGCTGCTCTGGCTGGTTCAAGTCCTGCTCTTCATTAGCAGCACTGTCACCTATACTCTGAGCCCAGCAACAGCAGGGACAGCAGACCTGCTGCTGCTTCAAGGAGGAAGACACTCACCAGAAGAACTAAAATTACAGTTAAGAATATTATTAGGTTCTAAAAACTTGGACGGAAACAAGGAGAAGAAAAACAAACCCCAAACAATGTAATAGCACTAATTAACTCATACAAGTTTCCACAGAGACACTATTTCCAGGATTAAGCATCTTAAACCCCAGCGTAGGAGCCCCATTTCCTGCTGGTTTTGAGCCACACATGGTGTGTGGCCCAGGACTGCCAGCACTTGTACACCAAATCTGGGGGCTCCTGAAGGCACAGGAGCCTGGGGAGCCACAAGCCAAGCTGGATTTTCAGGCTACCTGCTTCCAGACCTATGTATGTGGATCCTACTGCACCCACGTTTGATGTGAACATTTCAAATATTTGTTTAACAGAATTACAGACTTTATGTTAATCTGAGAAGTTTCCAACAGATGCAGCAACTCTTTGAATATGAACTATATACAGCTAGGGTGAAATGAAAAAAAGATTATTTGGTGCTTTAGTTATTAAAGCATCTTTCACTTCATTCCTGCCTCCTGTAGCAGCACTAGCAAGACTACCAGAACCATATAAAAACAACATTTTTGTTTTGCAACCAATTTCCATTTCAAAACAGCAAGTCTAGGCATCACTATTTGAATGATTTCTTAAATCTCATTTCCATATGCCAGGCAGAGACCTGCTTCTTCTGATCTGTACTGTGGAAGCTTCCAACCTACAGATCCATCTGAGAAGGGCATGGAAACAAAGTACACACATTCTCCCTGGAGCTTTTTGATAAAGACTTGATTTGCATGGGGCATTACAAATTAGCCTTTTTCAAATGAATGCAAAATCCCTAATTTACACTATGCACATATTCAACAGATTATGAAACTCATAATATTGGGTAAAATAAAACTTATCAATTGTAACTGCAGGTTTCAACAGGGTTATTATGGAGTGATTCTCACCACTCTAGTAACTCCAGAAAGATAAAGGGGCTTTCATAAAGACCCATACTGCTATTCCTGAAGGAACTAGCAGCTGGCCATAGCAATGTTAGCGAGTGCAATCTCTTCCTCAGTCTCTCCTGGATATCTGTTGTCTCTCTGGCTGTTGTTCAGCCAGACAGAAAATAATGTCAAACCTCACACTATTCCTAGCTCTTGGCCATGTTTCTCATTTGCCTTTAGAAGCAGCTATTTTGCCTTAAAGCCTTGGTAGCATTGAGCACTCAAAATAAACAAACACAAGATATGCAGGGGAAACTGGTTTACTTCACTCACTTCCACTTTCAGACTTTAATTGGAGACATGCAAGCCAGAAGTCTTGAACCACAGGCATACAAAAGCCATGCTCATAAAAAATAAATACACATCCCATTTTAGCCACATCCTCCTCAAATATTTCTGCAAGCAAAATTCAAGATTTCAACCCAAGCTGTCTACAATTAAGAAGAGTACCATGATGTACCTGTTCCCTATGCCACAAGTTTAGCCCTAGGTGCAGAAACTGCTGTGCCCTCATGTCTAGATTTTTATTATTAATATTTTTTAAGGGAAAGCCATATTAAGATACTAGCCCACAGTAACAGTGTGCAAGTTAGTTGTTCCAATGCAGTTTGTGGAAGCCACAAACACCACAGGGACACACATGATGTACACAAGAAGGAGTACTGCCCTTTGCTATTTTAGCACCATTAATCCCTTTCCCTCATACCCTTTTTTTGAACAAGATGAGCTCAGAGTTACCCTGTGTGATGTCAGTGGTTATTTTGTGCTGATTACTGGAATCCAATCTCCAGACAGGATATATTTACAGCTGTCTACACTGTCTTACAATAAGCTGATGGATGACTCATCCGTTTTCCCCCTTCAGCTGAAATCACACAAAGGAAGATGGAGACAGAATGACAGCCCATGAGAAGCAGGGAGAGGTGAATTGCAAAGACCTTGCTCTGTGTTTAAAATACATTAGAATACAAGTCTTTACTTGCATATGCAATGACAAAAAATAATTCTAGAATATATATAATTTTTAATGTTTTGGTACATGTAAACCCACCAATAAACAGGCACGTATTCCAGAGTTCCAGTACCTGTGTCCCAGTGCCATGAGTGCACATCTCCTTGCCATGTACATTAAACAGCATGCAATAACTTAAAAATCAATTATCATAAATTTAATGCATCACAGGAAGATGAAGCGTCAGAAGAAACAAAAACTTGATGTTTTCCATCAATGATCTCGATGGGGCAGATTTGCCAGCAGAATAAAAACATGACCAGATGATGGGCTGATAGCACAGACTGGTGACTGAGACAGTCAACTCAGCAAAGCTGCAGGCAAGGAGCACGTCTGCTCCGTGGGTCAATGGGCAAGGATGCGAATCTGCATTGCCACGGACAAATTTAAAAGAGGGTTAAGTGTATTCACAGCCTGCCTGCTCTCATTCCTGTCAGCATCAGCAAAACAGTATTTGCTAAAAGGCTGGAAAGAGCTTGTGGTTTTGTTTTTTTTTTTTTAAACTGGCTAAGTCAGTCTATAATCACCGCCTGTTACCTTAATGCAGGGTGTACGATCCCTAAGCTCCATCAGTAATGATGGATCAGCTGGCTCAGCAGGATGTGCTCATTACCAGCTCCTGCCACAGGTGGGTTGGGCTCTTTCTGCAGATTTTGACCTGGCACCAGGAGGTCCTCAAGGACAGTCAGGCATGTACCTACATGTTGTTGATTTTCAATGAATTTACAGAATCACTAGGTTGAAAGAGACCTTCAAGATCAGTGAGTCCAACCCATGCTCCAACACCTCAACAAAACCATGGCACTGAGTGCCACATCCAATCTCTTTTGAAACACATCCAGGGATGGTGACTCCACCACCTCCCCAGGCAGACAATTCCAGTACTTTTTCACTCTTTCTGTAAAAAACTTTTTTCCTAACATCCAACCTATGTTTCCCTTGGAGTAGCTTAAGACTGTGTCCTCTCGTTCTGTCAACTGCTGCTTGGAAAAAGAGACCAACCCCCACCTGAGTGGGGTGTTGCTCCTGTTCAAAGAGTGCTCCTGTCCCAGCCATGGGCTGTAGCTTTTCCAGGAGTGTGCTGTGGGAGACAGTGTCAAAGGCCTTGCTGAAGTCCAGGTACACAACATCCACAGCCTTTCCTGCATCCACCAGGCAGGTCACTTGGTCATAAAAGGAGATCAAGTTGGTCAAGCACGACCTACCCCTCCTAAACCCCTGCTGGCTGGGTCTGACACCCTTGTCATCTTGTAAGTGCTGTGTGATGACACTCAGTATAAACTGTTCCATGACCTTACTGAGTACTGAGCTCAGTCTGACTGGCCTGTAATTACCAGGATCCTCCTTTCTATCCTTGTTGTCAGTGGGTGTCACACTGGCCAGCTTCCAGTCATCTGGAGCCTCACCAGTGAGCCAGGACTGCTGGTAAATGATGGAGAGTGGCTTCCAAGCTCATCTCTCAGCTCCCTCATCACCCTGGAAGGGATTCCATCTGGTCCCATGGATTTATGAACATCCAAGGAGTTCTCTATCTCCTCCTGGATAACAGGGGCCCATTCTGCTCCCTGACACCACCTACCAGCCCAGGAGGACACTTGTCATGAGGACAAGTTGTCTTCCCACTAAAGACCAAGGCAAAGAAGGCCTTAAGCCCCTCTGCCTTCTCCTCATCTGTAGTTACTGAGTTCACACCCACATCCAGGAAAGAACAAAGGTTGGTCTTACCCTTCCTTTTGCTGTTAATATATTTGTAAAAACATGTTTTATTATCCTTTACAAAAGTTGCCAAATTAATTTCTAACTGAGCTTTGGCTTCTCTAATTTTTTTCCTACATGCTCTAGTAACCCACTTAAATACTTCCTAAGAAATCGGACCCTCCTTCCAAAGATTATAGATATCTTTGTATTCCTAAGTTCCTTCAAAACCTTGTTGCCCATCCAGGCTGGACGTTTGCCTCGTCGACTCCCCTTTCAGCACACAGGGACAGTCTGTTCCTGTGCCTCAGGATCTCTGTTTTGAAGCACGCCCACCTTTCCTGGACTACTTTGTTTTAAAGGGCTGCTTTCCAAGGATCTCTCTGAATAAGTCTCCTAAACAGGCCAAAGTCTGCCCTCCAGAAGTCCAATGTAAAAGTCTTACTGATCTTCCTCCTCATTTCACCAAAGCACACACTGGAAGAATTTGGTAAATAAGAGATGATGCCATGAACTGGGAATGGCACTCAGTACATGGTCATGGCTTTAGCACTTCAGATAATGTGAAAAGCCAAAATACCTTTGCTAAACTAAACCTGAGGACACTGAAGTTTGACTCCTGTTCTACATCAGTGCCCAGAAACACTGGACAGCCCAACACACAAACAGCTCCTGTATGAACTTCTGGAGAAATACCAGGAGACCCTGGAGCTGTTAGCAGTACAGCATGGAGTTAGAACCTTTAATACTTAATAAAAGACAATATTCTGTCCTTGCTTATCTAGAAGAGACAAACACTGCCAGTGCTCTCTACTGCCCCATGGAATTGCCATCTCCTTTAGGATATGCTCCTGCCTTGGATTATTTCTGCTAAGTCACAGCATTCCCTCACCATCTGCAAAGGCACAGGCAAGCTCAAGTTATTCTTCTGTTTTGGAGGCAGCTTAGAGGATGCCACTGATCCTCTCAAAGGACACAGCAAACTTGGCACTATTAAAGAGAAGTGCTGATTTTCTCTGACTGAAGGAGAACAGGCATGGGAATAGCACATGCAAGAATTAACAATTCTGCTCACACACTACCCCATGGAGAAAAAAAAAAAAAACCAAACCAACAAAACTAAACAAACTCAACCAACCAACATCCAATTTGCAGCTACAATAAAATACTGATACTACAACCTATGCAGCACAGCAATACAACCAGAATAACCCTACACACTAACCTGTCTTTGCAGTACAACTTGCTTTGCTCCAGGGGTATTGATTTTATTGCATGGATGTAATTTAGGGAGTCATCCAAAGTAATTGCAAAATTCTACTAATTAGCCTCCTTGCTTCTAGATGTGACTTCAAGGTCACAACCAGAATCTACATCAAACTGGAGTTACAGAAAGAAATCCCTCACTGTCAAGAGTTAAATTATCTTTCTGCTTCCTTCCCCAAACATACACCAAAAAAAAAAATCAATTCTTGATGTGGCCCATATTGCATTATTGATGTAGAGATGACATAAAATATCCCTAATTCCATTAGCTGCTGTCTGAAAGAAATGTTAGTAAGTACATGATATTTAATGTCAAAGAGACAGGAACCCCATGGCACAGATCTCTCAAACCAGCCCCTCATCCTGCCTAGGGAACCATGGAAGCAGCTGCCAGCCAGGCATTACTCAAGGGCATCAGAGGCTTTGCACATCAAAAATCTGTCACAGGCTTTGTGCTTTATCCAGCTGGCCATGGAAATGACCCAATATTAAGGGTTACTTTGCAGCATGTGTACCAGAAAACCTTTAACTTCCAGATGTGATGCAGAGGGAGAGGAGAGGCTGCCTCGCTGTGCCCAGGAACTGACAGATGCCAGGCTGGGCTGATTTTCCATTTCCCAGTGGAGAACACAATGGCCACATTATGTGCCTCATCACAGCAATAACCATGCTCTGAGCAGCACCAGGAGAGTCACCTTGGCTGCCATAGCTACAACCTACTCCAGCGGCCAGGGAGGGGCATTTCCAGAAGTGCTCAGTTGTGCTCTCATGGAAAAATCAAAAGTGGAGCTGCCCTTGCTGCGGCAGAACAAAGCCAAGGCAGAACTTGCCTCTGCTGTGACTGAATGAATCTCAGCAGCTCCCCCTCATCCAGGAGAACCAAAATCACCCAACTTTGACCCTGCACAGCAACAGCCACAAAGTCACCTGGCAACTCCCAGATCTGATCCAGTAAGCAGAATTAGCAACTGTATCAAAGTAGCTGAACTTAAATGAAAAAAAACACACAACTGGGCAATTTACTGCATATCCCAATAAAGTGTACCAAAGGATAATAAATTAGCCTAACTACTAAAACATACAACTTGTAGTTCACATTTTCCTTCTAACCAGCAGCTCCTGCTGGGCCCTGCACATGTGAACTTCAAAGGGTTCTTTCTTGTCATTTTTTCCTTGAATACCAACTCCTAGAACATGATGTGGGCTCTGGCTGAAGGAGCATTCAGCCAGGAGCACTGAACCATGCAGGGAGTGGAGCAAGGCAGCTGAGTGCAAGAGGGATGAGGGCAAACTCATCCCTGATGGACTAAGACAGAAGAGGGTTATTCAAGCTCAAATACATTATGGTTATTATTTATGCCTATAAAAATATGTAAGTGTATGGAGAGGGAGAGAAAAATCTAATAAAGGACTTGATGTAGAGTTTTCTGAAAAGCAAACTTTCCTGAACTTTTTAAAACAAAACCAAAGAAACAAGCAAGGTTTGAGTGTGATTTCAAGAAAAATACACATTTTAACAATTTCAGTGAGTTTTAGTAAGGATTTATTGTTTGCTGGTTGGTTTACATATATTTTAAAATCTAACATTGAAGTACACATTTAAACAGCAATAGAAAAGTGCATGAATTCACCCACACATTTGTCAACACTTCCTCTCATGGAAAACAGGAATCCCTCACCTACAGGAACTGCCTGTTTGTCAGGGCAGATGCAATAAAGTTTCTCTTAAAACAGTCAAAGAATTGGAATTTTATTTCTCCCCAGATGCTCTTCAAGTGTTTGTTCACACAACAGTGGGATCCACAGTGCCTGCAGGCAGCCCCTGAGCAATGGCAGAAATGCAAGGGAGCCCCAAGAGCTGAGGAGAGATGCAAATCATAAACAAGGTGGAGGTGTTTAGCTTGGCCTCATCCCAACACAAGCTCTTCAGCTCAAGAGGTGCCAAGCTTTGTTCCTTGCCTTATGAACTTCCTAGGAGCACATGGCCATGTTAACGCTGCAGTAATCTCAGCTACCTAAAGCAAGACAGACAACCATTTTCTCCACAAAGTTCCTTTGTAATAAGGCAATGTCAAGCAGGATATGTCTTAATAATAGAGTCTGTGTTTCTGTACAGTAGTACTGCAGTCAAATGAGCTTTGTAATAGAATTTAATAGCAAATAAAAATTTGCACAGAGAGCTAATGCAGTGAACAAATGCTTCAAAAATAGAGAGTAGCAACAAGAAAAAGTATCTGATAAAACTGTTTCTTATACAAAAGCCTCTTCTGTCCATTTTTAATGTTTCTAGTTTTTTAAGTTTGCTGATGTCTACTTAAATGGGAGTCAATCCCAATATGAAACTCAAATAATTTCCTTAATGAAAACAAATTTAGTAACTCTATCTTCAAAATCATCCTGTAGCCCAATGTGACCATACTATGAAGTTACCCTTCTTTCTTTACAGTCCAGGATTTATTACAGTTTCATTAAAATATATGCTACTCTCAGATGCTTGAGAGAGTAACATATACTGTACAACGTTACACTGTATATTAAAAAATGTATATTACAAACAACACAAAGAGTTATCCTGTGTAATTTCACATACATTTCTTCCCCCTCTAAGCTTAACTCAGTATGTTCAACACAGCCTCAGTATCTAAACTTAGCTCCTGTGCTCTGGGGGCAATCTAGTCAAGGATTAAATGTCATTGGACAACACTGACCCTCAAAGTCCCTTCTTATCTTGAGACTGCAGTCCAAATTTGCTTACTTCAGTATTTTCACTTTCCCAAGAGAAAGCAAATTCAATGCTTGCAAAGGATGAAATATCAAACTATGAACAGAACATCAAAAGTGACCCCAAGTACCACAGTGCTGGGAGGGGGGTGAGGGGGAGAAAGATATACTTTTTTAAAAAGGGGGTAGATTATGACTTTTTTCAATTGCACCCAGACAGTAAACTCAAAACATCAACATTAAAAGGAAAGCAATGTTTTTCACAGTCAAGTCCTTTGTGTGATGTGCCAACATGTTATCAGTTCCCTTCCTGGGAATTTTTGGCACTTTATTAGGACCTTAACATCAAGAAAGAACATGAAATGTTTCAAAACCTTGACACCATCACAGCACTGTTGCATTATTGTCTTTGAAGAGGTCACTCTCACTCAATAAAACAGCAGCAAGGAGTGTAGAGGATTGCACAGACCACATTGTCAAGTTACAGGGCATAATAAACAACACTTGGAAAAAAAGAGCAATTTAGAGACACACCAAAAAAAAAAAAAAAAAAAAAAAGAGTAGAAAAAAAGAAAAAGAGCTTAGGTGACTCCTTTAGAAGGACAGACACTCAGCTCCAAAAGAGATCTTAGTGCTGAAGCACAACCCCAGCAGCTGAGGAGTGACCCCTGCATCCTACCTCAGGAAAACACAGCCTCCCCAGGCAAAGGGAATTTAAAAGCACTCAATTTAAAGCAACCAACCAAATAAAAAACCCCAAATGGTGTGAGGTTTTAAACTATCGTGTAGAAGCTGCTGCAAGATCACCTGCTAAATTAATTAAATCTCACAGTTTGATTTTTTTTTAATTTCAAGAACTTATCACTAAGTGCCAACAACAAAACATCCCCTCATTCACTCACACAGAATTAAACATTAAAAATGCACACTATTTTCACATGTAATTTCAGGCATTTTATTTTCCTCTGAAATCAACTTTTTTTTTTAATTAGGTCAACTGCTGACCTCCCTGACACTGCAGTGCAACAGTCTGACAATAAACAGGCCCAGGAGGTTTGCTGAAAACATAAGATTGTAGAACATCTGGTGCTACTGAAGGATAAAATCTGGAACAAACAAGGCAGAGGTTGGTGGTATCATTCTGAGCTGGGAGAAGGCTTCGTTACCTAATGAAAGACCTTGCCAAATTTGGACAGTTTGTAATCTTAAGCTCCAATTCAGGCAATAACCAGAAAGTGACCTTCTTTAATAGACTGGATCAATGGATGTCAAATAAATTAAGGCTGCTGGCAGATAAATCAATCTGCAAATGAACTGCTCCCAGCTGGTTCAGGGATCCAAGGTATCAGTAACTAATTTTCCTAAAAACTCAATATCTTTTCAAATAAACACCTCAGGTTAAAAAAGAGGGAAGTTAAAAATAAACTATTTTTTTAAACCCATCTTTTTTAGATAGCAAAGTGCTGCTAATAGACACCTCCACTGGGACACTATTTCAGTGATGTGTTTGTTTGCAATGCTTTGGTGGAGGTGTATTTCCAACAGAGAGTCACACTAACCTCCCTGGCTGCCAGAAGGGTGTCCTGATGCTTCACTGCTTCCCCTCAGATTCAGCAGCAATTGTGTTCCACAACCAAGCCCAGAAAGCCAACTTACACCAAGGCTTAGGCTGACAGCCTTGCAAGACATAGGCAAAAAGCAGCTTTTGTCCCATGCCGAACAACACTTCAAGGATATATCATGGAACATTAGTGTCCAGCTGCATGCAGAAAGGCAGGGCAGGCTGGTGTCAGTCACCAAACCTTTACAACACAATGCACCATCTTTAAAAGGAATCCATCTACACACACAGTCTAAGCAATCAAGAAAGGGTAGATTTGCCCTAAATCAGAGAAAATCACCTAAGGCAAGCCATATCAAGGATACCTATCAGCAATTTTAGCAATAGCTGTTTTTCCCTATTTTTTGCATACAACTCCTATTTCGGATACTGTACCAGTTATGTGATCGGTACCAACAGAACTCGTAAAGCTGTGTCTAATGAAGTTGATCTAAAATTAGTCAGGAGGCAGCATTTGCTTCCCTTGCTATGCTGAAGCACTGGTACTGGTTTAAATTAACAGCTGATTTTTAGCTCAGGCTTAATAGGGCACTTCATTCTAAACAGACTATTTTCCCTCTTCACAGGTTGGGCTACTTCTACTTTCTGCAGTGAGAGAAAAGGCAAAGGATCTGCACCATTCTTCACCAGGGGAGGTTTTACATTTACAGTGAGTTCGTGGTGACCCATTCTGAATGAACAGCTGGTGAGTAGCCATAAGGATACCTGCAAACAACATGCACAGCTTCCTTTGAGGTCTAAAGGTTACCTAAATGTGAACAGATGCCCATATTCAGCTCAAGAAAAAGGAATTAACTTCACTACCAAGCAATAGCAGGAATTCTGCCATGGTCTAATCTCTATTGAGGGCAGTTTTTAGGCTTACCTATAATAATCCATTTTAAGCTGTTTCCATTTTAAGTGGTTGAAACTATTTTATAAACTGTGTCTGACAAAAAGTTATTTTCAGTCTTCTGGAACTATTTTAATCATTTAGTTGGTAATAGAAAACACATGTGACAAACAGAATATCAAATAATTTTAGCAGCAGTATTTCCATATTTTATTTTCATCTTACTCATAGAGGTGAAGTGGAAATGAAATTCACCTTACATGACCAGACAAACCTGTAATCCCTGCTGCAACTCCTGCAGCAGCTTTAGTGCTCTTCAGAAATACTTGACATTTTACTAAATATCACGTTATCCTGTCTCTCCAGTCAGAGATCACAGAATGTGCATATCACAGATTCACTTCTGTTACCTTTTGGTGTTTCAAAAACCATACAGCTAAATCTTGTATTTATTTTAATATATGAGGAAGCACCATATAAAATTTAAACTTTTTTTTTATGAGCAGATAATTTTATGATAGCTTGCCTGGCACTGTTTTGTTTTCCATTTTATTACATTTCTTGTGCTGAAGGATGTAACTGGACTGCATGTCCAACAAATATCAGTAGATTCATTATGAATACATTTCATTCCTTTTCAAGCCCATTTATACTTTTGATTTTCACATAATATCAGTACAATAATTTATAGGACTGAGTTTTTCAATGTTTTTTTTTTTTTTTTTAAATAAGGCACCTGGTATTTCGCTGGAACACCTCTGTCATCAGATTTTGACACAGAAACTTCCACAGTCAATGTTTTCTGTGCCATTTATAAATGCACAGGGTTTTTTTTTGTTTTTTTTTTTCTTTTTTTATAGTCTCTGCAGTTATTTTTCAGGCTGAAGAGTTAAGCCAAAACAAATCAAGAGAGGTGTTTTGTCAAATAACACATATGTAAGCTGCCACAACGTGCTCTGGATGCAAAAAGCTTACATAGCTCCATAGAAGACCAGAACTTTTAGGAAAGTAACTATTAAGGGTTACTAAACACATATCCATCTGGTAAAGTATGAAACCAGATGATTAGAGTCTAGGGAATCATGCAGATGAAGCTTCAGAGGAATCAGTGAAATAAAGGGCTCACTCTCTAAGCTTGCCCAGTTCCCACACTGTCCCTTAGCCAGCTAGTAATTGCTGCTGTTGAGGACTGGATACAGATGTAGGTGGACTACTGGTCAGATCCTGGTTTATTTATTCTTTCCTTGTGCAGAAGCCATGCTTTTCTTCCTAGTCAAATTATTAGTATTTAGTACCTATTTAGTTTAGTATTTATTTACATGTTTTAACATCTGGGCAGGAGGGGTAGGAGAGGGCAGGTATGGACAACAAGAGCAGTAATCAAGACACAAGCTGGCCACACCAACATCACCAGTTCCCTGCTGTCCCAATTTGCAGCATCCCACCCTGTGGGTCACTCATTAGTGACATTTTCATCATATGACACACAGTGTCTCCAGGATCTCTTTCCAGGTGGCAACAGCTCATCCTGCACAGAACTCCTCACAGAGCAGATTTGCTACACAGAGGTAGCAAATCTACTCTGTGAGGAGGTAGATTTGCTCCCCTCACCCCATCCTGTTACACAGTACTGGGCACATAACATCACCAAACCTCATCTACTACTTTTTTACTGTCAAGTTAATTCCTACAAGACTCTGCTCAGAGTCCTGCAATTAGATTTATCTACCTTGAAAGATTGTGTCTAAATTACTTCACCTTATTTTCCAACTCACTGTTACCATACTGAGTAGAGTAGATCCCAGCAGAGATTGTACTAATATGCCCCTCCCAACCATTTGCTTCCATTTTTTCTTGCCTGTTTTTAAAGAAGGTTCCCAAAAGAACTGCTCAACTTCACCAACATACAAGACTTTCAGAACGGATTCTTTCATCAGTTTCTCTGAAGTAATTTCAAAACTGCCAAATATTGGACTGCCCTTACTCCCACACATTCCCACCTTCAGACAACTAAAAAGCGTTACATTCCTTTTCATGAAATAATTGTCATATATATTCACCTGTCTAATCGTACTTATCCCTTGTTACAGTTTCTAGTATCAAAAGCCCAAATTCTTGTTAGATTTTTAACTTAATCTTTATCTGAACACTAAATCTCCAGCCTGGATCAATGGAAGCACAAACTAGATGAGGTGTCCTCTGTAGTGGACTCTGTTGTACATAATGTGGAATAGATAATTGAAAATATACATGTTTTCTCAACTGGAACATCTAGATAAATACAAAAGCACAGCCAAAGCAGGTCTGAGGTGTCAACAGGAGAGATGTGAGAATTGCTGTAGCCTGAACACAAAAGACCAGATAAGGGCTACAGAGTCACCACAAAACAAAGCCAGAAGAGATGGTGCACCCCAGCAAATCCCGGACAGGGCAGGAAATGCCTCCAGGGACACTACACTTAATGACTGTCTCTCCTAACATCCTTCAGGGCACGAATCGTTCTCAGCCTAATTAAAACCAGAAATCATTTACTGCTCCTTGTTTTTCCCTTTGAGGCAGGAAACGACTGGAGACCGCTGGCAGAAGTGCCCCAGGAGGCATCGAATTCCCTGCTGCAATTGCCTGGCAAAGAGAGGAGTACCATCTTTGGAGACTGCTGTCTGCACCACACAATTACGTGTTTAATAAAGGATTTGGTTTCACTTTTCCAAAAATAGCTGAATGTGTTCTATGAGAATTTGAAGAAAGGCCCTAATACACACACACACACACAGATATAGATATCTATATCTAGCTATATATCTCTGAAATATATGTACCATTCATCTTGGATGGCCCATTTGGGACATTGATAGTTTGTCTGCAGAAGCTTATTTGTAAAATTATAATGTGGCCAAATGTGGAACTTCTTACCTAAAAAAACCCAGATAAAGATCTGAAAAATCACAGATATAATAATCCTGCTTAATCCAGAACACTTCATTCTTTGGATGTGTCGTGTAATACAGAACATCAGCCCTTCTGTGAAAAGGCTCCCTTTGCTTATACATTTTCTGCAGTCTAGTTAGAACAGAGCAAGAGCTGTCAAACAAAACCAAAGAGCCCCTAAAATCCTGTGACTGCAACTAACTTGGACAGAGAAACAGAAGAACAGGTCTTTCAAAGAAGTGGCAGCAAGAAGATCCAGAAGGGCCTTTAGTCAGTACCTCCCCCATCTACTACCTGAAAATCAATCTCTTTGGCTCCTCCTTATTCTGCAAGGCTGAAGGACTGATCTACAACTGAATCAGCTTTATCAAGATTTTCCACATTAAACAAAACTAGTGACTTCTTGACAGTCAAAGTAAACAGTTCTTTTTCTAAAAACACAAGAATTTTAGAGTTTATTCAGGGGATCAAGTAAAAGATGGTTGTGTTCAAGACACACTAGACAGCTTTGCACCACTGCATTTGTATAACTCACTTGGTTTACTCCAATTTCTTCAAAGGTCATTTTTCACATTTTAGCTCAAAAGACTATTTTAAAATACTGTTTTTGCAAAACAGCTGGCAGAAGCAGCTGATCAGAGCCCATTTTTCAAATCTGTGCAAATAAAGACAGTATCATTTGCAGATTAAAGAAAGGAAAGAATGAGTGAAAGACAGCTTACAGCTGTACACTCAGAGAAGGACACCAAAGAACTTTTCTTCCCCAACTCCTGAAAAAAAAACGTGTCATCATACTGCCTGCAGAGAAACTTGAGAAACAGTATTGCCCACCTGCTCCCTAGAAGGAGACATTTCTCCATCTCCAGCTAAAGCAGAGAAGACTTTCTTGCACAAGAAAATACCACATTCCAGCAGCCATTGGATTTTAGAGGAGCACACAGCATTGCTGAGCTCCACAGAGGATCAGAACATTACTGTCAGATTAGCATTGGGAAATGGATTTACCATCTGCCTTTTTGGCTCAAAATCTTAATCCTAAATGCCCACAGAACAAAGTTTTTTTACACTTAATGTGCGCTCTTGTTTTGGTTATATAAATGTGGTTTTCTTCTTTTTGTAGTACTGAGCAACTTCCCAAGTACAGAGAGCAGTGGATTTTCATTTTCACCTGCTCCAACAGCAGCTCCTACCAAACACCTCCTTTAATGCATTACTTCATAAACTAATACTGCAGAGTTAGCCAAAGTTCTAGTTTAAAAGCCTAATCTCTTTTTTAAAAAATCACCACTGTGAAGGCAATTGTGTACTGAGAACAAAACAAGAAAAAGCTGAAGTTGATAGGGTTTTGGGTCTACAGCTTATCCTGCTTATAAGGGTAGCTAAACATACAAGAGGGGAAAATAGCAAACAATGCCATTTATTATTGTAAGGAATTGTCAGTGATTGGGAAAATAAATAATTCTACAAAATGTTTTGTTATTTTTTACCTAAGAAAGCAAACCTTTTTCCTATTTAACATAACATGCCTATTTGTTAAGATGTCTTATAAAGCAAATAAGTAACTTACAGTAAATTGCTGTTAAACCAAAATTACAGTTATTCACAATCATGGGGAGTAAGTGATTTAGTGTACCACAGTGACCCTTAGATTTTATCTTCACATTTCATACACAAAATGTTTCTTTGGTGTATTGCCATTTTAAGGAAGTTTCTATCAGCACAATAATCTGGGGAACAGAAAGCAGATGATGGTTCCAGCTGGTGAGAACTTCCTTGGAGCTGTGGCATTTGGTGACCAGGACTTTGCTGTGGGCTGCTGAGAAACCCAGACACCACAACAGTGCAATGGCTCCTCTTGCTCTAGAGCAGCACGGACAGAGGGTCTGCTTCCCCCTCCAGGAGAGAACCTCTGACAGCAGCCAAACTGCCAGACACCCCTCCCCGAACTCGTTTTTCTGTTTCAGTCAATTCCTGGCCAGTTCCTCCTGCAGCTCCTTCTCTGCAGAGCTGTCACCACTAACTGCTCCTGTGTGCAGCACCTCACCTGCAACCCAGCCAGGAGCTGAGGCATCAACAGCCACAGGAGTACAGAACTGCTGCTCTGTGGCCAGGGAAGCTGCTGAAAGCATCACCCCTTTGGTACCAAGTCCAAACCATCCTGGTTTGTTCCTGCTCTGTTCTGTTTTAAAGACAAACTTATTTTCATGAACGTTTTAAGATTATAGCCTATGTATGCATTATGTATTAAAGGTGTTTGGGAAAAATGGGCCAGAGGAAGTCTGGAACTTTCTCTGCATAAGTGATTTAGGAAAAATATCACATTCTCAGGAAGCTGCTGCTTGCATACAGATGCTGCACATTTAACAGAGTTGCATTTCAGAGATGTTATCAGAGTTTAGTATCAGAAATGCTGCTGGGGATGATGCTAAAAGGCTGGAACTCCAGTGTTTCAAGTACATCAAGTTACATGCAGGATTCTGAAAACATTTGCATCACAGATTATTTCATTTCTGCTTTATTCTTGAAATGAAATTATAAAATGCCTCGAACATCTTCCTGATGATCAGCTACACCTGGAAGTTTAGCACATTATTTTAGAGGACACAAGATCTATAACACAGAAGTAACAGATTTAAATTTACAGTAAGTTCAGAAAACTAGGGGGAAAAACCCATTTAAAAACTTATAAAAGTCCACCAGAAATCAAGAATATGTCACTCAAAAATATGCAGGGTTAATTTAGCCTCTCAGATCCAGAAATATTAACAGTTCCCTCATTTCTACTCAAATTGAAAACTTCAGTTGTAAAGTCATGAATAACAAAAATCCTGGGAGATGCCAATAGTATCACAGTGATTCCTGCGAAGTTCACACTAAGAACACAGAGAGCATACATCAGTTTATTTGACTTATACAGGCTCTTAGCCCACTTTACAAAAAAGTAACAAGCAGCTACAAG
Organism: Taeniopygia guttata; assembly: GCF_048771995.1. Classification (NCBI taxonomy): domain Eukaryota; kingdom Metazoa; phylum Chordata; class Aves; order Passeriformes; family Estrildidae; genus Taeniopygia; species Taeniopygia guttata. Next base: position 7,525,566 of record NC_133034.1, read on the forward strand.
CAATGGCCAGGGAAGCTCAGCGTGGCTGAGCTTAACACCACACAGCTGAGGGTTGGACTCAGAGCTCCTGCCAGAAAAAGTGGTGATGAACGTAAAGAAAGTACAGGAGGGATGTCTGGCCATTCAAGAGCATGGATAGTCCTGACCTTTCTTTTCCATGTGCTACTTGGCTTACTACATAAAGGCTTATTTCCTGTCAAAATCTCAGCATCTTTTTTTTAACCCTCTTTCCAGACTTGTCTGCCTTCTCTCTTCCTTTTAAACCTTCTAATGCCTTCTTCACATTTGCTCTTTCAAGTACATCTTTCTAGATTTTGCTTGCATTTCTCACTTTTCTTTGCTTTTCCCCTTTCTTTGCCACACATTTCATTCTGCTGCTTGTGTCACAGGCCTCTCATATCATTCATTCTTTGCACACTACAGCCCTTTGGCCAATGTCCCCACAACTCTTTCAAATCTCAATCTAAATGAAAAGCGAAGCAGCCGTGAGCATTCCCTTTCCAAGAAAATACCACTGAAGCTGGTTTCTCAGTGCAAACCCAAGCCCCAGGTGAAGCCATCCCTCCTTTCCCAAACATGCCACGAACAAATTACTCAAAAGTACAAAAGGATTGGCTGTAACCAAACACTAACGTACACTTAATGGACTGCAGATTTTGCAGGATGTTTAAAGTTTCCCCTCTGATCTCTCTGAACTTTGGCCTCCATTTGTTTATACAGGCAGAGGCCAGCAGGTCATACCACTAAAATCAGCAAATTGTTTACACATATGGCAAGCATGCATGCAGCAGGGCTGGAGTCACAGCTACAGCACAGCACATTAAAGCAACTGCTGTAGTTAAAACAACAAAGATAGAGTGAGTCCACACACGTGATGAGGAGGCCTTCCAGTGCTGTGAAACTCAGTACGAACCAAGAAATTAAATGGTATTTCTTCTGGAGCCAAGGCACACATTCCACACCAACCTAACCCAAGTCACTTACCCCAACATCACTTGTTTCATGAGAAGTAGGAGCCTTTGACATCACCAGTGTCAAAATATAGCAAAACATTTTAAGTGCATGAGTTAATTCATCAGGGTGGTGGTTAACGCTGCACAGAATAGAAAAACTCAAAAAGCAAAGTTGGAAGAGAAGCAGTCACTGGCAGCACACAAACCCCAAACACACTGCTTGGCTGTGCTTGTTTGAGCACCAGGTTCTAAACAAACCAGATTCCTAAGCCTTTAAAAATTATTTTTCCTTTCATGAAGATATTTTTAAAAGTATCTTCAAAATATATTTTACATAATACAAATCACTTGAAAATTAGGAGCTTTCAGAAGCATAAAGCACTTCAGTTTTGAACAAGTGAACAGGGCATTAGTATAACTCCACATTCTGGGTTTTTTTTCTGATGGACAGCGAAACGGATTTTTGAGAGCAATTACAGGCTCATGCAAGAGAATACCAAAATACGAAAGGTAAACACTACAAGAAATCGGGGAATGCAGCAGGATCTAAAAGAAATTAATCACTTTGTCTTGCTCAGATAAACTGTAGCTGTCAAACTTGTTGAAACCAGAAGGAAGAGGAAGTAGATGTTTTTAGCTTCAAGATGCTCTCTCAAAGTTTTGTGGCCCCTTCAATTACACAATGAATAGACATACAGGTATGTGGCACACACAAGAATACTATTAATTTCCTAGTAATTTTTATTGAGAAGCAGAAGCACCATGTCTTTAAATGTCATGTTGGAAACAACACATGCAGAAATGGAATTCCCATTTCCAGTGGGTGGAAAAACGCTGTAAAAATAAAGTATCTATTGTGAGAAATATAACTGTCATACAAGAGTTAATTTTTTTTTAATGTTACCTACTTTGCTCATAATACATTTTGGTTTAATACAAATCGCTTCTCTGGAATAAGGCAATTTTTTTGGCCAACCAATGATAAAAAAATTGGTAGAGACAGAGCTAATATGAACCTTCTCAAAAAAAAAAAAAAAAAAAAAGAAGAAAAAAGGGGAAGGGAAAGGGGAAGCCAAAACATCCCACATCTGGAAGTTCATTACTTTCAGAAAGAAATTTTCACAGAAGGCACAGATATACTCTTATATTGCTATTATTGACATGAGTTTGACACATATGAAAAAGAAATGTGTTGTCTTAAGTTTAACCATGGAAAATACAGGTATAGGCTTGACTAACTGCTCTGAGCTTACACTGGAAATTACCAAGAGACATTATCTTTGTAGTGTCAGCATTTTATCCTCTGTATTTCATCACCAACTAACATTCAATCAACTGAATGCATCCTCTCAGTACTTGTACATGAAGTTCAATTCTGTCAATAACTTCCAGCATCTCCTCTGCCTCAACCCTGAGTGAGTTAAAGCACTGAAGACTGAAATGTCCCATCTCACACTTCTAGCATTGGAGGGTTTTCAGCAAAAATCAGGTTTGATAACAGACCAGAAGACAGATTTGATCATCAGTCCCAACCCAAACAGTTTAAAGTGAAAGACTGAAGGAATATTGCCAAATCAAAGCAGATGAGGGGGAGCTTTGATCCAGTGCTGTCCTGCTAGCAGGGCCTTTCTGCTCTTATCTTCAAAGGGCAACACAAACCTGAACCTGAGAACACAGGGACTGTCACGCTCTGGGGGTTTCCACACTGGCTGTCTGGGGAAATACAGAATACACCAACTCCTGGACACACAGGGCGGGGGAGAAAACAGTCGAGGAAAAAGTGAGTACAAAAGGATGACTTGCAGCTGAACCTACAGCTTTTTATCAGAGTGAAACCCTATCTCCAGAAAGTGGGACAAGACTGCCCAACTCAGAACTACCGCAGCAGAAAAAACAAATCCCATTCTGCTGTTTGCCAGCTTCCTAGTACTTCACAGCCTCAGCATTAATTTCACACAGTGTTACTGCCAGGGCAGCTTTATTCTCCTGTACACAAGGAGCACCAGCACTACTTTCAGCAGAACCACTCGCAGAGCACAGCAGCATCTCTGGACATGCTCATTTTCAGGTCCATTGCCTGTCAATTTACCATAAAAAATATAAATTTTGCCATAATATGAAGACTGGTATAGGAACTCATTAACCAAAACACACTTTTTTAGAGTGGAATTTTCTCTGAGCTCAAACTAGGAATAAGGTTGTTTAACTGCTTCTCTAGTAGAGAAGCTACACTGGATTTAGGAGAAAGAGGCCATCTGCAAAAAGAGCTTGTAATTACAGAATGGTAGAAACTTCCATGGCAAGAGAGACAAAGGAATATCTTAAGGAGAAACATAACTTATGAGGAAACATGTATGAAACAGAAAATAGTCAAAATTTAAAAAGCACATGCAATTTTGGCAATAAACATTTCACTCAATGACGGAAGCATCCCCCTTTGCCCTGAAACTTGGATTTACAGTCTACAATTCCCAAAAGCAATACAGATAGAACAAATCCAAAAATAAGTCTTTTACAAACTTCTACTTCTTATACAAACCTATGAGAATTTACATTGCTTAGCAATTCCATCATTGTAGCTTGACCAAATTCATGAAAGAACTAAGTAAGCCTATCAAGTTACTATTTTAGTGTAATAAGTACAATATTCACAGTGTACCTTGTTCACTTCAATCTTGAGAAGAGAGCTACAGTCACTGCTCTTTATGGTACTTATTTCTTAAAAAGAGGATACATGGGAAATCAGTGGAAACATGATCAGAACACATTATCAAGCATTTTTTCCTTAAAACTGTAGATTGGGCTGTTGCCATGGCACAGAGAGGGAAGTAATAAACACTAGGTATGTCAGGATGCAAAGAATCCACAGCCCAGCTGTGAACTACTGGTGGCTGCTCTTAGCCTTGGCAACCATTGAGCTTGAAAGAAAATATCCCAGCACCTTCTTATGTGCTAGCCCAATGATAACTGGACCCCTCGCTAATAAACAAATTAGACAAGACTGCAAAAAAAAAAAAAAGAAACCAAATCCACAAATAACTCCCAAACCATAAAACCAAAAAACTTTCTAACTCTAAAGCTGATTTGTGTCTTACACTCTGTCACTGGAGGTCTTAACAGGAAAAAATTATATAAAACAAACCCCATTCATCATTACAGCTAAAGTCACACATTTAAATCTGAAATGATCCGCACCTGATCTAAAATTACCAATAACAAAAATGCACTACTTGAAGTTGGGGACAAGGGGAAAAAAAACAAAACAAGGTAGGTAAGAATTTATTATTGCTTAGTGTGGCAACAGAAGAGAAACTTAGCTGGGGAAGTAAAGAAATGGGGACTGAATAAATGAAGAGTATCTGGGAGAGAGATGTAATGCAGAGACCACCAAGAAGGGGCAGGGGGTGGCTGGGGTGAAAAGCCACTTAGCAGAGTGGCATATTCTAGTGACAATACAGTGGTTTCAACCTGCTGGGAAAAGGCTGAGAATTAATTAGAAAGTGTCAACAAATTAGGATTAAAGGACAAAAAAATGCACTTAATCCAGGGAAGGGGAATGCATTTAGAAGACAAAACCACCCTAAAATAGCTATCTGACTCCTGAAGCAGGCACTGAAAATACTGTTTCCTGTTAAATTATCTCAAAAGTTAAAGATTGCTTCTTCACAGCATTGGCTGGTTAATTGCTGCTGCTTCATCCTCTGACTGCATGTCTGTAGGGAAAATCCTTTTTAAGGTTTAGCAATGCTGGATTTTCAGAGTACATTATTTCTATTGCAGCCTCCAGAGTCTTGTATTATATGAATAGCGTATGGCATAAAAACAAGTTTAGATAAACAAAAAACCAAATCCATTAAAAAATTTTAATTGAAACCCATTAGGGGGAAAACCCAGAGTTTGATGAGAGATTATGGATTTCTCCTGGCAGTTAATAATGTCACAATTTTGACTTAGATTTCTTTATGGCAAAAAAGCCTCCAAGGGGAAGAGTGTATGTCTATAACTAACAATTGTGGTATGTCAGACACAGACCAATGTGAATTAAAATAAACTGAGAATAGTAGGAAGGAGGAAAGAAGTTGTGCATAGCTGCAAGACTGGTCTTTTAGCTTAGAAGCATCACCTTTAATTCAAAATGCTAAACACACAGAGCCTCAGATCTGGAAGAGTTTCAGGGTTACACTGTGATCTTGGCACAGTTGAGAGCAAAAGGAGTGAACAGACCCCACAGTCCAGAACTTCTGTCTCGGGGTCTGGGTGTCAAGGTGACCCCGAGAGTGTAAAAGTCCTCATTCCCCAGCCTGCACAGCCAAAGAAGTCTGGATGCGTAGGGTCAGCTTCTCAAGCTTGTTTATTTTCTCTATCTATAACATTCTTTCTCTGAGCTGCTAAGCTCTGTTCAGCAGGTTGGCCCGTGGCATTCTATCTGCTCTCTTGGGCGGTGTTTATATTTCATACCAAAAACTATGTGTACTGTGTTTACAATAACGTACCAATATCTATCATTTATGTTTGACAGTGTGTCTCCACCTTAAACCAACAGAAAAGTGTCACCATCACACCAAGACATGGAGGACAAGAAGAAGAAGTAGGCCAGGATGCACCCAGATCCCTCCATCCTGTCCCCATGGAACCGCATTCTAAAAAGCCATAAATGCTACTTTTTCACCCTGTGTTAATTCAACTTCCACACTACTCAAACCCTTGTGGCGTGTAATTCCTCAGAAAAAGTTGGCAGCTTTTTCCACAGGCTAAAATTGAAGCCACAGGTGTTTTTATCTTCATTCCAAGGTCTCTGAGCCCCCTGCCAGGGTCTCGAGACATCCAGGGCAGCCAGAGGGATGTGCTGGGTTCCCACACTTCTGCAGCTGTAGCAGCAAGCAGAGAGGATGTGCACTGAGCCCTCTCCTTCCCTCCCTCTCTCCCCCTTCAATACAGAACAACCCCCAGCTCCTCCCTGGAGCTGCAAGTGCCCCAGCAGCCAAGAGAGGAGGGAGCCACAGGGATCAGCATCCTTTCCCCAGGCAACCCAGGATGCAGGAATTTGCTCTACTCTTCCTGGGCCCAATTCACACACAGGAGCATGCACTGCCTCAGAACTCCCTGAACTGAGCCAACTCACAGGCAGAGTGAGCAGGCTATTGGCACACAAAAACAGGACCCAAAATTTCTGTTTGGGTGATCTTTAGTTCACTTATTCTTTCATGGTAGCTAAATTCAAAGAACATACTTTGAATAATACTTCTGTTTCCTTAGAAGCTGTAACTAGAGATGTTAAAAGCAGGGGATCTGTTGCATGGCAGGGCTCAGTAGCTGCTGATAGAGCCCAGGGACCCCTTGCTGGTGATGGCCACATCCTACAAGAACAATAAAATACAAATGGGTACAGACAAATGTTCTCCATAAATTATACTCCTCTTCTGAGACAAATGATTCCAACTTCCTGAGCTCAACAATTATTTTCAGAATTGAGTAAGGACTATGGGAGGTTTAGTGCAAGCACTGCAATGAGTTCAGTTTACCTACTCAATGACCAAGTTTTCCATCACAGCATTGTTATATGGATTGTCCTCCCAATGCTTTGTTTAAACACTAATGGATCAGTCATGATCTGCAATGTACATTTACACAGAAGTGTTTGGCTATTTCTCTGTTCCTGTCTATAAATAGTCTCCAGGACTCCTCATCAGACACCAGATATAAATAGACCATTTTTTTTTTGTAAACAAGCACATACCCTGATCTGAAAAGTAACATTTACTGCTTTTATGTTAATTACTGCAATAGGCAGTAATTCAGAAGACTGATGTAAAATTCTGTCTTCTGTCCAGTTTAGAAACTGGGCAAACATCAGTGTGATAGGTACTGATAGCATTTACCAAAGGAGTCTGTGCTGGGAAGAACTCAATGTACTTATTATGAGCACTCTCTATCCTGTCCCTATGCCTTTCCTCCCAAACCCTGAAAACATTTGCAATTCCAAGTCTCTTAGAATAAAAAAAGGGAAAAATTTCTTGTGTAAAGTCACAGAGCATCATCATATGATGTTCAAGGTAGTTTCTGAAGCAGAATACTGTGGTTATCAGATGCAGCTGGCAGAAGTACAACTGATTTTAATTACAGCATTATTCTAGGAGCAATATCCAGAGTCCAGAGGGCACACAGGTCCTTGATCTTTGACCTGCAGCCTTATCCTCCTGTGAATCTGCCATCCCTGCAGTAATTAACACACTTGGAAGTCTGCATCATCTGTGACGTATGTTTAAGTTCATTGCAGCTGCATGAAAGCCATCATCTGAGCCTTTCACTCTCCCATTCCTGCAAGCCTTTCACTCTTTGCCAAGCAACTGAAATACACAGGCCTTTAATGTATTCAGAGGTCTTCAATTTAAGCAGCAAGTATTGAAAACACTACAAATCCCTGCCATGGAGGTCTCTGCTTGCCCTGCAGGACTCCACACAAACAACCATCACAAGCTGTGGTTTGCATTCTGAATGGCAACAATCAATCACTGAAGAGAAAGTTATGAGGCACTATTTGACAGCAGCTTCAAGACCAGCTAAGTTTTTATGGCCAGATCTACCAAAAGCTGCACTCAGGAGTAGGAAATACTTCCAGGGAATGGCGCGGGGGTGGGGAGGAAAAGAAAGATTAGGGGAAAAAAAGGGGAGAAAAAGAAGAGCTTGGTAATATTAGAGAGGAATCAAACAGTAACAACTCCCCACATACATATATGTTCAAATGTATTTAAATTTGTGAACACAACTGCTCTTCAATACTTGCTTTGATTTTCACAAGAACAAGCAATTATAAAAACCTGCAATCAAAAGTGCAATGAGAGCAAACATGGAGAGTGCCACAGCCAAACTTGTACTGTTGCACAAGGGCTGCCTGGATAGAAACACCTTTAGTGGTAAAGAGACAGTGTTTGCTCTGCAGCACCAGCTAAACAAGCTCATTTGGTTTCTTGAATGCTGTTTTTGTTGCAGGACAGTAATGAATCAGTGAATATGTGATAACAAAGGAGGTGATTCCAGGATGTCAAAATGCCCCATGGCAAAGTGGCTTTAAACTTCCTCTTCACATGATCAGATTAACACTCAGGCTTACATAAAAGTTTAGTTCACAAGTTTACTTTTATCCACGGGTTCATGTGCTTAAAAATAATAGAGACTTTGACTTTCTCAGGGATATCCTGCCTCTTCCAGCAAAATTATCCCATGAGAAACCAGATGGGAATTTTTCTTTCTGCCATCTCACAGACCACAGCTATCCTTCTCACTTAGTCCCTTTTATTCTATAATTTCTACCGAACTCATTCACATCCTCCTCCGGTGTTTTGATCTTCCTAGAGCTCCCATGAGCAGCCCTGTGAAAGCTACAAAAGTAATGCAGAACAATTCCTTGTGTGGATGTGACGGACCAATCTGAGCTGTACTTTGCTTAGTTTGGCAGATATTCACAGTATTACAAAAAACTGCTTTCACAAACAAATACTCAGTTTGCAAAAGTGTCTCTCCCCCACAAGCCAAGAAAAAGACTGTCAGCACATCATTCTGCAATGACTGAGTAATTGCAAAATACTTAAGATCCGTGGATATTCCCCTGTATGAAAGCACTTGGGAAGCTGTTGTTTAGCATCAGCTGTAAAACCTGCAGGGCTTCTGTGGATAAAAAGTCTTTTTCCCAGAGCTTAGTACAGATGTTTAGAAAAGGTAATGTTAAGCAGGGTTGAGCTATTTAATTTTATTTCTACTTGGTATGTCAGATATAAGGTTACTGAGCAGAGAATTAATTTTTGACAGAAAAAAGACGTAGACCACTCCATCCTAATGGAAAAGGATAGTAAATTCTTTTAGAAATTACTAATAAAAGTCAGGTGTTGAACACTTGCTCTTTCTGCATTCTTGAAAGACCAAGTTTCATTCGAAGAGCCCAAAATAACATGAAAATGTTGCCCAGTCATCTATTATTTTTTCTATATATTTGTAGCTCCTACTACACATCAGATAATACAGTTTTAAACAAAAAGCAAGTTCCATTTTTTACCTTTTCCGTTCCTTTATTCCCCAGCTTCCAGCAGCTGAGAAGCTGACAGTGAATAGCATCCCTTCTTGCAGGATGTGGCCCTCACCAGCAAGGGGTCCCTGGGCTCTATCAGCAGCTACTGAGCCCTGCCATGCAACAGATCCCCTGCTTTTAACATCTCTAGTTACATCCTCTAAGGAAACAGAAGTATTATTCAAAGTATGTTCTTTGAATTTAGCTACCATGAAGGAATAAGTGAACTAAAGATCACCCAAACAGAAATTTTGGGTCCTGTTTTTGTGTGCCAATAGCCTACCCACTGTGCCTGCAAGTTGGCTCAGTTCAGGGAATTCTGAGGCAGTGCATGCTCCTGTGTGTGAATTTGGCTCAGGCAGAGCCCACACATTCCTGTGCATGGAGAACTGGACAGGACCCACTTCTGCCACTCACCTTCTGCTGGGCCACTGCTTGGGGGGTCACAACAGCAACATGCTTCTCCTTGTTATGTAACAATTTCGTTAACTGTTACTGTGTTATATCAGAAATAGCTCATGCTTATCCAAAAACCTGGATTTCTGGACAATACCCTGAGAGAGTACCTTCTGAAATGAACTAAGGAACACAGCTCTCTTTCAGAAAAACTGCTGAAAGCAGTATTTGACCTGAGTTTCCAGATTCTTGGGGATCCACAGCTTCTTCTGAGGGTTCTGAGAAGGCAACTACAGAAAGAAAGTTGTCTGGCCAGTCTTCAAGTATGTTTATGCACACTATGTAAGAGTTTCCACTACTACAGGAAATTTTTACAGGATCCACAAATCCTCTTTGGAAACCACAGATTTAAAACATATCCTCCAGTAAACAAGAGTTGTACTGTTCAATATACCCAGGAAGTTTCTCAATATCTTTTTCTCAGCCTGTTCAGTTTCTTTGGACATAGAATTCTTGCCACTCTGCCTGTCAAAAAAGAAGGTATTTTGACACAATCCATACCATGTATTAAAAGACACAGAGATATATTCATTGTGGGCAGTAAATACGGGGTGCAGTCTCCTTGCAGCTGAACCATCTGCTCCCCCCAGCATACTGTCCACAGCAAAAGGAGAAAGAAAAACCCCTACATGAGAAAAATTGAGAGGGTAACAAGCAAATGTGGTAACACTTACGGTCAAGTCCGTTGATGTATCTCATTGTAATTTCACAGTGCCCCCAAACTGCACTGACTATGGGGTAAAGTTTTTTCCCTTTTAGTCCTCTGAAGGCCACTCCAAGATACTGTCCATCGACCATGAAGCTAAGCGTCCCTTCATCCATATCCAAAACCACCAGTAAGGAGTCTGGGAGTACAAAAGACTCATCTGGTTCTAAAAAGACGGGGTACGTGACCCCGGGCTGGTTTTTACAGTTGTGGTAGAGTTTGTTGCGCCCCAGATCCCAGCCCCAGGATTCGTTGTTGCTACCAACCAAGGACGTGTATCCCACCGAGTGCAGCGGCGCGTCGGCCGTGGAGACGCCCACCACGGCGTGAGTCCCCCGCTGCCTCGTGGGCCAGTGGATCTGCCACACGTGCAGGCCCCGCGTGTAGCCCACCTTGCCCCGGATGCAATCTGTGCTTTGGGCCACCGGGTGTCTGTGAAAAGTCAGTTTATCATCCTCCTTTACAAATATATTTAACGAGCGATCTTCGTTATTCCAAGCGTGTTTGTACTGGACCTCCAGCTTGGCAGGGGGCATATCCAACAGCATGTCCAGGCGTGCAGGCTTGCAGAAATCCGGGCCTCTCAGCTCTCGTTTCACGGGTCTATAAGGGGGCTCCCTCACATCCACAGACTTTATGCTCCCTGAGATTTTCTGGCCCATTGCTTGGCTGCAGGTTTACAAAGGAGAAAGAAAAGTTGACTTTGGCCCAATGTCACCTCATGAAAGCACCGTTACACTGAGGCAGTGACCTGACAAGCTGAGTGGATTTACTCCTCCTATTTGGAGTTTTTTAGCAGCAATGTTTCCAGAGTAAAAAACGCTCCTGAAAGAAAGCAGAAAGTTTCCAGTTAGTTTAAGAAAGCCAACAGAAAACCCACAGCATATTTTTGAAGTGCTTCTTCTCATCCCTAGGAGCTATTTTAAACACCAGAGCTAAATTCACTCCTCCTTGTGCAGTGTCCTGCAGCGCTAGCCAGGCTGCCAGCAGGATGCAGAGCCCACCAGCGCACGGAGCGCAGACAGTCATTTCCTCCAATTCATGATAGGATGCAGACATTCCTCACCTTCTGCCCTTCCACCTATTTTGTCTGGCCAAGTTCACAGCGGGCCCAAAGCAGGCAGATGCTGTTCCCCAACAGCAGTGACAAGCTTTATGTGCTGCAGTAGCTTCACTTTCACTTGTGCTTTTGGTTCAGTCTCAGACACACACTAGCCAGTCTTTTATTTCCAGACATGCTCTATCCTGAGCCCTGGTGACAGAGACTTGAGCTTCTCTGCCTTATTAAAACAAATTCAGCCAACAGCAAATGGCAGCAAAATTTATATATTTCTTTTTAATTTACCCTGACATTAAATAAAAGGAGAAAAACATCCAAAATTCATCAAGATTTTGGGTTGTTTTTTTTTATAAAGGAGCTAAAAGAAAAAAAGAAGTAAGTAGGAAAGGGCACCGTGGAAGGACAAATGAAGAATGGCTGTTTCAGTTCTTTGGCAGACATTTCTAATGGGCAGCTACTGCAACTGGGGATGTTCCTAATGCTAATGGACAGCAGGCTTATCCACAGTTCCTGTATTTCAGTATTCAGCTGACCTGAAACACAGCAAGGCACATTATGGGGAATACATGATTTTGAAATATATTATTTCTCTGCTTCCACAGACAAATAGGGCAAAAAAGCACCAGGAAAAGCTTCTCTGCAGCCTGGATAAGTTAAATTTGTTCCCATTTTAGAGCTCAGGTAGAGCGTAGAGATAAATCAAGAACTTCTAAAAGTACTAGAGGAGTAGAAATGAAGACAAAGTAATATAAACTCAAATACATGATTGACATGGGATCAAATAGAATATCTGCAGCAGCAGCCACACTTCTGTCCTCTAGTAAGATCGGTGCCAAATCCTGGAATATTCAAATATAGCAGAGTAGAGTCACTCTGCTTATTTATTGACAGAGTGGTGATGTGCTTCAAGAAGCAAAAAATCTCCACACTCTCAAGAGGCTGAAGAGTCCAAGTGACAGTTGCTTGTCATAAAATACCAAACAACAGATGGGCAGAAATGCTCTTGCAAAAAACATCCTGCAATATTTCACTTGCTAAGTCAAGCCCATGTTCTTCCTTTTAAAGAACTTCTACTCCAAACACAGTCCCATTCCAAAGATAATTTCTGAAAGAAGCTAAGAAACATGTATGTGCAATAAAAGGGAACAAAAAGAAGTTTACGAAAAAAACCCTATAAAATTTACCATCCAAGTTTGAGAAGTGAATGAAGTTCTCTTATTATTTCCAGTGGCAAATAACATGTATTTTCTGCAAGTATGAAATATAGAAACCATATCTAGTCTTCTTAAAAAACAAAACAAAAAATAAAACAAAAAAAGAAGTACAAAGGTGATTTTTCAAAATCACGTGACAGTTATTACAGGAAAATATTTTCTGGTGGCTGGTTCCCACAAGAGCATATGCACACACATCAGTGTAAAAGAACCAACTCACTGCAACTACTTGTTATGTTTGGAAATAAAACAATATACATAAGTATCCAACGCCCTCATATTATATTTGCAGGAAGACTCACAGTTCACAGGAGCTCTCCACGTGAGGTCAACTTGAATGATCCCCCTTATTCCTTTCCAAACCATGTAAGAGGAATCCAAAACTTTAAACAGCAATGATACTTAAGCTGATGCTTCCCATTTCCAATAGTGCACAAGGGCTCATGGGTTGATTCAATGCTATGATGCCAATTTGGCCCAGCAAGGCAAGTTCAGTACTTTATTCCACACCTATAATCCGAGGAGAAATTAAATAGTGACACTAATACACACACAGGGGAGCAACAGGAATAAGTGTTGTAAGCAAACATTCATAGGAGGACACATGCCCAGGGATTGGGTAACTCCTTTTAAAAAGTGCTTATTTGAGCTTGAAAGGAAACAAAAAGGGAAAACATCAGACTTTCAAAGGGAACGTCAGTGACATCTATTTGAGATTTAGCTCTACATGCCTTTGAAAATTTCTACTTTAAAGCATAAGACAATTGCCACATTCCTGTCAGGGTGCTGAGGGGAGACAGCCGGGGAAGTCCTCAGTGCATCCTGCTGTATCACTTCCTGATCACATGAGAAACTAAACTTGGCACAGATGTTTGCCTGGCAAATCACCAAGAAATTATAAACACTGAATTGACTCACTTGGCAAGCCACAGACATTCTTCCTCATGTGCCCCAAACTGTAACATAAACAGGCTGCTAATAGATAGATCAGTAATTCAGAGGAGTAAAATGCATCATTATGAGTACCTTGATACACACACAACTGTGCCTGCACTCTGGGATGCCCTCAAGTATTTCAATACTTGTAAGTAAGTATTTTAATTTGAAACTGTATCTTACAATACTAAGTATTTCATCACACATGAACATTACCACAAAATTAAATAATGAAATATTTTGCCAAATAGTTTTGCACGGACATAGTATAAAACAACAGTGGAAAAATCTTACAGTTAGGCAGCTCTGGTTGCTGGAGCCAAGTAGTTGCTGACATGAAGATTTTATGTGAGGAGCAGCCTTGCCTCCCAACCCAGGCAGCAGCAATGTGACTCCATGGGGAGCAACTCACCCATAAAGTCCTCCTGACAGCTCAAAACAGTCCTCTTGGGGGCTTGCAGGAGCAATGTGTCTCAAAAACCAGATCATCTATGGCCTTGCCTGTGTCCTGTCCTTTTACACGAAGCAGATGGCAGAGACCCAGCTGAGGCATGGACCAGCAGGGAAGCACCACGGTGCCCTCCACCCTAGCACGAGCTGCTGTTGGAGGGACACAGCTCACCAGGGCCCAGCCTGACTTCACCAACAAAATCCTCCCTACTTCCACAGGTCACACACTAGCAGCACAGAAGCCTCAGGAATATCACACTTGCCCCACTACCATGGGGATCTGCAGGCAGCTTCTCCTCACAGCAGCAGCTGTGGGAAAGCCGGGCACACTCCCATGGAGGGAATGAGGGTGACAAACAATTCATCTGGCAAAGGTACCCAGACCTGCTTCCTGTCTGCAGCACGGGATGAATACACTACACAGCATTACCAAAAGCTGTGGGTTAGGGACAAAAGATTATTCCTGTCAGACTTGTTGGAGTTCAACCCACTTACAGAAATATTTGATTGTAAACACTTTTTGCCATCTCCTGAGTTAATACAAACTTGTCAAAGCATAGTATCATTCATTTGCTCTTTTTGCAATCTTACACATTGTACAGAAACTTAGATTTCCTTGCCTAAATCTTCTCACCAGATACTTAAATATTCAGAAATAGCAAGAACATAAATTTTCACTGTATAGCTTTGCTTTGAAGGTTGTCCCAAATCTTTGCTCTTCCCGTAATTTCAAACTACTACAGGAATTAAAAAACAATAAACTATTTAGAATTGTCTGAATATATGACCTCTCCATTACACTAGTTTAGTGACTAACACTAAATTTCACTACTTATCTTTGTGTGAGAAGACTGATGGTTTTTGCAGCCTAAATAATTTCTGTCTCACAGTTTCCCATTCATGCTGAGCTTTGTCGGGCTACAATGATTAGAGTAAATGTACTGTACAGTACAACTCCAAACAGGAAAAGCATGCCAATGTCACTTAGCAGTATCTTCATTCAGACAGCTAAAATATTTAGGGAAATCATTCACAATAAAATCACAAATTACACTTACTACATAAAGGCTTGCTGGGACATCACTTTGCTGTAATTAAATAGGGTGCATTTCTTAAGTTTGGTATGTTGGCATCAGTAAAACACACAGATAAAATAAACATATTTTCAGCAAAGTCAGCTTTCAGCATTCATAGCTGTATTTCCTTCTGGATCACAACCTAGACATGCAGGAAGCTTGACAAGCATGCATAAGAAATGACAGCACATAAACACAATTCAAAGCTACATTAGGAACACACTAAGATTCAGGTTCCTCCTAAAATAACACTTACCCCAAGAGTGAAAAGCAGGTGAGTCCCACCCAATGACACTGACCAGTGAAAGTGGCTATCAGAAATAGAAGGGAAGGAAATGCCTCTATCCAACAGCATTGCCTATGTCTACAGAGCAGCTCTCACTTTTTCTGCTATTGGCTCTCATTCTTTTTTTTCTTTCTGCAACCAGACCTCAGTGCCACCTCCCCTGACAACCTGGGCTTTGTCAGCAGCCAACAAGGACTCCTGAATGCCAAGAGAGGCAGCAGGAAGCTCTGAACCAAGGCCGTTCCTCTGTGGACACCAAAACTGCTCCATCCCCAGATGCCTGAACAGAACAGACACAGTGTCTGAACACTCTGAACGTAACTGCAGTCCCAAAGTCCCTGCAGGAGGACTAGGAAGAAGAAAAACACATTATATGCTATGCTGGACAAATCAATGAAAAGGTTTATGTATGTTCAAGGACAAGGACTTTCACCCCCAGCCAGACATTGTGAAGGCACAAGGCCCAGTGTCTATCAACTTTGTTCCCAGTGTGCAAACAGCTACATAACCATGACAACACTGTTTTGAGGGTGACAATGCACATTTTTGGCACTTAAAGAGACTGGGTAGCCTGGATTCAACTATAGATCCTGCTATCCAACATTGTTCAAAATGGACAATAAATCAACAGTGTTGGCTTCCTTGGTCAAACTGGGAATATGCAATAACAATGCAACCAGACAAAAATGCTTGGCTATTCCAAGCTATCCTGTGCTACAGACAAAATTTGATGCTGCATGCACACTTAGCAAGTGACATTTAATATGTGGGATGAACAATGCAGCACTAAGTCATGACTTCTTCGATTCCTGAAAGGAATGCAAATCCTGAAAATCCCAAGGACATTCTTCCGTAAAGAGTAACTTGTTTTATAATGCCACAAAAATGTAATTGTTTCAAAATTCAGGATTAGCTTGCCATTAAAAAAGACTGTGCATTTAGCTGCTTGGAATTAGACTAATCTGAAATACCATACCATCTGTACCATCTGACTTAGAAGCAGTTTAGTCATATGATGAAGAATGCAGAAAGAATCCCGACTAGCAATGAATACAGTGGAATGTATATTTTTAAATACTTCCATCTACTGTATTTTGGAATGGAGCTGACTTGAGGTTTCGGGTTGGTTTTATGCCTTCCTCTCTCTGCATGTGTTTCTGTAATTCTCCCCTTTCATGCTGAAAGTTGGTTTTAGATGAAGACATTTCTATTCTGAAGAAACATGAACTGAAAATACTTCAAGTCTGTAAACAGTTTTTCTGTGTAATCACTTCTCAGACTACAGCAATGCAATTTGAAAAACAAATATAGTAACACAATGCAACAAAAATTACTTTTTTACTACACAAGTACTTTTAAGACTAGTGATATTTCAGTTCTTAAGTTCCTGAAAGGAAACAGCCCTTTTCTTTCCAGGGTATATAACAGGAATACCCATGCAATCCCACAATTGCCATAAGGGTACAGATGTTCAAGCTGCTACATCCTTTCCACCACCCCTCCCTAGTCATTCTTCCCTTTTGTCTTCAGCCACCTGCATTCAAACGGCCTTTAAATGGGTCTGCCTCAGAAAACTAAAGTGAGTAAAATCTAGCATTTTATTTTGCCAGGTTATTTTCAGGTGAATAAGCCCTCTGATCCAGAATACCAGACAGTTGTGTAAATACTTACTCTGGCAAAAGGAAAGAGAGAGAAAAAAATTAAAATCTCAAAGGCAGAACCATTCATTTAGGCAGCAGTCCAAACCATGGAGCAAATTTCCACAGTCACTTCAAGCTGCCCTAAGGGGCACACCTAAACGTCACGTCTGAATTCAGCACAGGCATGAGCTTCTGCTTACATCTTCCTCTCTCCTCAAAACCATTCATCTTCCATCCTTCAGGCACAGTAAATACCTTCCTGTTTTTCCCAAACAGCTGATGTGACCATTTTTAATATTCAAGTGTCAGGGTTGTATCAAAAGAGTAAATTAACACACAAAAAAGGCTTAACACTAAATTGAAAATTATGCTTTCAGCTCCACTTTGCATTTTACAGGATCATTTGCCATTTTATATTTCTACTCACCATGCTTCACCAAGTAAGTAATACCAATAGGTGTCACACACATGAGATTTAAAACCCAAGGAATAATTACATTTTGACATTGCAATTTCTCATCAGTCATTGCTACTTTTCACCAGCCTAACCCTTTTCTTTTTAGACAATTCATTTTACATTTTAGCTCTATAGCTTTGTAGAGGATCAATAGCCCTACAGCTTCAGTTTCAAAATCAGAACATCCATTAAGTGACAGCCTCAAAATGTGTCTGAATACATTCCCACTGCCTTTCTTTTACTGCAGTTCCTTCTTCTGTAATGTGCAGTGAAGCCAGTTGGCCTTTAAAATGAAATAAGTTAAAAAGCCATAAATGAGAGAAATACTCCTGGAAAGCATCATTCCTCAGTCTAGCCAGTTGCAAATCCCAGGGAACGTGCCAGAGATGATCCCTGAGCAGACTGAGGGAAGGCCTGCAGATGGTAGGAAGTGACAATCAGACAGATGAGAGCTCCTCTGGCTTGATAGAATGGTTCACCAGAACTTTACTGCAACTGCAGAAACTGCAAGATCACACTGGGGGGAAAATTTGGCCCCCCAGCTCAAGCTTCAGTCAGTGATTGCGACAGTGTTTTCCAAGCTTGGTGAGGCTTTGTAAACCATAAGGGAGCCTCGGTCTGCAAGTGGCTTTTACCAGGTCCATGGTAATGATGGGGCTAAAGAGGAACACTCACTAGTAGCAGCTCTGTGGGTGTCTACAACATCACAAGGCTACTGCAGATTTGCCAGACTCCACATGGCTCCACTCTCACAGCGCCTGTCTGTACATTTTGCAGTGGATGATTCTAAGGCCTTGCCACAGTATCTTTTATAAAAAGACACTCACCACCAGCTTAAAATTTGCAATGCTTCTTTGAATGACCGGGATACTTTTGTGATCATCTTTTGCATCCAAGTTTTACTTTGCGTAATTCTCATTTGGACTGAAGCAGCTACAAACAACACCTGTGAGATGTGCTCAGCTGAAGCAGCCCATCAGAGGCAGTTCCCAGTTCCTGATATTAATGACCTGGGTTAATTAATACTTCCAGCAGAGCTGCAGGAGTCCCGTGACACAGAGACCGTGCCACTGGCCAGACACAGCAGACAAGAGCTGAAGATATCCTTCCCCCTGGGAACTGAACAGATTGATGGAGAAGAGATGCCCCAAAAGGCTGTCTTGGACAAACCACGGGTGGACACAAATGCACACGGGGTCAGGCCCATTCCCCCCAGTCAGGGCTGCAGAGTGAGAGGGGAAGGGCAAGGCTGGAGGGAACCCAGCCATTGTTCTTGCACAAACATGCAGGACATGAATGCACAAGAACAAGTTTGATGCTGAACAAAAGTGTATTCTTTTGTTTAATAGGAAAATAGACTTACACAATCACACCATCTGCATCCCTCCCAATCCTTCCCCCTCAGCTACTTCAGTCAATAGCCACCCTCAGCCAACTCTGCCAGGGCAGCAGCAGGCTCAGGAATAACTGTTCCTGCAGGACAGGACAGACATCCCGAAAGTGAGCACATGGGACACCAGGCTGGGCTTGCCAGATCTTGCCAAGAAACCCTGGTGAGAAGGAGCTCACATCAAAGCTGTAACTGCAGGCAAAGTGTCCTGAAGATTTCATGGCAAGTCAGCCACAAGACACAAAACCAGGAAGCAATGCTTCATCAACCCCACAGTTCCTTCTTCTAAACAACAGAAATTAAGTAAACACACTTCACATATGTTAAAGAAACATCATGACAAAATCAGATTGCACAGATTCTGTATTTCCCAGGTGAGGCAACGAATCAAGTTTCTTTGGAGCGCTGACAAAAAGACAAAACTTCCTGTTAAACAAATAAATGTTTTTGCAAAACCCCACATTATTTAAGCAACAGCAATGAATTTCATCTGTTACAAACACCAGCCACTCCTAAAGCCCATCTGTCAGTAGAGAACAATTGCACAGACAAGTGGAGATAATGGAGAAAGTAATATCATAGAAACAAACTGCCTAAGCTCTAAGCAATAAAAATTATTTTCCTCATGCTTATAAAAGCTTTTCCATTTTACCAAGTAGTATTTTTGTGTCTGTTTTTTATTAATTTAGGAAATTTAGGAAATAGGGCACTTGGCAACACAGGACAGGATGGAGAAAGGCACAGGACTTTAAGGAGTTAAAGATTCACAGACAGTTATGCCCCCACGTCAAAAATCTGACTCCTGAAGACACAAAGGACACCTTGGTGAGAACCCAGAATGGGTCTCATGGTGGCGATTCACAGAATCGTTTGGAAGGCACTTTAAAGATCATCAGGACTCAGGTTAATAGCACAAAGCTGAGTAAGGGGAGGTTTAGATGGGCTATCAGGGAAACGTTTTTCACCCAGAGGGTGGCTGGGCACCGAACAGGCTCCCCAGGGAAAGTCACTACACCAAACCTGTTCAAGAAGTGTTTGATCAATGCTCTCAGACACATGGTGCGACTCTTGGAGTGTCCTGGAAGAGCGGCAGGGCCAGAAGTTTGGCTTAATGATCCTGTTGGGTGCCCTCCAACTGAGGATATTCTATGATTTTAAGATTTAGTTCCAACCTCCTTGCCATGGTCAGGGACACCTGTCCTTAGACCAGGCTGTTCAAAGCCCCATCCAACCTGGCCTTGAACACTTCCTGGGATGGGGCATCCATAAAATCTCTGGGCAACCTGCTCTAGCCAACTCCTTATCCACCAAGTGAGTCTTTCATTAAATCCATGTCTCTCCAGTTTAGAAACAAAGATGTCCAGTGGGACAGTGTTAGATGCTTCACACAAATCCAGGTAGATTACATCAATTGCTTTTCCCAGATCCACCAATGCCATCATCTCACCATAGAAGGCCACTAAATTTGCCAGGTATAGTTTGCCCTCACTGAAGCCCTGCTGGCTGTGTGGAATGTGATTTTCTTTCTGGCTCCTTCATTGTCCTAGAGCCAGAGTAAACAGAAAGCCTGCTTTTTCAAATCAATACTGTTCTGTGGAGAAAAACTATACCTGACTTTCGGCAGTGTTAAAGTCAGAGGGAGCCTCCAACTAGGAAAAGCCATGGTGGAAGAAGTTGCTACTTGGAGAAGCATTGATATCTCTCTATTACTGACCTAACAAAGTACATCCTCAAAGAAATTCATGCTGCAAGTGCCAACAATCCCAGGTATTTCTGACCACAGGAAAGTACTTTAAAAAGCCCACACTAGACTTCCTAATAAAGGTATGGATAAAAATAAATCAGCTTTGTGCCTGCCTACAGGGCAACTCAACACAAACTGTGATCTATAAGCTCAAACACAAGGTCTGTATTTCTCAAAATAACTTTACACTCTAGTTCCCCCTATTAAGCAGTCTTCTGCAGGGAATTTTCTTTTAAGTAGCATTTTATTTGTAATAATTAATTACTAACTATATTTCCTTCTTTAATGCATTGGATGAAAAGGGAGGAAAAAAAAGATTGAAAGTTACTTGGAAGAAAACTGCATCAGGATGCAAGTTTTGATGGGAATAAAAATATACTAGTACTTAATCTTTAAATGAAATAAAATAAGTCACATTGTGTTCTGGAAGCCTTGCAAAAGCTATATTAAAAATAAAAATACAGCATATTCCAATTAATCTTCGTACAACCCCCCCATATTTGATATGATTGCAGACAATCTTCCAGACGTGATCTAAATCTGCCAGACTCTGATTCTCCAATAACTCAGGCAAGGACCTGTTCTGCCCTGGAGAAAAATGTGTTCAATCTAAATTTGGATCAGCAGTACTTTAGACAAAGAGAAAGCACATCAGTAATTACAAGTTAAGCTTCAGCAACAGGTGGAATATACTGTAAAAAAGTGCTCCGAGTTTTTCATTCTGGAAAAACAAAACCCTAGATTGTATTGGGGTATACAGATCATCTTGATTTCCAGCATGATAAAAAATAAAAGTAATACTTAGAAATACCTTTAAAAGTAAAGGACTACCTCCAGGAAAATAATTAATCTTCCCACTGAGTTGTAAAAATTATAACACAGTCAGTATAGCCTGCATTCCTGAATGAATACTGGGAAAATTATTCTTTTTTCAGCTTCATCAGAGCTAAACTTGTTTTTGTTTACTACATCCTCAAGAGCAGCACAAGTAGCATAAAAGGAAGTAAATTTATACAAAGATCCTTCCAGAACCATTTGAACTAACCAAGATGTTCACTTGAGCCTAAATGCAAACTTGCATTTCTCAAACAATCATTTACTGCTGCAAAAGACTTGCAAGACATGTATAAACCACACCACTGTTGAATGTAAAACCATGTGGGATACTGCACAAACACTACAAATAGTTCCAGAGGAGGAGAGCAAGCCTTTTGGCCAAGAGGTTAAGGAAAAAAATATCTGATACTGGAAATCTGAGGGGGTTTAAATTCCAACCATTCTTTGAACAGATAAACTGTTCCCTGAAGTGCTGCGTGGACACCGAAATTACTACAAGAATCATAGGATCCAGGACTTGTGCATTTTCATATTTAGCATGAACTCTGTCACAATTCACAGTCAGGAGATCAAAAATAGAGGCAAGTTTGAAGAAAATAATTTACATAGTATGAAAGTTTAATGGAGCATTAAAACCCAGAAGTCTATTAACACTTCTAACCACCTGGAGAATCTCTCTCGTGAACAGAGGTCTTCCTCCACAGTGAAGGAAGGAATGGAAAACAAAAGTATTTTCAATTGCCCCACACATCACCTTCATCACATCTATGGTTAATAGCTTCTTGTTACAATCCCAGTCTTTCTAGTTTCCCTTTCCTTTTCAACCCTTCCCCTCCTTTTCCTGTACATCCCGTTGTCAGTTTCCTTAATACTGGGAAGCCACATCTGGCTTAAAATTTTACCCATTTTTTAGCATCCTTTTACAATATTTACCTCCCCACCTGGCACTGCTAGAAAGAGAAGCATATGGAAGCACACTCAACCCTCACCTTTCATTAGGTAGCAGACTCATGAGCAATTATCAGAATACATTATCATCTTATTAACACAGCATAATCAAGGGAAGCTGAAAAAGTCTATATAGTGTCAAGCTCCTCTCTGAAAGTCTCCTAAGGGAAAAAAAAATCACCAGTAAACACAGATCTAAATTTCTGAAATTACTGCATGGATTTTATGACAATCTATGTAAGACAGTGCAACTTCCGATACTGCAGAAATAACTTATACAAAAAACTGCAAGCCAGGACCAGAATGAATGACTTACAATTTGGAAAACAATTTGTTGAGCCAGTAGCTGTAACACAAGAGTTGAGCCTTGCAGAGCTCCAGGCTGCCACAATACTCAGCAGTCAATACTGTTTGTGCTGCAGTAGTTACTGATGGGTGGGTTCCCCAGTACTGCAAGGATCTGTAGGATAGAAATTGGTTCCAGCTGAGACCACTTTTCTGTGCTCTGAAAAATATAGGATACTGTAACATAACCACCATCCTTGCTGGAAAGGGAGGGGATGTCTTCAAGGAAAGCAGACAGATGGACAAGAAGTCTGTGCTACCTTCTGACTCCCTATTGACACATGCTGTGAAGATAAATCACAGAAAAGAGATTGGGTAGAAAAGAGAATGCACTGGGTTACCTGGGAGGGACACTGGTCATACAGTTAGGAAATGAAATTCCCTTGCTTGGGAACCACAGGGCACAGAGAAGAGTGTTCCCCTCTCTCCTGATGGAGAATTCAAAGTGATCTAAGCAGGAGGGAACTTCCAACACCAGTAAAAAAATAAGGTAGTCAGGCTCCATTCAATTGCAGTGTGCAGAAATCATTGTGATTTATGACTTCTGCCAAGAACCAACTGCAGAGAGGGGAAACAGCCCCCCGTGTGTGCCCCTCATACTAAGCACACACCATCTCGAGTCTGTGCAAGACAGGAGCCACCAGGGCTGCCTGCTGTACACAGACTCAGTATTAAAGGAATTAAGTCCTAAGGCAATGGGAAAATACTACATGGGAGAACTTCCAAGTCACAATTTCTGCTTACTCAAGCTAAGCTGCTTAATCAAGTTAATTGAAGGAATTAAAAAAGCATCTGGAGAAGAACACGTTCACCAGCCAGTCTCTAGTCATTCCTGAGCCGGTGTTACTTCTTCTGGGAGCCAGTTCCCCTGCTGGCAAAGTACAATCTATCATCAGCCATTACACTGATTACAATCCATTAGTTTTGCTAAGTACTAATGAATTTAAACCTACTTTTGTATTTTATTTACAAGCTATTCACATACTGGATATGATGCATATACAATGCTTTGTGTTAACACGAGAAATGTGGCTGAATATTAAGGAGTTGCATGTTAAAAATGACCAATGTAAGTAATAATTCTCCTCACGAAGAACTGTTTGTGGAAATTTTTTTGGCAAGACAAGCAGGACAGAAGCTTACAGTCTTTAAAAAGACAGCTGGTTAATATACAGGGGGAAACAGGTAAGAATCCACAAGAATGACAAGTTTTAAGTATCAGTCCCATAAATATAAAATTCAATTAAAATGTCATTTTAGAAAACACAGAGAACAAAGTTGGCACTCGTATAAAATGGTTTTTCTTCCCTGCTATTAAGGCAGGGTGATTAAAATGAAAGATAATCCTCTTTATTTCAAAAGCTAATTATTACACATAATGAAATTTCTTCTTGTACCATGAGACTGAACTGAATTCTACCAAGACCATCAACCCACACATCTTTGCTGTGATAAAGTAACTGCTTGGATTTTTCCTTACAATCTTATTTCTACAATAGACTATTAGGCTCAGCTTTGATTGCAGCACACCACATTCCTTACCACTACGGAAACCAAATGCAGAACAGCTGTGGAAGCAAACCCCACTGTAAGCAAATATTCAGACAAAAAAAAAAAAAACCTACAAGTAAAAAAATCCCTTGTGAAAACCCGTTCACTGGGAATTCTGACAAAAGTTAAACTGCCAGTTTAGCCTTGGCTTAAGGATTATCCAGAGGAAGCATCCCACACACATTTTTCCCAGGAGGTGTAAAGAGATGCCTGCATCTGTTAAGTGCCCAGATTTTCTATCCTGCCAGCCAGCAGTGCTCCGGAGGAACTGAGCTGTTTGCTACACTACTGCTTCCTGCATTGCTAATTCAGATGTCTAAATTTAGATGCTAGGTTTAGCCAATGGTTTTTCTACTTCTTCCAATAGTTAAAAGAAAAACAGTTCTGCATCAATTCTCTATCTTCATCCATGTGCAGAAGAAAACATGATGTCAGAATTCCACACACTGGAATTACATCCCCAGTTACAGGGTGAGAGAAACAGTTCCTTCTCTTTTCCTGAATGACTGTACACCATGCAGCAGGCACTACTGAGTCACATTTCTGTCTCAACCTGGGCACTGCTCACCCACGCTCCAAAGATTTTACCACAGGGAAAACAAAATCTAAAAATAAAGGAGGGGGTCGGTTTCTGCATTCCCGAAGACTTCCTGCTGCCCTGTCCTCTATTAGCAGGATGAGGATGGAGTAAAGCAGTCAAAGTAAGCTCATCAGTCACTCTCACATCCCCAGAGTGTCGAGACATTTCACTCTGAATTTCCCTTTGGTGTCTTTTTCCAGCAGTCAAACTGTCATGAACTAAAACATATGGATTTTTTCTTCCCTTGCACTATTATTCACCATTGCTAGACAGAGGTGTATTCAAGTGAAAACAAACTATTGATTCTTGTTGCTGGGTCTAAAGAGCAGGAAATGCAAGCAAATTATCAATGCTGAAGGTGACTCTCTGAAAAAAAAAAAAACCCAATTATTATAAACTGAATGCCCACTGTATCCCTAGACACAAACTCAAGGCAGCAGCCTCAGGCACCTCCTCCCATCCCACTGCAGCTTACTGAGGGAAGTTCTGATACCACTTCACTGCTGACTCCTCAAAGGAGTTTGAGCACCACAGGAGGAGGACCTTGCAGCAATTCCTGATGGTTTCCTTTGTGCACCCTGCCTGGGAGGTCTGTTTTCACTCCCTGTTTCATTTTTTAAATACTGACAAATACTTAGCCTTAGTCCCTTTGACAAATTAATCACCTTATTCTCCATCACCTTCAGAAACTGCTGTTGAAGGTTCCTCTCTTTCCCTGTCCACACTTCAGTACTTTGCTACCAAGAGATCTCACAGGTGAGCCTCTCTTCCTTCTCTCCACCCACACACTTGGTTTCAAATAACACTAATAAGAATGTAAAAAAATTTAAAAACAACGAGGACATATGCCAGATCTCATGCTCATGCTTGTTTAATACATCTTGTTCTATTTAAACTCAAAGGATAAGATACCGCACATGTCGTAACAAATCCTTCCTGAGCACATTCTCACATCTTTGGTACATGATCATTGCACATACAACACTGCATCTTAGTCTAAACAAGCCAGCAGTGAACTCTGCAAGGTTTTCTAGACTACTAGAAACAGTTACGTCAGCACTGACCCAAGTACAAAGGAACTTCTTGATGTGGTAATATTTTAAATAATCACCAACTTCAATGTATTATTTGCCTTTGAATACAAAAGATGATAGAAAACACACCCTTTTTATCTTGCAACATCAAAACTGAAGGACTCTATAAATATTTAGTGAATGACCAGTACACTTAGAAGTGAGAATATCACAGCAAGTGTTACCCAGATGTTAACAGCATCAGAGGCTGATGGTGCTGAAGTGCAGGGATAGTTAGGTGCTGGAACAAACCAGATGTAACACTAATATGGCAGCAACACAGTAAAATGAGGTTGGGATAGCAACGTTTCTGTCTTTTATAAACTTTGATGTGCCACTATCTTCAGTTCAAATCTCTGTCATCTCTGACACCCTTGACAATAGTTTTCAATAACAAGGAAAACAGTGTTTTGATTTCTTTATGCTGCATAGTTTTTGAAAGCAAGATGACAATGAACCTGAACCTCGTTGCAGGGTCAGAGTCCCAAAATGTGCTCCATAGAGAGGGACTTTGCTCAAGCATGGGATGAAAATACCAAAGGTCATAATTTAATTTATTATTCTCAGGTTTAGTACATGTCGAGAGGTGCACTATTGCTGTTCCTTTCCTAGGCCAAGAACAAAGATGGAACTGCCCAGGTGAGCTAGCTGGAGCCTCAAAATACCCTAAAGTCTCTGAAAGAGTTCAGCATGTGCTCCGATCACACTTACAGATCCTCAATTTAAATCCAAGCAAACTAGTCATAAGTCATGAGGAACAGATACTCAATTCCCCACGCACAGATGTTACACAAATTTGAAGTATCTACAAGTACACCTTTATACATGTTAAATTAGGATTAACTTTCAAGAGAATTGAACAAATGAAGCAGTAGATTTTCATTTTAATGGCCTTTTTTTTTAACTCAAGAAAGTGTCTCAGCCAGAAAACACCACAAAAGCAGCACCATAAGGACCAGGTTTCAATTTTAACTCTTAAATCCCCAGGTCAGCTACACGGCTTTTGGGATTATTTATAACTTGAGCCAACAATTCACATAAATGGAGTAAAATACAGGACACACTACAGAATTATATGCAGTAACATCATTCAGCAAGGAATACAAGTGCAAACAAATTAACATGTAAACTTTATTTTAAAGCAACCATTTACTTCACAACACTGCAAGCATTCTGTTGTCAAAAGCAAATGACAGCGGAGCTTATTCTGGAAATGGAGTCTAAAACACTGGGAAAATAAAGTTTCAAGAGTACCAGTTACCAGTACTAGCCACCAGATTACTGAGTGTGTCCAAGCTACCTTAAAGTCATTCTCAAAACAAGAAATTATTTATAATTTCACTAGTAACTTAGAAAGTGGTTAAAGCTCAAAATTCCCTTTACCACTTAAACGAACTATTTCTTTGGCTATACATATAGATTTGACTCTCATGCATTTTCTCACATGTGAAGTAATGTAGTCCTTGTTGAGAACACTGTAAATTCATTGCTTCATTTTATGTGGCTTCTATCATGAAATAGTTTAATTAGGAAATAAGCTCAACATTTTTGAGAATTAGTTCAATGTTCAAAGACAACAGCCAACTTTCTTCCAAGCCATTTTCATTCTTCCAGATCAAACCTATTGTTTAGAATATTCTTATAGAAAAACAAAGAACCAACACACAGCTCATAACAATGCCTACAACCACCATGTAGGGATTTCTGTGGATAGCACACTCTTAGTATGAAATA
The DNA here is from genome assembly GCF_048771995.1 of Taeniopygia guttata. Lineage (NCBI taxonomy): Eukaryota > Metazoa > Chordata > Aves > Passeriformes > Estrildidae > Taeniopygia > Taeniopygia guttata. The sequence continues at coordinate 7,553,064 of NC_133034.1, forward strand.
TAGCACTGATGTAAATACTTTCTGCAATGTGGCTTTTTTAAAATTATGACCTCCCATAGCTAATGAAAAAAGGCACCCTTCTGCTAGAGGTAATTTGTTTCTGCATTCATTTGAAGAAGAGATAGAGGAGAAGCAGTTAAAATTAAATTATAATTAAGTATGTAAACCTTTCATCAGATTTGAAAAATCACACCTTTTTCCATCCCTAAAGCTATACAAGTGCTTTTGCATGATTAAATGATTAATACTCCTTAAAAAAAGCAACTCTAAATATGTTGATTTGTGAACATTCAAGAAACTCTTTTTAACAAAAGCTACATGAGGCTGCTGCTGTGAGGTGTAGATGGAACCTGAATGGTCTCTGGTACTGGCCTCACTTCCCCCTCTCACAAAGAGCTGGGCCATATTCAGGTGCCAAGCAGAAAAACTGCTGAAGGAATAGAAGAGCAAAGCCCTCTGTCAGGAGTGCCTCTGCTGCCTCAGGACAAAGCAGAAATTCCAGCCCCTCCACAAGGAATTCCCTCAGCAGCTCCCAACCCCAGCAAGGGGAGGATTCAGGACAGGAGCTCCTGCAGTCTGGGCCATGGTTAGGTCCCAGGGATCCATTTATGCAGGAAGCAAATCCTTATTCTTCTGATGAGACACTGTAAATACAACCAATCTTTTCTCTTTCCCAAAATCTCTTGGCAAAATTTTCCTTAGGAGTTGCTACTGCAGAAGGGCACAACAGCAGACAAGTGCACAGCACACTTCAGCAATAAGTTGGGATGAGAAAGGCAGTACAAGAACAAGCTTCTGAAAATGCATGTTTAAATCAAGAAGGCAAACTCATCTAAAGAGTCTGCTGAACAGCTCTGAAAGAAGTAGCTTGCAATCAGCTCCGAGATGGATTTCCTACATTGCTGCACACCAAAGCTTACTTGTCCCTTCAGCCTCTGACAAATCCTCAAAGATAAAGTTGCTAAGTCACCATACTCTGCAATGCAACACAATAAAACTTGTCATCTGACACTGCTCATGAGCAGGATTACCCCACAATGTTAAATCCAAAGATACAGAAAATAAGCACAGGGAAGCAAAAAATTATACAGAATACTGCTCAGCATTAGTCTAAGTTCAAATAGCTTCAGCATGAACAGATTTAGGTCACAGAGCACCCATGTTTAAGTCCAGGCACCTCACCTCTTACTCAGGATGGAAATACATATAAATTCTCCTCACATGCTTCTTTGCTATGGTCAAACCACAGCAAATTATGTAAAATTTCTGCATTTCAATTGTTACAGAAATAAAATGCTGCATCACGTTGGCCTCTGAGGCAAAGGTGACATCCACTTAAAAAAGATTTTCCCCTAAAAATACACTTAGGTGCATTTCAACAGGCTAGTACCTGACACTACTCCATTTCTGGTGGAGAAGGAGTCAAAGGAAGGAAAGTAGTGAGCTCTGCCCAGCATTCTTGATGGGCCAGTCTTTAATAGAGCACAGGCAGCCAAAATAGAGCCATCAAGTTTTAATCAATTACTGCCAGTTCTTAGCCCGAAGTCATGGCACCCTGTGAGAACTGATCCCTCTTAACCACAACTGCTACCAAAAACATAACCCACATTTTCTAGCTCTCCTTTATGCATTTTTCCATGCTGCCACCAAGGCCACTGGAGCACTGCAAAATCTCTTCAGGGCAAGGATTTTTCCCTGATGGGCTGTGAATGCTGCTGAGTATACTGCCAGCTTTCCAAACACAAAAACCAAACCAAAACTAAACTTTTAACTTTATCACCATCCAATCTAAATGGCTGTGGGCTGTATAGCTGTACAAGCAGCTGAGGAAAAGGCATTTCCTGACATCCTGCAAAGGTCACCTGAAAGCAAGATTCAGACAGCATCCACCATTTCAGATACTTTAACTCTTGAGGGAGCGCAGGTCAAGTACACTACACTGCTTCAAGCAAAAGCAGCTTGGACACCGTAACAAAACAACACATCTGCTGTTCTCTGGGAAAGTTAGTTACCTGTGAAGCTGCCTTCACCCTTCTGGAGCAGCACTCTCCAGTAAATGGGCAGTACACAGCCCAGCAGCAGTGGTAGTGATGCACACACACCTTTTCAAGGCAAAAAGCAAACAACCAAGCCCCACAAACAACCTGAGCCTGGGTTGACTGACGTTAAAGAAGTCAGAAGACATGAACTGCTCTTCCAGGAAGGACGTGATGCATTAACATCTTATCCTACAGCACAACCTGTGTCAGCTAGCAGAGCATGTTGCAAAGACAGCCTAAAGTCACCCCCAAAGGCTGTGTGTGCTGCAGAGAGTGACACTGATTCACCAACATGTACACAAGCCATTAAAAATACAGTGGCTGAGGTAGCTGTCTGGTCTGGCAAGTTTCAAACCACAGCACTTGTTGATTTTCAGTCAGTCCAACAACACCAACTTCCAGAACTATAGGCAAATATTTATCCATGACATAGGAACTTTACAGAGAGTTTTGATTTCAAAAGCTGGTTAACTGTTCAGTGGGCAGGTTTAACCAATGCCTTCATCACAGAAAATGGATCTATTCTGGCTTAATAAATAATTAAAATTCCCAGGATAACACGTGTGACCTGCACCTTCACTAGCCTCAAGGTGCACAGAGCACTGACACAGCTCAGATGGACTGCATCCATCCATCCATCCATCGCTCTGCCAGCATGGAGCCCCTCATCCCTGCAGCCATGAGCCCAGCTTCACTTCCCGGATAGTGGCAGGAAGGCGGGCACCCAGCAGTACCAGCCTCCACTCCTCTCTACTGTCAGACTTGCCTCAGTCTTCAGAGAGGATTTACGAAGTCCAGCAACATTTACATTCATCCTCCGTCCTGAGAAACTTGATGAGAAGAAAATACATCTAGATTTCCTTTACATGGATATTGCATTAAGAACAGTGCATCACTAACTGAAGCAGGAAATAGATGTGAATATCAAGGCCATTCTACATTATTGTTATTCAACCTGGGATTTACCACTGCAAGAGCCTTAAGTTTACATTGAAGTGAAGTTGCCCCAGCACAGAAAGAACTGAGCAGAGGATGTCAGTGCAGCAGTAGTGAGCAGTCAGACTGAAGAGAGCAGACAGCTAAAACACAGCATGGCTAACAGAATTTGAATAAGGCATCCCTCTTTCTGCCTCCCTCTTCTTGAACATGAAGAATTACCAGGATGGAACACTTAAGTATCTAGCATGATCTTGCTAATCACTTTAGCCAAGGATTGTTAACAATAATATCTCAGAAAATCATGTAATGCCTTCTTCCTCACTTGTTGTCACTATGTCTCAAATGGGTAAGCAAATCAGCTCCTCATAGGAAAATTCTCCAGCTGTCTCAATTAAAAGAAGCCAGCACAAAGTAACCATTACATGGAGTCCTGCAACATGTCATTGAGTGCCACTGTGAAAATTACTTTCCTTCTCCATAAAAAGAGGTCAATGTCCTATTAAACAGAAGAGGGGAAAACAGTGATTGTGAAGGAAAATGAGACAAAAATAGCTGCCTTGAATTACCTTGGTACATGGAAAATCCATTTAAAAAGTTTGCACAGCAACAATGAAGCTTGACAAGTTAATGACTTGTTGCTTGTGGAGTCATAGGAGAGGTGTCCCATCATTCAGAAATTCACATGGTGCACAAACACGAGTCATAAAGATTGCTGTAATTTGGTCAAACCAAGAATCAGAAAAATCTGTTCTTTCAAGAAACAAGATATCCAAGTAGTACTTCTCATGGGGGGTTATGCTTCTCTTAAAACAAACCCCAAATACCCAAACCAAAACAAAAACCCCAACTATTAACAACCCCTCCAAAAACAAACAAACCCAAACACCACCCTCAAAAACAACAACAAAAACAACCTCAGAAGTCTGACAACTCTGACAAGCTCTTGCAATAAGGTGGCACTGCTTTCTCAGTCCTGAGCCCCAGAGTCTGTTGAGCAGGAAGCCCGGTGCTTCAGAGCTGGCTGCAGTGACATTTGCAAAGACAAACAGGCCGATGGGATGGGATGGGAGGGTAAACAGGGCTCTTGGAGCCCAGCAGCACCAGTGTGTACTTCCAGAGCAACACCCACATGAGGGCCTCAGGAAAGCACAGAGCTGGGAAGTTTTCTCATCCTGGTGATGCAGGGAAGTACCGAGTCTCCCTTCAGCCCTGGCAGGGTCACCGAAGCACAGGACGGTCATCCAAGGACATCCGGAGTCAGCAGCAAGAACCGAGGCACATTAGCTACCAAGGAAACCAGACTTACATGACTAAGGCCAGTTATAAAACTTCCGCTTGTTGTTAGGAGAACGTACAGTATCTGGCGTTTCTCTGTCAGCAGCACCAAATAATCTAACAGCGATTTGATATTCATGTCCCTGACAGGCTGCTTTAGTTACAGAAACAACATTAAAAATGTAGCATCCTTCGAGATACACTGCACAAGTCAGGCCAGTTTCAGCCACAAGCATCAACTCTCTGGGACTGCTTTTTTTCTCCTGATAAGCTCTTTTGCAGCGTGGAGATAGCTTATCAGGGATTGCTTCTGTCACCGGAAGGCAAACAGAGCACTGTGAAAATATCAGGTATGACTAAAGCACCGAAGGGCTGCAGCCAGCATCAAACCAGCAGCTGAAGTGGTAGCAGGCCATCTCTCTATACAGGACACTTTCCACCCTGTAGCAGTGTACACTCCAAGTCCTAGGCACAAAGAAATACAAATGACTCGCTGCTAGCACGGACGCTGCCACATCAACGCCGGAGCCCCAGCAGGAACGAATGGGGCGGCGAGGGCAGCGTTCAGCACCCCTGCCCTTGGTCCCTCGGCAGGAACAGCTTCCCAACAGCGGCAGCAAACCCACCGCCTGGCTCCGAGCAGCAATGGGAGGGCAAATTCAGTCAATACCTTTCTTTGTTGAAACTCAAGTCTCGCATACAAATTCAGGTTTGTCTTGACGAAGGTTCGGCTTCACTCATACTCTTACGGAGAAGATAGTTTAGTATTTCAGTTTGGTCTAAACACCTGAACTGACGTCTGGCTTTTACTGCCCGAAAAAGCACCAAGTAACCACTGTAAAACATTAGCTTGTGGCAATCATGAGGCGAAAGGGTTTGCGTCCGGCAGCGCAAGTCAGACACATTCAGTTTACGAGAAACGTAGATCTCCAGTCATTCAACATCTAGAAATAATTCTCTTACATAGCTCAAGAAACTAATTTATACTGTAAACCACTTCATTATAAAGCAGAAAACGGTTCGCAAGTATATTTCTTCAAACAACAGCTTAAAATCCAGCACTACTAAAAAACCAAACAAGACACCTCCCGCTACAAACGCGTCTTTACATACTGTGCAGCAAAACACCGAATTCCCACTAACTGAGGGATTCGCCCATCGCAAACTTACCATAAACCCCCAGCACGGCACCGCCACCGATCCGCTATGCCGGCAGAGAGGAGATACCGGGGACGAGACGCGAAGCACGAGTAAACAAACTCGGGAGCCGCCGTGGCCGAGCTGGCCGGGCTCGGAGCCCGTGCCCCCCGCCCGGAGCGCGCCCGCCCAGCAGAGGCTGCTCCCCGCTGCCTGCGGCTGCCCCGGGGAGGCGAGAGGAGCCGGGGCGGCCGGGGGAGCGGCTCGGAGCGAGGCGGGCGCCGCGGGCTCGGGGCGGCCGGGCCGCCCGGGAGCCCTGCCCGGGGGCGGCGGCCTGCGGCGGCTACCGGGCTTTGTGCGCGCTGCCTCCCCCTGCGCTGCCCGCCGCCGCCTCATGCGAGAGCCGGCACAGCTGGGGAGCGCCGTGCCCCCTCGCGAAAGCCGATCCCGCTGATCTCATCACCGCTGGTTACTAATCCAATGACCGCGGAATTAACAGCAGATGGCAACGCCCCTTCCCCCCGGCCCGGCCCCCGCGGACGCGGCGCGGCTCCGGCGCCCGCAGAGCGCGGCGCGGCCAGAACGCGCCGGGCCGGCCCCGCCGCTCACGCGTGGAAGTCGCCCTCGGGCAGCGGCAAACTTCGGCAGCACCGCGTCTCGCCGCCGCCCTACGGGCCACAGCCAGCGGCTTCGCACCTCCGGCAAGGGACAGCAACATCTTCCGGCGTGCCGCTCGCGAGGGGAAGCAACAGGGAGGCGCCCAAAGTCCCGCTGGCGAGTCCCTGCGGGCGGCCCATGGCGTGCGAGGCAGAGCCGAGCCGGAGCCGGAGCCGGAGCCGGGCGGGGCGGGATCGCACGCGGGATTAGTGCCGCGCGTCGGGCACCGCCGTGAAAACTCAGCACACGCGTCCTTGGGGCTGCCGGGAGCTTTGCGTTATCCGGGCTCTGGAAGCCAGATACGTGCGGGTGAAACTCTAATTATACTTTTGGCTGCCAAAACCAGCCCCACACTCTTAGGTGAGCTTCACGTCTTCTAGAAGGCTACAGGCAAGGCAAGTCCTGTCAAACCAGTGCAGGTTACAAAATAGTCATAAGGCAAGTGCTTCGATCACTGCTTATTAATATCAGTAAATAACTACCTGAAAAGCTGTGTTTTCTAACCCTAATAAGCTCAGCCCTAAATCGCCCTCCCTCCCCTCTGCCCCCTAGGAACACCAGCATCGGTTGACACACATGTATTCTCTCATGTATGCAGTACTTGGGTCGGGACTCAAGACAAGAAATGTTACATGCTGCTTCTGCTCAAGCTGTGCATTTTTCACCTCTAAACTAGATTATCTTCTCTTAGAGAGACCTTAGACCTGGAAGATGACATAAAATAACTGTCTCTTCTAGGACAAGAAAATAAAAATTCAGAAATGCGAGGAAAACTGGTTAGTAAGTATTTTTTCTCAAATTCTGCCGTTCTACCTACACTCTATACTTCTGGCAATGGAGAGGACAAAATCCTCCCCCCCCCCCCCCCCCATTTTCATGCTGATGCTTATTTTTATAGTATTTTTATTTCTTTTACTAAAATGTCCAGACAAGCTTTTAGGAAAGAACTGAGCCAGACAAGAGAAATATCCATGCTCAGACCATAAAAAAAATTGAAAGGAAATTCTGCAAATTCTTTGAGAGTCTTCAGTCAATAAATCCTCCATATGAGTTGCTGTAACACTGGCTGTGTTTCTCACTTGCCATGTGGGCAGAAAAAGTGTCGGACAATGGCAGCACCTCTTCTGTGGGGACCTAGTGGTGCCCCCAGGGGTCAGACACTCCTGAACCCAAATGAAATATTTTAAAGAGAGTATTAAACTCCAGTTTCTCTCCAGGCCCTGCAGAGACCCATCCCCACAGCCTTTGGGATGTAGAGTAAGTAGAAAACACAGGATGAATGTGAGTTTTCTATTTACTCCACAGTTCTTTATGCCTAGGAAAGGCTTTCTGCTGCTTCCCATTCCCTCAGGCAGTCTTTGTCTGGTTTATATATACATACATGGACATGAGTAGTCATCTGTGCTCTTAGCAGCAGACAAGTTACTGAATGTAAATCCTCCTCTTGGATGTGGCCACCAGCTAATGTCTGTTCTGTGGCACTCACTGGGAAGAGGAGCCCTAGAATGAGCCATGTCTGAACAGTCAGTGGGGCAAGTCTGTGCCTTGGAGGATGTTTGGCTTTCCTCAGTTTTTAACAGCCTTATTTCTCTTACACCCTTTCCCAAAACAGCAGTGTCTCCTCACACTTCTTTTGGCAGCCAGCAGTGCATTTCCCAGTGTAAGATGGGATGTGGTCCTTTGTGCCTGTGCCAAGCTTGATGCAAAAAGCGAAGTTGGAAAGACTGTCTACATGGTTTGTAATACTAATTCTACAAAAGGAGATTAAAGAAATCACATAGAAGTTAAGCTTTGTATCTTTTCAGCCAGCTTTAGACACATAGGTCTGAAAAGTGCACAATGCAGAGATCAATCAGGCAGCACAGAGTTTTGGGAACACGCTTCATGTGCAAATGTGGAAACACTTGAGGGTGCAGAAAATGTCATTTTGATTAATGAGGGCTACAACATGCTATGTGTATATAGAGGAGAATGTAAAAGACTAAGAAACAATCACCTGTTAAAACATTAACGTGATTTTAAAACACACTTGAGCATGGTACAGATACAGCCCATTCTTTTGAGCTGATCCCATAAAATACCTGGGGAGAGGAGGAAGAGGCACATGTTTGTGTAACATTACAAACCTTTCAAGATAAACTCTCTGACACAAAGTCAACAAAATGAACCATTTGGTACAGTTCCTGGAGCTGTGCATCACAAAGGGCAGAACCCAGGCTGTGTCATAAGCACTATGCATTACTCACATTCCCCAAAATCTTCCACACATTACCTCACAAAATAAAAATCACAGTCAGAAAGGAAATCTTGAGAATAACACACTTGATGCTTGACTAACAAACACCATGGTTAGGTGGTGAGGGCCAGGTGAGAAATCTTCTGCCTCTCCAGTCACTTGGAATTGATGGGCAGAGAGTTGAGAGCAAAAGTTGTTCACTGTTGCCCAGTAAGTGCAGTTAAGAAAAAGCAGGGGAAAAGAAAGTCAGTTTAGATCAAGAAGATGGTAAACTGCTTTCTACTTGTGTCTCACACGAGACTCATCATTTGAAGCTGCATCTTGGCATCTGATAGCAAACAGGCCAAAAAAACGTAACTGCCCAAATTCATTCTTTCCCTACACACTCACCTTCGAGGTAAGTTCCACATTATTGCATGGTGAACTTCCTACACCCTCAACTCCACTCAGAAGCAATTAGGAAACATTTCCTACACTCACACATGAAAGTACTGAGTCCTGATCCTGTGGTCCATCTAAATAACTCATCAGATCACTAATATTTTACCCACCTGGTTTCTGGGCACTCCTGTACTTGGGGTGGCTGCATCTGCTCTGTTTTTTAGTAGCAGGCTGAGCTCCCCTGCTGACATTCCAGGCTGCCCTGCAGCTGCCCAACTTTCCAGACAGAGCTGTCTCCCAGCACAGGCAGGAGGAACTTGCAGCAAAAGGCTGTTTAGGCACTGCTGTATGTTGTGTATCTACATCCCTGGGATTCCTCCTCCTTCCAGACTGGAGTTGTGGGTGACCTCTACATAAAGGCAGAGGGGAGAGTTGAGGGAGGCCACAGAGAAAAGTTTATAAGTTGATGGACAGTGTGGACAAAGCCCTAGAAATCCATAAGACAAAACAAATACACATCTGAGGTTTATGGATTGTAAAGAACAGTATTTCATTGCACCATAATTTCCATTTATAGAGCTTAAGTAATGCATATTATTTCTATCAACCCTCTTAAGTACAGCAATACTACAGAGGAGCCAAAGTTGAAAGTTTTTATGAAAATCTATATTTCCATGCATTTTACATATCCACATATGAAGATGTGACCTTAACTATAGTAGTCTAAAGTCCACAAAATTCTCATACAAGATATTTAAACTTTAAGAGTACTCCAGTCCTAAAGCTCTGCTTCCATGAATGCTGGACATTTGTATGAAAGTACCCAGAGAAGCACAGCAGCCTCTGCCTTGCTCCAGCCATTCTAAACACTGTCTAGACAGAGCTTCTCTACCTGGGTGCTTCCATTCTGACCTGGCCATATCCTGGTAGCCATGAAGTCAGACCTTACCACTGCTCCTTGGACCTAGCAAAACCATTACCCAAGAAGCCAGGATACTGCATCTCTTAATGAACTGACAAATTGCTGCTGGAACCCAGATCTGCTTCCCTAGGCCATTGGGCAGAAGTTAGAATTTACCTTCTTAGAGTTCATCCCCCTACAAGCAAGCGACAAAACCCCACAGAGATTAGGAAATCAGCACTTGCCTAAATGTTTCCTTAGTTCAAAGATTCTTAACTGAGGATAAAGATCCTGCATACCGCATTTGACAAATAAGGATGGCATTCAGAAATACCTAATAATTCAAAAATAGAGTATTTTAAAATGTCAGAAGTCCATCTATTCAAAAGCAGAGCTACCTGTACTCTCAGATGTGTTTCCAAAGTTTACCATGTACTTCATATAACACAGTCAAGTCCCTTTCCCAAACACATCAGAAAAGAGGGGAAAAAAATCAGACTATACATACACAATACTCCCAGGTAAGAAGAAAGCAGTTCAACTTCCCCTTAATTTTCCTGTTATCTCCACCAGAGCTCATGGTCTCAAGGATCATGAGCTGGTTTCTTTCTCTATGGAGCTGGTATTCAAGTTTTTCTCTCAGGCAAAATTTTGTTGGACAAAGACAACCATAAGTTTCCACCAACACAGAAACAAGAGAGTACGAGTTTTTTAGGGAAGGGTTTTCCCCTAAATATTGTAATGACTCCTTGGCCTGGGCCAGCAGTTAACAGGGTAGGGATATCTCAGAGGATGCGACAGAGTCACTTGATAAACAATGGAAATCATTATTATAGTACTGAAAACAATCCAAAACTCATTCTTCTTACTTATTTTGGGTTCTGCATAACCTAAGGAGCAAATTCCAGTGGTTAAATTCAAACACAGAAGTCTCTGTCTGAGAATGGTCTCTGAAGTGGCAGTTCCTGTTTGGGAAGCCCAGAGAGCCTGTGCCTCCCGCTGGCTCCTCCAGCTGGCTGCTGCAGTCCAGGTCATACAGGCATTTGCTTAAAACTTGCTTTGAAACTACATCAGACCCTTTAAGTCATTAGAGTGCCACAAAGCCCATCAGAACCTGACTGGTGGCTAATTCACATCCCAGGCTCTGTGGTCTCTGCTTTGAACTCTAATAATAACTGCAATCATATCTTGCACTAGCTTTAATTTCAAGTGGTATTACTGCATCACGCTGCCTTCAGTACATTGCAGGAATGACATGCAACTGCAGGAATGTGGATGTCAAGAGAAAAATTAAACACAGATTTTTTAGTTAGAAGAGATGGATACAGACTCTGGGACAATGGCTGATACAACAACACCTAAACCCAGGGCAGTATAAAAGACTGCTGACACTGGAACATAATGTGGTTGTTTTGCTAAAGGACAGGACATACTGACAAGCTTGGGGTGAAAGTGGGTCCTCATTAGCTCATTTAAGTCTCTTTGATACATCAATAGCATCTCACCTTGATTTAAATTAAATCATGGCTGATCCAACCTCCCTGGCTACATTTGGTCCCTGTGCATTCATTTTCTTACCTCAGCTACTACACACATGAGGCAAACTCAGATGTTGTTGATACTTCTGTTATTGATAATATTGGTTCTTGTCCATTGAGCCAGTGAAAGAATAGTTTTTTCCTTTTCCCACAGGAAAGTTTTGAGTTGATAGTTAGCAAGAAGTGGCTGCAATGGTCTTTCTCTCCTTTTTTCTTTTAATGTGAATGCAACATCCCAAAATAATTAGTTATGGAAAGACACAAGGTGCATACTTTGGATAAGAGGAAATTTGGGTGTGCAGAATCATAGCTGCAATTGTAGCTCATCAGCTGCTTTTTCAAATCCTGTCATGAGCTCATGTGGGTAGGTCTGTCACCCAGATTTCCCCACAATGTATTTCTGGAAATGTAAATAATACTAACATATTTCTCATACATAATGCCCAGAAAATTTTAAACTGAAACAGACTGCTTTTGTTTCAAAACTGCTTTCCTAAGCCGCTTAGTGGGTAACTTCCATGAGATTTCAACATATAATTGTCAAACAAATGAAGAGGTAGGTCCACAAAAGATCCTTTTTTTCTGAAGTGCCACAGTTTATCCTGCATTCTGCCTTCCTTCTGGAAGAAAAATCCTGCATTTTCCAAAACTTATGGAAGCTGTATCAAAGATGGATTTATTCAAATCCTTCCTATAAAAATACACTTTTGCTGTTCCTCAGCACATTCCAGACAATCACGTTTGATTTAGAGGGTTTTTAAAATATACTTGTATATATAATATTCTGGAACCATTAGTACACCTAAGCCTTTTACTGTTTCATAATCTTACTTTGTATGTTAAAAAGTCAGGTGATAATTACTACTTCTAGAAAGATTGAAAATCTCGGTTTAGGTATTAGAAAAACATGTCCTAGGAACATGCCTTGGGGAGCTAAAAAAATTTACATTAACACATTTTTTCATCCCGTTAAAAAACAACTAAAAAAAATCAAACGCAACATAAAACCCTACAAGTTTGTTTTCCAACCCTAGAATACTTACTCAAAGTTAACATATAAGCCTGACTAATATCAGTATGGACTTTTTTTGCTCAGACTGACTACCAACATCTGAAACTCCAGGATGTGTCACATTTTTCTGTTCCTTTATTTGAAGGGCAGAAGAGAGGGAAGAGAGCCTCAAAGGTTTTCAGTTGTTGCCACTGGAAATTTCTGGGAGTGCTCTAGCAACTGTAAAGTCTTCTCAGAATAATTTTGTTTCAGTAAAATTAAACTGCTAAGCATTCCAGGTATCAAATATGGCCCATGTGAATTCAGAACATAGATTAAAAGGCTGTATTAGTTACTTAGCTGCAATAATCTAGAAGGCAGGATATAAGAGACACGATACTAATTCTATATTTTCTAGGGCTTAATCTTCAATTTCTGCAGTGCTTGTTTCCTCAGCAAACCCAATAAGGAATTTTAATTTATTCAGCTTCCCTCCCTCCCCAGTTTGAGATTTACAGTGATACATATCTTCAGCAATTTTCCCCAGGAGATCTTGTTTCTTCCACTTGAAGACATCCAATTCACCTCAGAAGCGAAGTCAGTACTGTTTATTGTCCATTAGACAATTAGAATATGATTCTTTTGCTAAAGGCTGTGTCTGCAGGCAACCATCTGGGCTCTGAACACACAAAAGGCTGTTGGGAAGGGTGCACACACAAAAGCACCATGGGGTTAGGGAAGTGTGTGCCTTACAAAGGCCCCTGTTTGTCTCTGGGTTAGGGAGGGGGTTTTTTGTGGGTGCCATAAGCAGCTCATCAGAGCATGGGGGAGGCAGCCTCAGATGGCAGCGTCAGCCCCAGCAAGGACAGATGGTGAACAAAGGTGAAAAGCACACAATGGGCAGGGGCCAGGAGAGCACTTCCACTGCTCTGTCAAAGCTGCTGCAATTCCTGGGACGTCCTGGGCTGTGAAGTGAAAAGAGTGGCCCTACAGGGCAGCAAGCCACTTTTAATAGTGTCTCTGAACAGCCCTACCTGGGATGATGCACGAGGCTTACAGAGAGGTACCACCTCAGTGAGGGAAAACAACACGGGCTGCAGCCAGATTCTGCTCTGGCTTATTGCTTGGCAGGGGAGACACAGTTCACTGGCTGACTTCTGCAAGAGAAACTCAGGGATGAGCAGACAAAGAAAACAAATCATCTCATCTGACACACTCAGAAATAATTCACTTATCTTCCAATCTTTCATGATTGATTTAAAATAGGATTCATAAAGTAACAAGCTGCCCTCCAAAAGAGCTTTTTCCTATGATGGTTTATGTGCAGTTTATACAGTGTCAGGTATACTCAGGCATACATCCCACTGCTAACTAAACTCTGAAAGAACAAGGTTACTTCTAGCCCATCTTGTGGTTTTCTACAAACTGAAAAAAAAAAAGGATAAAATGTTTTACATCTTATTTTAAATAGCAAGGATATAGTGACTCAACAGGCTATAAAGTCCAAATATTTAAATAAAGAGCAGGAATGTCAGCAGGAAAACCAAAAAACTCAAAGACATCATAGCTCAATACAAGAAAGCATATCAGTCTTCTGATCAGGCACAATCCTTGCCAAATTCATAAAATACTTAAACTACTGCAGTTGCTGCTGTCTAGGAGAGAAAAGTCCTTCTTTTTCTTTTTGTAATATTTTCTCTCTTGGAAAATAGAATTAAATTTAAAAAGGCAGAGCACTTGCATATTTGGGTACACAAAACAACCTCCTAATTTTTAAAAAAATTACTGTGGTCTTTCTTCCTGTTCTGAGAGAGACAGAAAGTGAATATTTAAAAGCCTTGAAAGACTTTTCTTGTTTTGTGAAACATTGCCCAGGCACAGACATGTTCAGCATCTTTGGAAAGGTTGTCAGTTGTTCACTTTAGACTCTGAAAATTGATCCATGAACAAATAGTGGCTCTTTGTGGATTAGCCCATCTGCCTGCCAGCTGGGGGAGAAGGTGGTATTATAGTAACAGCTGCTCCCACAAGTTGTGCTGGTTTTGGCTGGGATAGAGTTAATTTTCTTCAGAGTAGCTTGTTCAGGGCTGTAGGGCTGTTTTTGTTACTGCTGAGCAGGGACTACACAGGCAGGGCTCTTCTGCTGCTCAGCCCAGCAGTGAGTGGGGTGGGGGTGCAAAAGGACTGGGGCAGACACAGCTGGGACAGCTGATCCTGGAAAAGCTGGGGGAGGAGGGAATGTTCCCAGTGATGGTGGTGCTGTCCCACTCACCCTTACCCTGCTGGAGCCCTGCTGTCCTGGGGATGGCTGAGCACTGCACCCAGGGGAAGCCATGAATGCATTCCTTGTTTTGCTTTGCTTTACCTGTTGAACTGTCTTGATCTCAGCTCCTGAATTTTGGCCCTTTTACTCTTCCCATTATCCCCCCACATCTGACAAGGGAGTGAGCTGTGTGGGGCTCAGGCATCAGCTGGGGTTGAATTATGACACCAGTACAGCAGGACATGGAAGAACAAGGATGAGGAACACTGAGGAGAGCTTTTATTCAGGAAGCATGTGAATTTTGAATGATATCAAGATGAGCCAATTTGGAAATGTGCCACTACCATATCAGCACAGAGAAAACACAGTGCAACTAAAAAAAAAAAAAGAAATCAAACATGATTATGTTAATTTGTTTAGAGAAAGACTAAAAAAAAACCAAACAAACTATTCAGGACTAATATAGAGTCCTCTCTCTTCAATCTGGGTGTAAAGGCACCTAAACCTTGACATAAAAGAGGATTTCTTTTATCTTTCTATCACAGCAGAGCTCCAGCCCTCAAAAAATGAAAATGAAGTGTGTGTGCAGATGGAGATATCTTTGTTTTTCACCTTTGGAGTAATACATTGTCATCAATCAAACTGTCTGTTCATATCTATGTAGCTGAGTCAGGCAGAATTTCCACTATAAGAACCTGATTTTCTAAGGAATTAATGCTAGTGTATATCCTGTCTCTAAGTTGAGCCTGCTTTTCAAATTTGAGCCTGCATTTAGCTTGAGACCAACTCCATGCTACAAACACCATCCTCAAGTTAACAGCTTGAGTTTCCTTGAATTCACTGGGGAAAAAAGGATATTTAATGCAAACTGTGGAGAGCAGAACTAGAAAAATTAAGGTTTTTCTGTGCTGAGAGTTAAACAAGGACTTCATAAACTCTAATTTTTTTTCGTCCATCCAGTTACTTGGACCAACACACAGCCTGCAACACAGCATTTCTACCTACAAGTACTTGTAGGTAATCACTTGTAATTAATTTCTTCCTAGATGCCATGATCCAAAGATTTTAACAGGAGAACAGCCTTTTGGGAAGGAGCGCTGTCACACCACTGTGTGACACCAGGAAGTGCAGTCAGTACATGAAACAGGATATGCCAAGAGCTCCTTTCATTTGATAAACTGACTGGTTTGCATCTACATTAATAATAATCCTACTGATTTCACAATGCTGAACTCCAAGTACTTCAACTATTTTCACTTAGAGAAAACTTTTCTTTTTCTTTCTTTTAATCAGACTTATCAAAAGACCTCTTTACGGGAAACAAAGTCATTGTTTAGCTCTAATAATGAACTACATTCTAAGGGTATACTCCAAAATATATTATAAAATGTCTTATGTGTTCAGTATACATGGTATGTAATGGAACATTTAATATCTGCAGTTGCAGATTGTTCTGTCCAGAAAAATAAGAGTGCTCAAACAGTAAATTCTTCCCAATTCTGTCATATGACAGAAGAGCTGACAAGAAAGAAAGAGGGTATGTAACAGCAATGTTGTGTTGTTCAGTGCCCGAGTTCAGAGTTTAGCTGGTAATTACACCATGTTCCAGCAGTCAAATGTGCCTGTAGTGCCAGAGAAAAAACCAAACCCATCTTGTACACATGCAAAATACTAAACTTCATCAGAGCTACCTTCCAAAAAGGCAAACTCACTTATTCTGCAAGGCCTTTGGGGAAAACTGTGACTACTTACAGGCTCCCTTTCTCTTTTTATAAGCCTACAAAGTAACACTTAAAAAGCCTCCATACCAAAAATGCGAATACACTCCCAAAACTCATTTGCGGAGTTTTTATCTAAGCAGAGCAGAACACAGTTCAGTGCCACAGAGGATGCTGACTTAGGTGGTTCTGCCCTGGCCTGCCATCATCTGAGATGCCCTCAGTCATGGCTTAACCCTTGCCAGCAACTCAGCCCCACACAGCCCTTGCTCACTGCCCCTGTCAGACGGGGGAGAGAATCAGAAGAGTAGAACTGAATTTGTGGTGTGAGATAAAGACAGTATAAAAGGTAAAGCAAAACATTTAAGCAAAGCAGAACAAGCAATTAGTTCTTCATTCCCATAGGCAGGCAGGTGTTCAGCTACCCTGAGGACAGCAGGGTGTGTGACAATCTCTTGGGAAGACAAACACCTTCCCTCCAAAAGTTCCCCCCTTCCTTCTTCTTCCCCCAGCCTCACACACTGAGCTCGATGACACAGAAATTCCCTGGGGTCAGCTGGGGTTGCTGTCTTGGCTGTGTCTCCTTCCAATCCCTGTGCACCCCCAAGTCTCCTCAGTGGTGGAGTGAGAAGCAGAAAGGGCCTTGACATTGTGCAGGCAACAGAATTAACTTTATCCCAGCCCAAACCCACAGCTCCTCTCAACCAGCAAGGCCACGTTCGTATCTTAGATTAGCTGCCCACCACATGCAAAACAAAAGACAGACATACAAATACAGACATATACATCAAGGATGATGCCTAAAACAAAAATAAATATATATGTATGTATATACATATACAAACTGGGCTTTCTTCAGTTAAAACAAGTTTCCATGATGTTTTTGTTAGAAAGACATTTTCTTACCCCTTATGAACAGTCACTTGCCTTCCTTACCAACCAAAGCTGCAGCCTATTTCAGGTGTACCAAAAAAGGAGGACTGAACATTTGATGAAAAAAGACATGGGACTTAAAATGCTAAGTTTAAAGACATATGGAGAAACTATCCTATTTGCTCAGAAAAAGGGAAAAAAAGATTGTCATCTTGTCATCTCTCCTTGTTTTCACACAGTAGGCAGAACAGCATGAGCACAAACCAAGTCAAAATGATATATTTCAGGTATTACTGGAGATCATATGTTCAACTGCTTTTGCTGCAGATTTTTCACACGAGGAAGCATTAAAGGCAACTATTTCAATCATTGGTTAGGAAACCAAAGTTTCACATTAAACCCTGGAAGGAGAGTCAAATTAATTTTTTCCCCTCTCATATCGTGCAACAATCAGTCCAATCCCAAAACATGTGAAAAGAGAATGTCTATTACTTCTAAATTTCAGACAATGCTCACAGTTCTACTATGTGGGTACTTTACCACAAAATCAGCGTTTCAGTATGACTTGAAACAATCACATTCACAGCAGAACTCTGGACAGCAGGGGCAGTTTGAGGAGCTGTGTGAGCAGCACATCCTCTGTGGTTTTGGCCATGAGCTCCCAGGAGCAGGCAGGTGCCTCCAGCAGGAGCCTGCACAGCCAGACTGGGGAGTGCAGCAGGGAGGAAAACCAGCCCTGCCACCCCCTACAAGGGCCTCGCTGCCCTCTGGGCACTCGAGAGCCACTGAGACAGCTCAGAGGAGCATGAAATGGCATTCAGTGCCCATCTATTCTGAGCTGGATGGAGAATGAGCCTCCATACCCTTTCCCTAGCTCTGCAGGAAGAAAGCAAAGCAAAGCTTGAGTCACAGGAGATGATGGCTGAGGGTGTGGAGGGAGATTTTGCTGGCAAGATTTTAGGACTTGAGCTTTCCCTGATAAACCTTGATACAATGGAGTAGAGGGGAGTGATCAATCCTTCCCTCCAGAAATCATTTGGGAGCACAGGCCTCTCTTCCCCAGAATGTGTTACTGTGGGATGCTGAAGTGAGCCACAACTGTGCAATGTGTGTCATCTCCAGGGCATCACTCCCAGGAATCTCTGCCAGCAGAGCAGGGAGGAGGACAGGCTGCTCAGGGGGCTCTGTAATTGCACACTCACTGAATTGTAACTCAGCAGCTCTATCATTAAACTAATAACATTACTGCCATGCAGAGAGCTTGAGTCAGAGATGGAGTTAAATTGTATATTGTCAAAATGCTGGCAAATAAATGAATTCCAGCTCAAATGAAACTTCCCTTAATCGCACCATAACATTACCACGTGCTTAATTAGAGGCTTTTTTTAATTAAAAGAAAGTTAGTTAATGGACAAAATAGTAGGTTTTCAGAAGTCATAAATATGCAGCAAGTTATTTATTATATAGCTGATCTCCCATCCATATAAATTGCTGATGCAGTTGCCACATACTTCAAAAAGCTTTTAACTAAAGTTCTTTAGATCAACACAAAGAACTCAACCTTGACAAGATCCTTTACAATTTTATTAGGTTTAAAAAAATAAAAACAAATTCCCCCCTACAGGATGCAGAATTTTTTTTTAATACATCACACTGTCAAAAATATTTTCAAAATCTAAGAGATGAAAGGAGGAGGATGCTACAGAAAACCCAAAACCAACAAAGGGCATGTTCAGTAAAGAGGCAGTCAGAGCACATCTATTTAAAGAGAATGCTGTAAGCTGGAGTGTGTTGTTCATCTGGGAGCCTCTGTGTCACAAACTCAGTGACTCAGTCTGCCCAGGAGTGTGTGCCTGCCTTGGGGGCTGGCAGGGGGCGTTGAATTCTCTTTGCCTTTGGCTTTTAAGGAGCAGGTGTTTGTTTTCTTATTTAAATAATTGCTTGTTTGCTATTGAACGTTCAAAACCTTGCTTTTGAGACATAGTTCCCTGTGAATGGTTTCTCTCTCTGGGTTTCAAGAGCTTGACTTTGAATAAGGAACTCTTGAGAACATTCTCAGTTTTTTTCCCTGATAAAGGGGATCCAGGTAATCGAAAAAATTAAATACAATTCAATCAACATTTCAAAGTGTTACTTCAACTGCATATATTTACAGATTTTCACTACAGGAGCAGCAGCGCCCCTGGCGGCCGTGACGGGAACTGCCCCGAGGGAGCGCCGCGGTGAGCGCGGCTGCGGCCGGGACTGCGGTTCTGGTGTCACTGCTGCGCTTGTGGTGTTTGCCGTGTTATACACCCCTGGTTCTGGTCGATGTTAATGCTGTACTCGTGGTGTTTGCCGTGTTATACACCCCTGGTTCTGGTCGGTGTTAATGCTGTGCTTGTGGTGCCGTGTTATACACCCCTGGTTCTGGTCGATGTTTATGCTGTACTTGTGGTGTTTGCCGTGTTATACACCCCTGGTTCTGGTCGGTGTTAATGCTGTGTTTGTGGTGTTTGCCGTGTTATACACCCCTGGTTCTGTTCGGTGTCACTGCTGTGCTTGTGGGGTTTGCCGTGTTATACACCCCTGGTTCTGGTCGGTGTCACTGCTGTGCTTGTGGTGCCGTGTTATACACCCCTGGTTCTGCTCAGTGTCACTGCTGTGCTTGTGGTGCCGTGTTATACACCCCTGGTTCTGGTCGATGTTAATGCTGTGCTTGTGGTGTTTGCCGTGTTATACACCCCTGGTTCTGGTCGGTGTCTCTGCTGTGTTTGTGGTGTTTGCCGTGTTATACACCCCTGTTTCTGGTCGGTGTTAATGCTGTGCTTGTGGTGCCGTGTTATACACCCTGGTTCTGGTCGGTGTCAGTGCCAGAGCTGTTGGTGTTTGTTTGCTATGTTATACACCCTAGTAAAGAACTGTTATTCCTATCCTCATATCTTTGCCCAACAACCCCTTAATTTCAAACGGACAATAATTCAGAGGGAGGGGGTTTACATTTTCCATTCCAAGGGAGGCTCCCGCCTTCCTTGGCAGACACCTGTCTTTCAAACCATGACACTATCATTTAGCCAAATAAGGCACCAACTTCCATTTTGCAAAATGCAGGCTTTTGAAAATTATGTTATGTAGGAAGATAGATTGGTAACAACAATTCATCCTGCTGACAACAGACCTTGTAAATTGAAATATTGTTGCTTTGGGAACATGGAAATGAAAAACAACAAAAAAACCCCTCAATATTTGGTACAGGTATCTGAATGTTACTACAATTCAAATGTATTTTTAGGGCCTCTTAAGCCATTTCTAATTAAATGGCAGACTTTTAAAACTGAGTAGAACTGCAGATAGCTCCAGTTAGTACCATCTTGCAATATAGCTCAGGAAAGATGCTTGCAAAAACCAAGCTGGTATGGAAATATATTGTTGTTAATTTAATTTAGTGTTCATTTAATTTCTTATTGCTCATATCTATTATTGTTCATAATTTCATATTTTTGTTTCATTTCAGAGCACAACAATTAATGTCTGTTAATTTCATTAGCAATCAGCTCTAAAACAGTGACAGCATTAACTAATCTTCAAGACAATGTACCAAAGTCTTAATTAACATCAAGCACTGGAGAAACTGTGGTGGGCAAACCTTGAGGAGCAGCACAAAGGCTGGTGCAGCTCAGCTCAGCTGTCCTGTCCCCTGCCCTGTGACATCCCTGCAGGGTCAGCGAGCCAGGGGACAGGGGCACAAACCTGCAGAAAGCCCAAGAAATGCATGCAGCCTCCCATTCCACAATCTGTGAATCCAAGGAAAAGGAATTGAGCTAAGGCTGAATGTTTCTCTCCTCCATGCTTTTAAGGACAACCCCCTCCTTAAGGACAAGTTCCAAGGGCAACAGACAACAAAGACATTTCCAGAAGTGTGTTCTCATTACTGCTGTGCTTCAAGCAAGCCAGGAAAGTCACTGTTGACCTTGAGCCAACAGGGAGGGGAAAGACTTGTAAGGGAAAAATACTTCTAAGCAAAACAACCTGGAGGAAGCTCTCCCCGTTTCCTTTGCAGTCTGTCCCGCCAGGGCTCTTCTGCAAAAGTAAAGTTCTCTCTAAATAAAAAAACCATCTTGAAATTGGTTAAATGCACAATTATGCTCTTTCTAGAAAATAGTAATTCTCAATGTGTGAGTTAACAACAATTCTCTAAGCCATTCACCACGCAGATTTTCTTAGAGCAGAAAAAAAGGGATCAATTTAGTGAAACAAATCAGTGTTCTAGTGAACCTACTCTGAAAAAGATTGGTTTTAGCAAGATTGAAGAAAGCCTTCTGAGATTAGGATCTGTAATTTTAAGTTATATTTCTTATTTTTAGAAAATTATTTTCATGCATCTATCCCAAACCATACATTTAGATTAAATATGCTGCTGATACCCTACTAAAGCTATCCCTGTGAAATTTTCATGTTCTGGCAAAAGTTTACAAAACTACTATGAACTGTAAGGACAGGTATTTTTAAAAGTATTTCTTTAATTACACCTGTTTTGTAAGTAGACTCACTTTGAAATGAGTGGCAGATGGGCCATGTGTATGAAGAATGTTTCTTTGCACAGGTTTTGCTCTATGAACATAAGGAAAATTCCACTATGCAGAAAACAGAGGTCAGTCACAACTCGCTACACATGGAGACACTGATGGTCACTGAATAGACAAAATGTACATTAAAGCTCATCATGGAGAATAAAATCTTGCCTGGAGCAGCCTTTCCACACCAACAGGTTCTCAGATTGCTGTGATTCAGAGATGTTACCAGGTATGTCTATAAAATGAGGTCATCAAAAGCTGTGGAAGTGTGCCCAAGCCCAGCTGCAGAGGTGTGGCTGAGAGCCCACAAGGTCTGGGTGTCCAAACCCAGAACAGTCTGAGCTCCTGTCCTTTCACTGGCTACTCACCCTTGGAGGGCAGCACCAGGGTGTCTGTATGGATCTGGGCATGCTTGTCTAGAGATCAATTAGTTATGTGACAATTATTGCTACCTTGTTAATCACCTGCTGGGGGTACCTGCGTGTTACTTGTAGCTCTATGGGAATCCTGAGCCTCAGGTGAGAGTCTAAAGGTAGAAGCTTTGTACAATAGCATGAATACACTGATTTCACTCTCAACCTGGGGAGCACTCATTTCCCCCACGAATCAGAAAACACCCGTATTATGCACCACCAGCTTGGCAGAAACAAAGCGACATAATTCCATAACCCACAGAGCCTTTTGCTTTAGTAATCTCTAATGTTTTTCATAGAGACTTCAACTCGAGAATAAAACTAGTTCTTGAAAGGCTGAAAAGACTGAAATCACTACACGCAAGCTTGTAAGAACTTACGTAGTCCCCCAAAATATAGTAAAAACATACAGCTACTGCATTAAATGCCATTGTACAACCAATGCAAACATGCCAAAATATCCATAATCCACCCTTAAAAGGGTTAGGAAGTTCTCCAAATTGCTGCCAGTTTTAGATTACTTGCACATGATCAGGCATTCAGTTAGCTTTTTCATCCTTCCTGGTTAAAAAAATACTGCATTTCTTATTTTCAAGCTATCACTACAGCCATAGAGCTGTCACTTTATATTTTTAATTAATCAATAAGACCAAAAATCTGAGAGGTTGTTATGATAATGGTTCATGAAATACCTTGACGTTTCAATAAACAAAGCAAAAAGAAAATGAGCTGCATGAGTACAGTACTCTTCAGCTAACCATTTTTAATTTGTTGTAGTAAAGAGATCCAAATATAAAGATATGAACCAGCCAATGAAGCTGTAACAATCTCTAGCACAGCTTGGTGGCAAACGAACAGGTGTGGTAAATACAAATACACTTCCTCTGATTCTTTGCATGTGCTTCACCTCATTTGAACTGCCAGAGCAATGCGGAACAAACGCCTTATTTGCATCAAAGTAAATGACACAACCCTATCCTGCTCCTTGTTACTTCACACAGATTATGATCTTTATCACCTCTTATCACTGCGTCATTAATTCTTAAAACTGCAAATTAGACTGCACCACCCATTGTACTGTCAAGATAACAAATTGCAATGTCAGCCCTTGGCTTCCTGCTCTGGCTCAGTGGAAGGAGTGGCCATCTGCACACGTCTTTAAGCAAGGCAGAGTATGCACACGTATTATTCTTTACCATGGCAAGTTAAACATGGAAAGGCTTTCAATCCCAGTTTTGAAAATTTCAGAACTGCATCTAATTTTACATCAAGGACTATTTCAATAGTAAGAAGTATTTAAATGATACCATCATATGGCACCTGAAAATTCAATTTGAGGATTGATCTGAACATTTTACTGAGGAAAAGGTTCTACTGATCAAGGAGATGTTGTGGTGAAATCCCCAAGAGCCAACAGCCATGATTGTCTACACATACTCCTGTCTCCACCAGGTAGTTCCTGGCACGAGGCAGTGAGAGAAGGCTGATCTCTGGGAACAATCCCATTGCATCCCACTGTCCAGCCCTGAGCACGAGGGTTCACCTGACACCCAGCTCTGCTCGAATTTGAGCTGTGCGTGATCAAAACATGAGATTTTTACCTTCTTATTAAACCAAATTCTACAGCTGATAGAAATCAGGACTGCCCCATTATAAAGGAAAAATAAAAAAAAACAACAGGAAACCTCAAAGTTTGACTGCCACGAATGCCTTCTCTCTGCATCACCGCTGACGCCTTCTGTACCTGGAGAAAAGCCAAAACTTACAGAAAGGAGGTTTTTAAAAGGATTTCTGTCATCCCCCTCTGCTTTTTTTTTTTTCGTAAATGATATTGCCGCCAAAAATATAACAAAAAGGTTTCGCCTATTCACAATCACTCCTGGAAGGGGGGAGGGGGGAAGACAGCCTATATTACAATTCAACAGACTTTCCAAAAATTGTGCCCTAAGAGTTTTCAAATTCTTCTGATATCTTTCAGAAAATATGATTAATACAGTCTTGGAACAAGTATTTGATCCCCTTACTCCTAAGTGTGTATTTTGGCTTGTCATCCCTACAGAAGAGCTGGAGATTTGGGTGCCTCATTCATTTGTTACCACTCCACCTGGCAACCTGCCATTCTAGGGGCAGTGAATGTGGAGTTAAAGAAATTTTAGAGGGTGCTCCACTGCCCTATGTTTATGATAACACTCTACTGTATAAGCTACTAAAACATATTTATTATGGTCTTATTTCAGGGACAAAGCAGGATGGGTTAAAAATTCTCAAACAAGTGCAAGAATTTGCACCCAAAATCTGTTTTTTTTAACACAAATTTGGCTTTCTTTGTTTACTACAAAAATAGCATTCATATTTATTTCTTTTGGGAAAAGCACTCAATTTACTTAAAACAAAGACATCTGTGTTGCTGTGCTTCTAAAAGCTTGACTTATAAAATGCGATTAAAATTTCTAAGTGCTAAGAAATACCCTTTCACTAAAAAAAAAAAAAATTTAAAAAGATAGTCTGACAAGGTCTAGATTGTTATATTTTCTTTTGAAACCCCTCTAATGTGGAAAGCATCATGGAGATGTTTTCAGAGAGATGACAAGAAATGCAACTGCAAAAGAAAAAGAAAGAATTTAAAGAAGAAAAAAGCAAAATATATCTAAATTATTGGCTTTGAGGGTTTTGATTTGGCTTGGTTTTGTACTGAGTAAATGAAAATGGAAGCCAGTCTCAGCAAATCTACAGCTTTATCTTGAATCCACTTCCACTGTACCAATCACACAGATCTCAAGATCTAAACCAATTTGAGGCCACATGCTGTTTTTTTGGGGATAAACCATTATCAATCTTCATATGTGTGGCCAAGTCCCAAGCACAGAGCTTGTACAAACATGAACAGGACCAGCATCTCAGAAAAAAGGAAGAAACATTAATTCCAAAGTGGCCTCAGAACATCCCCAACTGTAATTGCCTGGAAATAATACAGTTCTGCCACAGTATTTGTAGTGCAACATTGAAGAAATTCAGAGTTATCAGTCTGGGTTTGGCTTTTCCCCTACCCCACACTCCCCTCCTTTCTGTCTTTGCATTTCTAAACTAGAGAAATCTTTAATGCCCGAATCTAGATAGTTATGGTACAGGTCAGAATTAGTCCATGTTCATGGCTAGACTTTTGGACTGAAAAAGATCACAGAAGCAATTGGTAATTCTGATTTCTGGACTTTCACTGAGATACAAGGTTAAGAACAACCAATATAATTTAAAAATAGAAAATAAGCTTTCTCTGCATTTCCCAGGATAGTCCTGTTCTACAGTTGTAATGTCTACTTTTAGACTGATCAACCTCTTAGTCACACAGTGCCAGATAATGTTTAATTCCTTCTCCACTCTGTTGGAAATCAGTTTTTCTATCAGTGAATTGCTGTAAATAAAAATCCCCTTGCACATGGAATACTATATAACTGGAAAAAACCCACAATCCCCCAAAACCCCCTAAACTCTCAGCCTCTTCTCACTTACCCCAGTCCCATTCTCTCAAAGGCTTTGTAAATGGCCACCTCCGTCTTTGCAGGGAGCATCCCAGATGTGCGAGGCTGCTCAGTTTTTGTACATCCCACATGGTGTGAAACACAAAATGAGACAGCACAGTAGTGCAAGTTTTAGCTCATATGCTCTAGACAGAAATGACCTTGGAGAAATATGCAGTCAGCTTGCCCAACACTGTGTTCCCCCTCTATACCTCTAAAATAAACATTCCAATCCCTTCCTACCAACCCATCTGACACATTACAGCAGCCCAGTATCGAGTGCCTTACTGCTGTTCTTTTCAACACTGGATTTTCATCTGCAAAAATAATCTAAGAATGGGAAAATTCATTTTCCCATGAACTTAGATCAGCAAGACTCACTTCTCTCCTTCCCCTTCTTCTGAGTGAGGTGGTTCAATACAAGCCCCTCCCTGGCAGCCAGACAATAAAACTGCAAATAACTTATTCTGATCAAAGCCCCATCTGCTTGGCAGCAGCAATTCAACTGCACTTGTGGTTTTTGTATGGCTGCAGCTTCGGAATTGAATGATCCTTTCATTTAGATGGAAGTTTAAACAAAATATGGTAATTAGCATCAACCACTGCTTTCATGGCTACTGTCTACAAAGACATCTCTAATAAAAGGACTTTGCTGCTTTTCCATCTAATTACACAACATTGTTGAACAATACAATTTAAATTTAAATCAGGCAGCTCTTTTTCTTGAAGTCAGTTAACAGACTTCCTGTCTTACACTACCTATCGATGGTAGTGGATAGGACCAAAATGAAGAATTCCAACTCCAAACTATCTCAGTGGATTTTGTTTCATCTTTCCCTGAGGAATATGCCTGAGGTTGGTAATATTTAGCCCTAATCTTGCTAGTATAAAACTACCTATATACCTTTCAAAAAGGAAAGCAGGATTTAAGCTTTTTACCAGAGCAAAGTGAAAAACTAGGCATTATGTAGCATTGCAGTTTTATGACATAATAAAAGATGCCAGCATACAATGATGAATGTTTTTAATGAGATATCCACAGTGCTGTAGTCAATAAAAAATTTTATAGGCACAATCCTTGGCCATATAAACAAGAGGAAAATTAATTTGTTGTAACCACTACTAGTTTTTGTTTAGGAAATATAAATTCTCATTACAATAAAAATCAATAGTGGAAAAATTAATCTTACCCCAAAAAAGAGTATTTTTGGTAAATTATGCTTTTCACAATTATATTGGGCTGAATGTACCTGACCTTACAGCAAAGCCAAGGTGCACCTGACCTTGGGTTGGGAGAGAAACCCCTGGGGTGTATCAGCAGATGCTGTAGAAAAAAGCCAGTGGCTCAGCTAAAACACTTAGTTAACATTAGCCCACTAAACCTGACTGAATGGAAAGACTTAATCTGACCCTATAGTTGCTGATGAACTGATAGGCAGGAATAAAATACTGTTTTAAAGCCTCTGGCTGGAGCAGGAATTTTGACACATGAATTCCCTTAGGCCATTCTGACAACTCCAATCTAAAGGTTTATCCTAAAGACTTTTCTTGCCACCTCCTATTTGCCAAGTGAAACAAAAAGGGAAGGTAGATGAAATGTACCTGAGGGAGTCATATTTTAGTAGTCTGAGTTATAACGTGAGGGAACAGTTTTACTGTGTATTGATGTGTTTGTGAAGCTCCTTTTTAGAAATCTGATTGGAAGAGAAAGCTCCAGAATAGTAAACAGCATCCTCCATTAGTTCCTAAACTGAGAGTAACACAAGGCACCAAGAGAGAAAAATTTTGTTTCAATAACATCATCTATTGTGCATTCCCCAAACAGCTAAATCCCATACAGATTGGGACCTGGAATACAGATAGACAGCATTCCTCACTTACATGCTGTTAGAGAGCTGAACAGCAAACCAGCACATGTTCAAATACAAATTCTGTGTGCAATCCAACAGCTGTTAATTACCATTCCAAGGAAGTGCTCTCCCACCCAAACACCTCTGCCTCACCTTCAGGCAGAACAACCTGAAGTCCATGTCATGTCCCACCATGCAGTCCAGCTACTGTCACCAAGCAATTATTTCTTGCTCTTCTCAGCCTGAATTTTCTCTCGCCTGACACATAATAAGCAACTCCTCTACTAATCCTCCTCACCTAGCAAAGAAACAAAAACTCTGCAGTTTTCCACTGGGGGGAAAAACCCACCAAACCATAATAAACTAACATATTGACAATTTTGGAGAAAAAGCAGCAAAAAAATTGAAACTGAAAATGATACTTGTCAGGAAACTGCTTGAGAGTCATTCAGCTATGCCCTGTGCAAGGAAAGCTCAAGCAATCTGGAAACCTGCAGCAGACAAAAATAGGAATTCTCACCATAAATTACTACTTTCTTCAGCATTTTTGCCTGTGTCTTCTGTATTACATACCAAGGTGTGTTTAGCAATAGTCAATACAAGACTCATGAATGATAAATAAGCTTTCCTATTATGTGATACTGATGGCTATCCCTCTTTCAAAGGACAACATTTCACACAAGATACAATACAGTACAGCTGATAGCCATGAAGCTCTGAAACAGCAGAGACCTTTCAATACCCCTTTAACCACCTGCAAGGACTCTGATTTCCTTGTATCTACTTTCCTCACCTAACAGGATGTCTGTCCTGGCACTGTGTTTGACAGGGGGAAGATGGAAGTCCGTGTCTGAGTATAGTTTCCAAACGTACTTTATAAAGGTATAATTTTGTTTCATTTATAATCCAAATACATTTTGGAATTTAGGGGGGAAATAAATAGGAAAACGTGGGTATGGAATGCTGACTTTTTTTATGGAAAGCAACCCACAATGCACATTAATCTCACATTAGTTGACCTGGGACTAAACAATGAGGCCTGAACATCTACAGGTAATAATTTTGCAATATTCATCCTCTTGAAAAAGACTTCTGGAACCAAGGGAGCATTCCAGCTGCTTACAATATCTCAGTTATCAGGCACCTGCATCT
The DNA here is from genome assembly GCF_048771995.1 of Taeniopygia guttata. Lineage (NCBI taxonomy): Eukaryota > Metazoa > Chordata > Aves > Passeriformes > Estrildidae > Taeniopygia > Taeniopygia guttata. The sequence goes on from NC_133034.1 coordinate 7,581,495, forward strand.
TCACATCATCAGGAAGGGAGAGTTTGAACCTCAGGAAAGTTGATTCTCATGGAATCACATTCCCACTGACAAGAAGCCAGGACCAATTCACGTCCACCACAGGCATCCATATATGTTCAATGTTCATTCAAACAGAAGAGGCTTTACTTTGCAGCTACCTTTGAAATGTGCTCCTCCCATCTCAGATTAAGGTACCACCCAGTCTATTTCCAATCTCCTACTGGCAGACCAGCTACTACCAGCCAGGAGCACATTTCCTCTCCTACAACAGCCTGGGAGGTGCCCCGAGAGAAATTACAGGAAACAGTTCTCAAGGGAGGAGATGAATACACAGGCTGCAGTAAAACTCTACAGAAGACATTTGTTTAGCATATCATGTTTCCATGAAATGTTGTTGCAATTATCCAAAGCCATTATTATGATTATTTTTTTCCCAGTAAATTCTGTTACTTGGCAGGACAGTGTATTTCATTCCACTACCTATAGGTAGTTTCTTGCTTTCAAAGCCAAGCACAAAACCCTTCCATAGAATACAAATTTAATACTATAAAATGGTGAATTATTTTTTCAATTAAAAGCAGAAACAAAAGCCTGCCTTTTCCTCCCCTTCCTGCTCAGCACCATTCATTTCTCAGGTCACCTACTGGTCAAGCTGTCCCTCAAAGGACTTGTCACAACTCACCCCTACTTGTGAAAACACATAACTCTGCATCCAGTAGCCATGATTTGACATGGATGAGAATTGCAGACTTTTTATACTTGTATTGATTATTCCCTTCCTGCCTCCTATCTGTCTCTCCTGTTATATTTCATCTTAGGAAGCTGTCACAGTGGATACAATCACAATACACAGAGTATCACCAGACAATTTCAGAAAGCTTTAAGCATTCTCCCCCACACAGTTACACCTTACCTCATCAGAAGGCTTCAGGCATCTGTCCATACAGAACAACATCACCTCAGAAGGCTGCAACCATCTGCTCCCCTTGTTATTTAGCCCAGCCTTTTATCCCCTCATGTTGATGCATGGCACCTGTGTGCCCTCTGCTCCCTTTGGTGGTTGGTCAGTGCCCCTGGGCACTCCATGGCTCATTGTGTCAGTGCTGCTCACCTGCTGCTCACAGCTGTGCCCATGGGGATGAGGCTCAGCCCATCCCAATCCCCACAAACTGTGTGCCTACAGGAAGCTAGACCAGATGACCTGCTGAAGTCTCTTCCAAAAAAATTACTTTGATTCCATTAACTCTTGTACTTCAAGAACCTTGCAGGCTCTCCAGGGAAAAAGCACTTTGTAGAGAGACCCAACCAAAACAAATTTTTTATTTCACACCATAAAAATAATAATTATGGTTATGGCCATGAAGAATTAGAATTATTTGTGGAATATCATGAATTTTCTCAAAATATATATCCATTATATCCACATATGAAAAGCCAGCTATCCCTTTCTGTGCAGAAAAACATTCTGAGACTCAGTTTGCCCTGATTTGCATTAACATATGCACAGTAATAGTCCACCAGATCTCCACCAGGTCTACTGTGCTTGTTCTAACAGTTGTAATAAGATTGACAGGCCAAAAGGGATTAGTACAGGTACCAGGAACAGGAGGCATTGAAAAATGATCAAGAGTAATAAATTTGATTCTTGTAAAATGTCATTAAAATATTCTACAAGAAGATGTATTATCTGTCCTAAAATACAAAGCCATCCTCATGTCTGGCCAATGCCAGTGTCACATCATCATCTACAACACTTATGTGGAAGTGTGTTACTGTGTGGTCTTCTCACCTTCAAAAGGTCTGCTTAACATGGGTATACAGAGATATTTAAAGGATTATTACAGGTGTTTCTTGCCTCTGGCCTGATGCTGTTCAGCACAGCACAGCCATACAATAACCCTTCGGAAAAGCACTGCCTGTCGTGTCTAGTTATTTAAATAGTGAAAGGCAGATAAGTATTCCACTTAAAAGAGACAGGGCTTAATCTGTAAACACTTCAAAGGGATCTCTAATAACTTGGCTTTATCTCATCTTCTTTCATTTAAACTGCAGCTTTGATGTTCCCCCTAATCTTCATCTAACCCTCGGCTCGAGAGCACATCCTCACACAGGAGTTTTTGAGACTGTAGCGTGTATCCATGACATATCAAATAAAAGTCACAAGCAGGTTATACTAGGCAATCTGGTGCACTTGGGAAGTGAACGGGGTGGCTGTGTGGCACACTCGCTGCTGACAGGTGTGTGTGAGGACATGTGGCACCGGGACCTTATCTTTGTGCCATTTGGCCACAGCCAAATGGGTGATGGTGACAGTGACAACCTGCAGGTGAGGGAAGCATTTGCAATACTATTGACAAATGTTTCACCTTCCCCATTGTGATTTTGTCAACTTGTCACAGGCAGTTATTTGTGTTTCCTCAAGAATCTATCCATGTTATTCTACTCAGAGTTTTTAAATCAATAATATACACAAACAACAGGGACTTCTGGTAGACTAATTTTTAAAAATTTCCTTTTTAATGCAAAGCAAGCCCCATGCAAGCTCATTTCCACAGTATCAAGCAGATATAAAAATAGGATTACTTTTACTCTAAAGATATTTTTATAACCTGATGCTACTTTCTATGTGGAACAGAAAATCAGTGACTCTTACTCTCCAGAGAAGCTACTTGCAGTGTAAAGTCAAATGTTACTTCTGAACCCATGCTGTCCATACTAATAAGTAGTAGTACTACTTGTTAATTACTGACCACTAAGACTCTACATAACAAGATAATATTCTAAAACACTACCATGATATTTCATCGTAAGGAAATAGATTTCATAGCTGTCAGCAAGTATGAGTTATCAGAGATTAAGGATTTGGTGGCTGCTGCATCCAAACAGATGAGGCTAAAGGGCAGAGCAAAATCCTGGCTGAAAAGCTGAGTTGGGCATTGCCTCCAATGGATCTGCCAGTGAATCATCCCCATTCTTTCACACCTGCTGTGTGAGTGCTGACATTCACCATTTCTCAAATGTTTAGAAAGCTTAGAAAGCGTACTACTCTGTGCAGAGGCATTAACGAGTTTCTTTTTCTGCCACTTAGTCTTAGCAGCTCTCTCAGTCCTCAGGAAGACAGACCTTTTCCTAGTTTGCCTGTAAACTCTGCCACCAGCTACACCCCAGGTAAGAGTGTGAAAGTAGCTGTGCTTGAGTGCATACTGAGAAAAGGACATCTGAGGAACAGGCATCCCAAAGAAGCTGTGTCTTAAAAGCACCTTTTTCAAAGAAGAAAAAATCCCTACACAATATTTAAATCATATTTTTACATCTAAACAGTGAATGAAATAAATTCCTCTGCTTCATGTAACCAGAATGCTAAACAAAACTACAAATTCCTGAAAGAGGTGAAGCCCATTGATCATTTGCCCCACTTGCTACAGAAAAAAGAGTAATCTATTGTTTCTTAGTACAAAACATACATTGTAATGTTTATTAAGGCCCTATGAAGCTCTATAAACTCTTTCCTTCACACTCCAAACCCACAAATATGCACCAGTTTAACTATGACATAAGAACACTATGATACAATGCCTGTACACCAACTGGTCCACTCTTTGCAGATGTCAGGAAAATCCAAACGCCAGAGGTTTATATCCAAAAAGGAGTCAAAGGAGTCCTTCAACTTCATTCAAATAACGGGAGAGGGTCTATCAGGACACACGCCCGCGGGCTTTTCTCTCCCGAGGTTTCAGGGGTGCAGCCTCCCTTTTATCCTAAACCCACGTCCGTGTGTTGCCCTCTTCTTTTCCCCATTGGCTGAGCTGCTAGCAAGGTACAGCCTTCCTAAACCACTTACTCCATATTCCCGCCTTGAACCTGGCATTTTACCCCAAAGTTCAGTCTTGTGCAGACCCTTGTTCCAGGAGCCCAGACTGTAAGGAACCTGTCCCCCAAAGTCAGTAGAGACATTGATACCCATTCCTTCACCCATCCAATAGTTTGTGAAGACATTAGCACACATCTTTCCTCTCACAGGCATGCTGGGAAAGATCCATGTAAGACGTTTCCCTTGCTATTTCTAAATAAAAAATTACCAGAGAAAAGCTGTGTAACAGGAGTTTTGCATTTTCACTTGTATAATTTATTTATGAGTTTAAAAATAACCTGTGATTCCAGAGTTGTTCAGCGTATAAGTGAACAGAGGAAAATATTTTGCATCATTTCCTTTCCTCTGACAAATTCTGTCTTCGATTTTGTACAGGCTCCATGAACCTACAGTTCTTTCAAGAACTGCATGTAGATATATAAGATCCCGTTACTTTAACTGAAATGTACATTAATTCTGACAGGTTTGAAATGTCAGTTTTGGTTTCTACACTCATTGCACTAAATTACTCTTCCTAAAATTTCATGTAAAACCATCAAACTAAGGAAGATCCTGTACATATGAAACTCATTGTGGAACAGAAGCCCAAACCATCAAAAAACACACAGCAATTTTCACAGTAAGGAATTAAAATGATTTGCCAACCAGCAATGATTTGCTGAAATAACCTGTGAATAACAAACATAAGCCAAAATAACCAAGAAGCTGTCCACAGACTGCTTGAGGGAAATGGGGAAATAAAAAGATGAAAAAGCCACAATACATTCACTAATTCACAACTACTAATTTATTTGCTGAGTTACAATGGCATTTGGTCTGAAAACCAAATAGTGGTATCTCCCACTACGTAGATTTCAAATGTAGTATTTCAAGCAGATGGCTGGGGCAGTCTGGATCATTTTGTTGTTTACTTCTTCCATTTGTTTGTTGATTTTAAATTTAGACCAATCCCTACCCAAGCACAAAAGTACAGCTAGGTAAGGGATTTTCACTTGTGTATTTGCAGTCTGTACTAATAACAGTGTGAATATTTATGTCATACAGTAATCATGTCCAACTGAGACTGTATTTTTTAATATATCCATTTTGTGTCTTAGGAATAAGAGATCCCCCTCTGAACTGTGGCACAGACAGACTTTGGATGGCAAACCTCAGAGAACTTAATTTCTACATGTTTGACTACCTAAGAATATCTATGAACTTTGTTTAAAAAAACCGAATACATTTCCTTTTAATTATAACTTCAGACTCTGCCTGGAGATTTATAATTCATTAATTTTACATATCACTGAATGTGGCTGTGGATATCTGAGTCACCTTGTGCAATTTCTGGAGGTAAAAAAGCCACAAAAGGAAGAAAAACTGTTCTGTCAGCATCAGGGTATAATCAATAACATCCCAGATTAGACAAACAGTGCCACAGTGTATCATTCCCAATTTTTAAAAGAAATATTTTTAATTGAATTCTTTAATAATTTAAAGAATCTACTTCATATATATATGTACACACAAAAGAGCCATTTAGGAAGTACTTTACAAAATACCTACAACTTTCATCACCTTCAGCTGAACCCAACTGAACTGAGCCTAAACTTTCAACATTTGTATAGACAAACTATAAAGTCCTTAGCATAAAAAGCAAAATAGAAAAGATGCATTAAGAAAGATATTTAAATGAACAAATTATGTAATGTAACTATATATCCACAATTTTTAAGTTCACCATGTGCTGTTAAAAATAAATAAGAGCACACTGTTTTACAATTGGTGACTGGAGTTCATTTGGGTTCCTTTTCCTTTTAATTTTCCATATATTAACACTACCTGAGTAATTCTACACAGATTAATTTTCAGCGGGACTCAAGTACATAGATATTTACAGAACTTGTCCTTGCTATTAATATTAGTTAAAACTGAGGCTGAAACAACATGCTGTTCTACTGATACTTTCACTAAAAGGTAATAAAGACTTTAGATACTAATTAGATTAAAAAGAAAGTAGACTATCAATCATACTTATGAGAAATTTGAATTTTCTTACTTTTTCAGTAGAAAGCCCCAGAGGCTATAGGTTATCAAAACTTAATAAAATTAATATATTAAAAACAGAGTAATTTTTATACATTGATTCAAAACTATCCTACAGAATGTAATAGGATTTCATTGTATGAATGCACTTTCTTCAGAAAAGTTTAAAATTTCTAGGAGAGAACAATTCCCAGTTCATAAGACATTCCTGCTAAATGTCAGCCCTAGTATGATTTCATAAAAAAAGAAAAAAATCAGTAGGATTTCTCTGAAAGAAAACTGTCTAAGAGCTAGTTTCCCATGGCATAACTCATCATCTGACACACAATCAGCTCATGAAAAGAAAGGAATTTATAGGGAAAATGACAACATTTGGACTACCTAAGTATAAAGAGTAGGAGTATAAAAATCTATATTGAAGAATGGAGACCTTTATAGTTTTAATATTTCAAACATTAATTTATTTTGTAGTATTTCCTGTGGACAATTACAGGGAAAATTCATAATAACATCATATATTTACAAAATTTATTCTCAGGCCCTCTCAGAAAGCAAGAATCCTGACGTTCACACTAACTGTGGGTAATTACACACCTCTTTCACGCGCATAAAGGACTGCATATGCCCATTACTGTTTGAGAGTCCCTTTAAGTGCAGGGTCAATCAGCTCCAGATTGCACTGCCAGCTGCAATTATTCATTTAGAGCAATCAGATCTCCCCAGTAGTTGAACATGAAGAATTAAAACTCTCAGGGAGAATTAGTATTGGTTCTCAATATCTGCAAAAGTATAATTGAAAACAATGTTAAACTTAGATTTGTCCCTAGCATTTATTTTTATGTAATATATGGTTTGTGAGCATAAAAGGGTACTAAGACTGGTGAAAAGAAGGAAAGGAGATGAGAGAAAGAGGAGAGGAGAGAAAGAGAAGATTGTTTTCTTTTAATTCGTCCTACATGGAAAATATATTACAGTGTTGGCTCTCACAATTGTTAGGGTGAATACACTGTGTTTTATAATGTTGACTTTTGTAAGAGAAGTTTTGCAAAAGTTTAGAGTTCTTTTAATGCGAATGTTGTGTCGTGATACCAATGTTGGCTGGGAGTTGTTATAATGTTAACATTTAACCAATGAAAGAATCGAGGCCTGTTGAATGTTTCAAAAAGTAACAGATGGCCACAACGAGGATATGCTCTGAAGTGGCGGGACAGAAGAGGAACTATATTAAAATATTTTAATATATATAATAATTTATGAATGAATAGCTGATGCAATACCCAGGGTATATAAGAGGTGTTGCTGTGTTGACTGGTGTGCCCCTGGCTGCAGTTAAGCAGCCAGTGCTGTTCCTTTTGCTTTATTAAATTTGTCATCTATTGACTCTTAATTAAATTTCTTTGAATTTTAACTGAGGAGTGGGCTTTGTATGTCACAAACCCAATACTTAGTAAACCAGGGGATGCACCTGGAAGCAGTCCAGGCTCTGCTTTAGTAACAAAAATTACTGAAGTATTGGTCTTTTTTTTCAAATAAACGTCTGGGCAAACTGGCCAGTGTGAGATTAATTTGAAAGACATTGTTCACCACTACAGACACAATTTTGTTCAATGGAGAAAAGCATTATAAACAAGCTTTGTGGCATGTCCTACCTGATCAGCGGGTGGTGTTAACAACCACCAAGCCCAGCCCCTGGCCCGACACAAAAAAGCTCCGAACACAGTCGGCTCCTCACAGCTCAGTGCTGCAGGGCTGCTCTGTGCTCCTCTGCAGCGATTGACAGACACAGACCACACTGTACAAGCAAAGCCAGTTTGTTACACTATCACCAGTATTTATAGCTCTCTAACTTCTGTACAAAATTCTCCACTCGGACCCCTTTGCCCTTGTTTCCTTAGTAACACAATCTTTTCTGTTGTCGAGTCCCTGTCACATTCTTTTGTGCCAGCAATGTCCTTGTTACATCTTCTGTCCTCAGAGGGGTCAGAGTGACCAGACATGGTGTCTTCATTTTTGTTCTTGCATTGAGTTTATCTTTCTCACGGCTTCCACTGTACCAGGGCCAGGAGCTCTGCAGCACTACCCAGCTCAGCTTCTGTGGCTGTCTGATCTTCCACACTCCATTATCTACATCTTGAGCATCCCAATTGCTGCAGCACGCCACATCACCACTGAGCTCCTTGTAAATCTGCTTGTTGCAAAAATGACTAGCAATAAAACAAAATAAAGATTCTGTACACACACACAAGGAGAATTTTCCCCTTACTTTAAGAATTCCTATCTTCCCCTCACCTATATCTTCATTTTCCTTCCTTGGTTTATACATCTCATGACTTGAACTGCTATTTAAACTTCTGGGGAAGAAACAGTTGCAAAGCCTGTGAGGGTTAAAAATCTCCTAATATATTATTAGACAAAAATTCTGTAACTCTGAAAAGTTTCCATTAGATGAGTCCATCCATTTGAGCAGCCCAGGTAGCATTCCTTCAGCACCCAGCATGCAGCTGAGTGTAACAGCACATGGACAGCCAATTTGCCAGCTGGTCACCCTACAGCCCACACTGCAGCAGTCCAGGTGCACTATGCCCAAAAAGGGATGAGTAGCTCATATGATTTCTTTTAGTGCAGATGATGCTGTTTTAGGTACATGAGAGCTGCTTTATCACCTCACAATTATTAGAAGCATGGAAAGAATGTAATAAAGAAGCACCAACTATCAAGTGCTGCCTCAGTGCATGCAAAACACTCCACTCTTTTCCACTGGTCTTAATGTAAATAAACCTCAGCTGCTTCTTAAATGTCCAGTTTTGGTCTGGAGGTTGTCCCTCCTCTGAGTTCCCTTGGCTGGGGCTCCCCAGCCCCCTCAAAAATCATCAAGAGCAGAGGAGGTCTGGGTAAAGCTAAATTCTTAACCCTTTCCTCCCCTGAGTCCTTTGCCAGTTCAGAGAGCATGACCTACATTCCACTGAATATATTTTATATATGTGCAAAATTAAACCACAGCTGGTGAGGAGCACCACACGTTGTCACATTTCCAGCCACAGGACAAAATAACTTCTCCCAGAAGCTGAAGACAGACATGGGCAAAACTGTCTCCAGGATAAAGCTGTAGACCCTGTGGGGCTTGCAAATTAAAGCAATCAATAAGAATTAATCTGTAGCTTCCAGGACTTTAATTGTTCTTCCTGTTTTCATCTGGGCCCAGTGAAAGTTCACAAAAAGGGTAGCTAGTGTGATTTAACCTGTAATAAACTGCACATACACATGTTTAGGGGAGAAAATCAGGGGAAATTATCCCATGTGCTATTGAGAGGAGAGATGTGTGCTAGTACAATTTGATGGCTAAAGGAATGGGTATTAAGGTCCTCGGAACGGGCCTGAATGTTTTTACTGACTTTGGGGGACAGGTTCCTTACAGTTTGGGCTCTTGGAACAAGGGTCTGCACAAGACTGAACTTCTGAACTTTGGGGTAAAATGCCAGGTTCAAGGCGGGAATATGGAGTAAGTGGTTTGGGAAGGCTGTACCTTGCTAGCAGCTCAGCCAATGGGGAAAAGAAGAGGGCAACACACGGCCGTGGGTTTAGGATAAAAGGGAGGCTGCACCCCTGAAACCTCGGGAGAGAAAAGCCCGTGGGCGTGTGTCCTGATAGACCCTCTCCCGTTATTTGAATGAAGTTGAAGGACTCCTCTGACTCCTATTTGGACATAAACCTCTGGCATTTGCAGACTGTGTATTTTCCTGACACTATCCTTTTTTTTTTTTTTTTTCGGAAAACTTTAAAAAAGGTGAGGGAATGTCGGAAGTTGTATAGGAAAAACTATACATGACAAAGAATAGCATATGAAAAAAATCTGGTTTTTTTTTTCACCTGCTCCATATATTTGTATTAATTTAAATTTTTAAAAATACTTGGTAACAGCAAAATTGTTGCTGCTACTGCATTGCCTGCCAGGAAGGAGTTAATCCTTTATTAACCTCTTTACTAATCTAAATATTTCTGGAGGATTTCCATGGAAAGGCAATACACCGGCTGATAATAAATGCCATACCAGAAACAAGAACACTGCTCATAATCTAAAACTGCTTACATGGGTTTTAGCCTTTCTTGGGGTCAATGTGTTTTAGAAAGGGAGAGCAGGACTATTTTTGCCAAGATCCACATTGCTCTCAAATGTTTCCCGACCACTTTCTTTACCACTACAGAAGGGAATTTCAAAATTTAAACATGAAGTACAAATTAAATTAACAGTTTAGAAGGTTTTCTTTATTGTTCTTAATTGTCATATTTTGATTCATGGACATATTCTGAGTGATGCAGTGCTTTCAGATCCAAATGCTCAAAGATGCTGAGTCAGGCCACAAATTCCATGAGATGTTATAGTGAAATAGCCAAGCTGGATGTTTTATTTTACTTCTATTTTTTATCATCTGTTCTTTAAGTAATATTAAGGTCCACAAATATTTGTTAGCTGGTTTGTGTTTCCCAGAAAAGTATGTAAATCCTTGAGGCTTGCAAGTATAAATGCAAGAAATGAATTGCCTGTACTGAGTCAGGGAGAAAGAACTGAAACTCAAGATTGTGCCCATATAGGAAATAAAAATATTATAAGCATAGGAAAGAAAGTAAACTTTTATCCATTATAAACTAGTCTTGAAGTCTTACTCATCAACAAGACACAAAAAAAATCAGATTTATTATTTTACATCTCACTCAGACACATTGAGAGCTAGGATTTGCACAATGCTCTCCAGAGGTTTCCCCACCTTACTCCAACTAGCCTAGAATATAATGGCAACTAACAAAAAGCATGGGAATTCTGTCTTTGATTTCAAGATTTGCTTTCAGTGTATAGTTAAAAAATTAAAAACAAATTTAAATAATCCTAGTTTTTAGATAAATGTAAATAAACAGCCAAAAATAAACAAATATGAAGAAAACCCCCTCTACAATCCCACTTTCCCACCTTTTGTAGGCTTACAAATTACCTCAAAGCTCTATTGCTTTTGTTAAAGGTTTTTGGTGGTGGCATTTTATTGCTATTGTGAGTTGGTTTGGCGGGGTTTGTGTTGTTTTGCTGCTTGGGGTTTTTTTGAGACTGGAGGCATATTAAAAATATCTAAATGTGTTGCTCATATGACTTTGGTTAAAAAACATTAGAGCAGAATTGTCTATGGATACTTTCTTAAAACCCAGGGGACCACATTAATTACTGATGCAACACATAATCCTTGTCTGTCTGCTGCCAAATCTGTTCTCTCACAGAGAGCTGTAGTCAGGATCAGGGTCTAAGCTCCTTCCGATGCACCTCCCAATATTGCTGCCATTGCCAGTCTGTACCAGGCTGTCAGCTGAGAACGGGGCTCCTGCACGAACTGCCTGTGGTTAAATGAATTTGTCAGAATGAGATGCCTCGCTTGGCACTGTTACAACATAGCCTCTTTCCAAGGGGATTGAAATCAATCCATTCACCAGCGAGCTTTTAGGACACTCACTGCGCTGCCCTGGGTTTGTTAGTCGTGGAAGTGGGAAAGCAAGTCATTTACTAATGTACTTTATCATGTCTGATTAAAAAGGCTGAGAGAAGACGTTCAAAGCTAAATTCAGCCTGAGGGGATGGCTTCAGCTCTAGTGAGTAACAGAAGAGTTTCTGTAATGCAAGGAGCAGGCTGGCAAGCTCTGCTCTCATCAGGCAGGAATAACTGCAGCAAACTGCTGGCATGTGCTGAATTTACTGGTGTCCGTGGTGCTTAATGGGCCATCACCAACACGGGGCGGTGTGTGGGTGTGGGTATGTTTCTGTTTGGGTTTAAGAGAGAAAATAATGCTGGAAAAAGACAGGTCTCTGAAAGACGAGCGTTGCATAAATATGAAATAGAAGAGGGTACCCTGATTTAGGAAGGGAGGATAAAGAACACAGGCAGAGTCCAGGACGAAAGGTGACAGTAATTTGACTGTCTGGCAAAGCCCATAACGGCTGATTAGGAAGAGAAAAATGTGATTAAAGCATACTACAGTTTCATACAGTACTGTCATCTTTAAATCTCTCAAAAAAGGGATTTTTATAGGGCCCGACACAACACATATATTAACACACTGCAACAGCAAGAAGCTAAAACTAGTGAGTACAGAAGAAAAAATATACTAATTAAAAGTAACCTGAATTAGCACAGAAGAGCCTCAGATTCAGGTCAAACTGAGCAGACTTCAATAAACAGATTCAAAGCCACTTAGTAGTTTAAGTACCCTGGTCGATATTGTTTTAGTTTCTTTGCTGAAAAAGCAATATAAAGAAGCTAAACCAGACTGGTATGTGCAGAGAATTCAAAACAGAACACCCCAAACCACCCAAACTCCAACACAGTTCTCCACATTTACCCTTAGAAAGGCAAATAAGCATCGTCCCTGCTAACAGGTCCTAAGGAGCATGGCCCCACCACTAGCACATTAGCAGACACCTTTCTGTGTTCCTTGTGATACCCTTAGGAAGTGTCACACACTGAAAAACCAGAGATCAAACACGCCTCTAAGCTGCTGTGAGCCTGACACAATGCAAAGCCAGAGAGGGGATGAGAGGAACCGATGGCAGAAGGGAAACAGGACACTGGCATCGTGCGGGACTGGGGTCACTGTGCTGGCACTGAACTGGGAGAGTTGGTGGACACAGCTTCGAGCTGCAAGACTCCTTTTAGCCGTGCTAGATTCATCTGTTATTCCCAACCCAGACTTGACGATTCCACCAGGATGATATAAATAGGTAACAACTTTAGACAAGCAGAGGGACAAATGACCCAAGAGAGTTCTTACACCCGTATGGATTTTCTGAATTTTTATCTCCTGTGGGTATTTTACACTCCCTGTCATCATGTACGTCGCAATCACTATAGCGACATAGGAGAAAGCTACTTTTATTTCACAAATGGGACATGTACTGGAATAATAAAAAACCAGCAGCACAGGGACAAATGCTCTGGTGACTGCCCATGTTCAGGGAGGCAGAGACAAACAGAACATATATAGATACCTGTGATGAACAAGTATTTGTGTGGTTGTGCATGTAGGTGCCTCTGTGTGTGAGCTGCATTACAAACCTTGTTCTCCTGGGTACACCCTCATCGTGAAATAAAGAACAGTAAAACGACACCTGAGCTCCCAGTGCCAGGCAAAACAAAGCAGCACAGCCCCACCATCAGGGCTTGGTAAATCGCATACATTGCTCCGGGGCTATGCTGGTTTTTAAAGAACAAGAACTCGTGTCTTTGTATGGCCCCATTGATCTGAGTGCTCCAAGTGGTGCTTGCAGCCTGCTCAGTCCTTTTTTGTACACTGCACACAGTACAATGGAGAAAGAATGACCAGAGTGATTTGATGGATCACTGAATTATCTTGACAGGTATTGAATCCCAGGGCAGTCCTCTGAGCAGAGGTTCCTCCCCTCCAGGCTGTGTTCACTAGCAGTTCTGTAACCCAAGCAAAATCAAGTTCTGCCTAGCTGTGTAAGTGAACATTTCAGGTACCACTTTGAAACTGCACCAGATGAATTTAACCATGCCCTGGGGCAGGGAAGTAGGTTAAGTGACTTCACAAATACTGTAGGTTCCTGTTTCCCGTGATTCTTCTACTGCTTGGGACTGCTGCTATCTCTGTTCTCAACCTGCCCCAGTGGCATTCAGATGATGTCCTCATCTTTGCCTTGAAGTATTTTAATAAGTTGGAATATTTCTTCCCCCAAAAAGTCAGTTATCAAGTATATCAGTCATGGACATATTGACAAAATATCCATGTTTATGTAAAAAAAAATTTTTAACTTAATTTCATCAACACTATTTCTTCCAAACACATAAGTGAAATCCTGTCCCAGTTTAGGTAGCAATCTTTCCCCACCTCAGGTCAGTTTAGAGGGCCCAGTCACAAGGTCTGTTTGCATTACTGTAAAGGATCTCAGCAAAGGAACAGATGATTTAAAAGGATACTGAAATAGAAGCCCAAGGCAGGTGTAGGTGACTCAGATTGGAGAGCCTGGGCCTTGCAGCATATCATCTTCATTTGTTTTGCTCTTTCCTGTATCACCCATTGGGAAGTATTGAGTCATTCTCTGCTGCAGACATTCATTATCCACAGCTTGGTTCTAACAGGACTCATGGACAATTCATCCCTTGACAGTGAAATAGTCACTGCAAGGAAAGAAAAGATACCCCAAGGTCAAATATTGCCTGGTGTGAGCTATTCACACAGCTCCATGCTCCTTCCTGCTTTCCTCGGTCATATTCAAGAGACATAACTAAGTCAATGGAAAAATAAAGCTTCCAAATGATCTGAGAACTCTGCAGTAAGGAAATTGACATTTTAAAATATATAATTAACACAGATAATCAATAAACTCTAGTTAACAGTTATGTGGAGATGAAATCAGGTGTGAAATCTGACTATGAATATCTGACAAGTATTTCCACTAGGAATCTAACAACACATTTGAGAAGAGATGCTTTCTTGCAATCCTAAAATATTCCTAAAACAATCCTCTAGCAGAGGAAAAACTTCTGCTAGATCAATTTAGTAAACTGATCTTTCTGCAAACTGTTTTTACGCACTAATAAATTCCTTAGACAACACCCAAAGCAAGTACCCAATCAACATCACAGCATGGATTTGTCATTAATCATGTTCACAAGTGACTGCCTCTTCTCCAGAAAGGCCAGTTCCCACATTGCTCAGAGCACACTACTTCACTCCTCAACAAAAAAAAGTACCCAGCAGCTGCTAGTTATAGGTGTTAGGGATATTCCAAAAACATTTCTTGTAGTCAGAATATGCTCATTTCAGGGGTGCAAAAAGGAGAAAAGGAAAAAATAACCTTTTCCTTGGAACGTACCCATGTCAAAGAGGTTTTATGGGAGAGATTTGTAATGACTGGGCTCCATTTTCCCATCAGAGTAGCCACTAGGCAAGTGGTTGGAGATTGCAGAGATGAATCAAACCTAACCAGTGGTTACTGGCTATTCTGAACTATGTAATTTCTTTGCTGGAGCATTTGTTTTTAAATGCCTTAAAGGTCACTTTTGTGGCAGAAAAGGAAACTACACATTTTGCAGAAGAGAATCTGGATTTCTAATTAGGCTGTAATTGCATTCTTTCCTTTCCCACTGAGAGCCCGGGCTCTCCGTGGGCTGCTTCACAGACCACCCAACTGTGAAAGCTCCAAGTGCTTCCCACACCTCTGCAGAGGCTCTCTGTGCAATAGCTCAGTTAATGCCCACACTATCACAGTGCTCATACCCCAGCTTCCTCGCTGTTACAGAAAGGCAAATGGATTCACTTCTTCCTGGAAAAACAGCAGAAGCACAA
The DNA here is from genome assembly GCF_048771995.1 of Taeniopygia guttata. Classification (NCBI taxonomy): domain Eukaryota; kingdom Metazoa; phylum Chordata; class Aves; order Passeriformes; family Estrildidae; genus Taeniopygia; species Taeniopygia guttata. Next base: position 7,596,736 of record NC_133034.1, read on the forward strand.
GCTGGAAGGCTGAAAATGAGTTTGGGTAAAACAGCAACAGGCAGCCCAAATGTTCTGAGAGTACTAAGGAATCGTGACCTCATCAGAAATAGATTAATTTGGTATATGTTATCTGCAGATCTAATTAAAATAGGCAGCAATGGAAATGGAAACTTAGTACTGTGAGTTGTAATATGGAAGTTACAAAATAAATTTTTCTTTCAGCAGAACCCCAGAACTTTCCCAACACACGTAAATCCCCTCAAACTTGTTCTGTGGTCTTTATAAGTAGTTCACTGGTATAAGGCAGTCTCAGCAGAAACAATTAACCAAAACAGGGACAATTCTCAGTGAGAATTAGATGGACAGAGAATGTGCACTGCCAAGATATCAGACAAAGGGAGCATATTTATATTTTTTCAAAGGAACATGTTTTTCTTTAATAAAACTAAAACTTTAAAGACACAAAACTTATTTCAGCACACAGGTAAATGTATGACTACATATCACACAAAGAAAGAAGTAACCTCAAGGTAAACACTTTGTCACACATATCTAGACTTTCCAAAAATACTTTAAACACTGTCGTAAAAAATTACAGATTTTTTTTTCTTATAAGCACTAATTTTCCATATAATTTCTCTTTATAAATGTTACATTTTTTCCTTTTGGCAGAGAAGTGTGTGAAAGCTTACAGCTATCATGGTAATGAATTATCTAAGGACGATGGTTCTGAACTGTGATTCTGACATGTGCTGATGCCTGGCTGATGCTGTTCAAGCTGGCAAGCACCAAAGCATGTTGCTTCCATCAAGATCAGGCAGACTGTAATTTCTCTTCCTCTTTCCCCAACAGAAGGTTACAGTGCAGTTACCACGAGCCACAGAAACAAATAAAATGGGCAGCTTCAGATGCACGCAGCATAAAGTCAGCAAGACCAAAGCAAGACTCATTCTGCAAAGGACAAAAAAACCTGTCCAAACTCAGCTCAACATGACAACTCAAGTGAAGCCCCAAAGATACAGTGAGGATTCAGCATGCAATACCCCTGTCCTGTGGCCTGCACTCAAGGCTCCTGGGCAGCCCCCTCAGCACAGTTGATTTGGTGCTGCTTTTCTCCCAGTAGCCCTGAGAGGCTGCAAACACACAGGCTTCCCCACACCATGAGAAATACTTGTTATTTCCAGAGCTCACCAACTGGCTGTTCTCTGGCTATACAATATTGCAAGACTTGAACTTCCTTTACCTCAGCTGCCTCAGAAAGTCCCTCTGTAAGTACCAGAAGATCAACACAGAAAAGTGTTCAGTTTCTTGAGGCAGCTTTACCTCCTCCTGTTCGAGCCCTGAGGCTGATTCCCAGCACACAGCAGACTGTCACATGAGGGAGGTGAATGCTGCATAGCTTAATTCTGTAGCTGTTCTTCTGCACACTTTCCAATAGATAGGAACAAAGAGCTTCTTATCTCCTAGCAATTCAGATCATGAACACATATTAATGCCAGTCGTACATATACTTTTTATGTTTTCTCCTAAGAGTTAAAAAAAATAAAGCAAAACAAAATGCCCTTACCTATAGAGGAAGAAAATGAAGAAGGAAAATACACCTTAATACTCATTTAATAATTTTGTACTTTACTGATTTAGTCAGTTACTGAGTCACTATCGTCACTAAAGTGAACCAATAATAAAAGTTACAATCCAATGCAAGTAAAATACAACAGATTACTCACTTATCTGGAGACAAAGCAAAAATATCTTTCATCTCTGTTAATACATGTTTTTATGCTATACCAATTAAAAATAGTTTTGGGGCATTTTCTCTAATTATTCACCAGAAGCGGTCCTTTATATTTCAGCCAGGATTATCCAGAGAATAATACACTTTTATCCCTTTCTTAAAAACACACTTGTGCCCCAGGAAATTTAACTGCCTCTATCTAATCCCATAAAAGTCCTTTTCATTGTTATTTCTTGGTGGGACTGTCAATCAGAGATGAAAAAGGGAAAAACAAGACACAGAATGCTTTGCTAGAAACATCACCTCAGCCAGTGTCAAAACGACATCAGATGGCATAAAGAAGAATCGCTTTGAAGAAGGGGCATGGAAGAAAAGTGTCTCTTTTGTGTCCTTTTCTTCTTTGTTTTCTAGGATTAATAGCTTATTTCATTTCTGTGTTATGTTTTTTGGGTTTTTTTTGTTTGTTTGTTTTGACTCAGCATTGCATTCTATTCCCCAAATAACATCATGCGCACTTCACATAAGTTTACAACAAAACCCCAGCATCAGCTGTGCTTTAATCAGTTTTCTTTTATCCATCCTCAAATCAAATACCACAGGATTTTTTTCCTTTGCACTTTCATGCAATTCCATTCCCAGCAGTGACACGAACATGGAAGGTGGGACTCAGATCCCGCAAGGTCTCTGATCACTACTGACAGTCAGCTGTGAGCACAGAGGATGTTCTCCCACAAGCAGCCCAAGCACAGACACTTTGCATCCATCTCCCCACTGGGCACAGGAGTTTGGTGCACGCAGCACACGCCCAGAATCACTCAGGGGTCCCCAGCCACAGATAAGACCCCATGGGTGCTTTGCAAATGCTGGCCTTTCCCTAAAGGCCAAATTACAACCTGTACAAAGGAAGGGAGAGGCCATGTAGCAGTTGTAGAACTTTTGTCAGCCTTTCCAGCTGGCCTTAAAATTACCATTTCTCTATGAAGTATATTCTTTTAAGTTAAAAGCTTTAAAAAGTAAATCTTTTTAGAATAAGAAAGGCAAAAAAGAATGGTCAGAAAAGAAAAGAATAGAGAGTAGTGCTCACAACTGAGAACTGAAGGCACTGTATTCTCACCCGTGAAAGCTACAACTGAGCACAGGGCACTGGACCTGCCGTGCTCAGGTACACACAGATAACAAGAGTGCTTTGAAGGCACTGCTTCTATTCTTCCCAGGTTCATATTAGTGCTCTCTGGATTTCTATGAATTCTATACTAGTGTGGCCTTCACATCTTTGCAAAATAAGAATCAATCCCATCCAAGCACCAGGATGCAAAGACATCAAATATGGTTATAGATGAGTAATAACTTGTGCATACATTCTCTTTATGTTTGATATAACATAATTTTAACTTAATTTACAGTGCATTATGGTCAGTGTTCTCTACAGAGCTCCCAGACCTCTGAATATTTGCTTTCCTGCTGGCTAGCAAGGTCTTTCTATTGTTTATTTAAGCAACACAACTGAACCTGAGCCACGTGGGTCTGAATCTGCTCAGCCATTGCAGAGAATTCAGAATACCCTTACACATTTACATGAGAGGAGGGGCCATATTTTCTTAATCAGTATAAATTAAAAACTTACTTGATATGAGAATAAACAACTCAAAGCTTACAGGAGGGGCTCTGCCTAGGAATCCAAACACTGTTTGGGGGTATTCATGGGGCAACCTGAAACTAGATTTCTTATTTTGTGATAAACTTTGAATTAAAAAAAATAATATATATATATATATATATATAAAAATAAGTAACTGTAAAGCTAAAAAAGGGATTTGTGAGATGGGAAGGAGGACAAGCTTCCTCCAACATTACTCCCTGTGCAGCCTGACATTTGTGCAAGTCAGAGGCCAAGCCCCTGCAGAGCTTTCCTACTACCACTGCAGCTGCTCTGGGTCAAAGGAGCACTAAGAAATGTGGGTTTGTTTTCAGTTGGTCATTTTTTGTTTGGTATGTCTGCTGGAGAATTCACTCATTTGAAGTTTTTTTGTTTGTTTTTACTGGACCAGTTAAGTTGTCAGGCTTGCATTGCAAACAACCAAACTTGAGAGTTGTAAACATCACTGTATTTTGCCACCTCCTGCTCCTTTTCCACTACCACTGCACTGGTTTTCCCTATGCAAAAGATTAAAACAGGATTTCTCAACCTACCTCAGAGCTTAATTCTCCCAGCAGCATCAGAATTGAGCAGCTAAACAAAGGGTTAGTAGGAACTTGGTTGTAAATAATGACCAGATACATGTAATGAAAAAAAATGCCTCTGAATAGAAAAATATTTTTTCCAAGCAAACCAAGAAATTCTAAGCTCTGAGAGTTAGAAATAAACCCTTCAACACTAGTAAAGACCACATTCTTTGTCGTAAAGAGATGCTCTTTCTTAAGCTTTCTTTCCAGTTTTGTAATCATCTTATCAGACATTTAAATCTTGTATCTTTGTTAATTCTTGCCTTATTGGTTGCACAGCAACAGCTTCAATACATAAATGTAATTCCTCAGGAATATCCCAGAATATTTATGTTAACCTTTTCATCCATTGAAAAAGGAGCCTCAAGTTGGAATGCAGCAACCAAGCAGCAATCAATTCTGAGACAGGCACTTCTACATCTGATCGAGCGGGCAAGAAAGGTTGAAGATAACTTTAAAGTTTTTAAGGCAACAAAAAGCAGGAAAGCTCCCAAAAATGGACAGCAGTAAGGGGAAGCAAGTGTCTGTTAGAGGTGTTTCTCAAGCAGGTACAATTTTAACTGCTTATTCTGCTGAAGTGTCTCAGGCACAGCTCTTTCTGAGAGGTTTTGATTTTCAGACTGTGTGTTTCCTATGTAACATACATACGTGTTCCTTGTATATAAAAAAGGCTGGGTTTGTGTGTCTGTCAGAGCAACTGGGTGACTTGGCACAATAAACCCTGAAGAGACCTGAGGTCTCTAACCCAAACTCCTGCTCAAAGCAGGGTCAGTTATGAGGTCAGATCAGGTTGTTCAGCATTTATAAAGTTGAGCCTTGAAACTCTCAAAGGACAGAGACTGCAGAATCTCTCTAAGCAACTTGTTTCATTGCCTCACTCTCATATATTAAAAAAAAAACCTAAAAAAAAAGAGAGATTTTATCCAATCTGTACCTGTTTTATTTCAATTTATGTATGTTGTCTCATCCTTTCACTGTGAAAAGCCTGGTGCTCCATAAGGAACGTCACACTGTTTTTCCTATAAGTTTGACTGCTTGGTAAAATATGTGGGAGATTTCCAGAAAACTTCTTCACCTGATAAGAAGAACTAGGAAAAATTCCCACAGCTTTTATAAAAATTTCAAATTAAACTGCATTTGCCTTGCAAAAGGTGCAGGTCCTCAATACTCCATAGTGAGCATAATCCTTTTGGAATAGTGGAAAACATTAATTAGCTAAAAAACAGGCTGAGTAAAGAGGTTTCAATTTCAAGGGCAAAACAAACCAAAATATGTTGATCATGGACATATCAAGATCAAAATTAGGCAGCTTAGATGGCTGGCTGTGACATAAACCATAAATTTCCAATCAGTGCCTAAGGCAGAAATGTCAGAGCTGAACTAAATTACCTAGATTAGGATGTTTAACTTGACATGTTTATTCTTCCTGAAAGCCAAACAAATATTTCTAACTTTCTAGAATTTTTTAATCCATTTTTTTAAGAAAAGCTAATAAACTATTTTTTCTAGCAATTCTACAATATGAAAGAAGCAAAATTACAAATGTACACAAGCAAATATACAAATGTCCATAAAATACAATGTTTATATACTATTTTTATATATAAAAAACTGATCAGATTTTTTACTATTTGCAATGGTAGCCTTAGTTGGCAAAAGGTTTCTTATTTATCTATAGATAATTCCTCTTGGTCACCTTAGGCATAGGTAAATGTACAATTACAGATGCTCCTGAATTCCTCACACAGCTCAGTAAAAGTCAGTCCACCACAGTATCCATGAATTTAGTTCCTGGGGCTCAGCAGCTCTCTGTGCTGCTGGCACAGTTAGATCAGAGCAGAGGAGAAGGAGACCTGAGCAAAATGGGCTTTCAGGGAGCTGAAGCTCACTTAGTGCGAGTTGGAAGAATTCATCCTTCCAACACCAGGACATGCAGCCACAGCACAGTGCCCCAGCATCCTGCTAGAGGAGGAAGAGAAAATTCCTGTTCAGGTGCACTTATGCTCCATCCAGTACCTCTGGAAACAGTTTAGGACTGTTGTGATTCTCCCTGATTTACACTGCAACACTGATCCACCTTAATAACAGTATCCCTTATAACTCAGGACAGAAAAAAACTGCTTTTGGCCTTTGAAATTTCAGCCTTACAAAAGCGTCAGCAGGTATCTGGAAAGAATCTGAAAGAAAAGGAGCCACATAGAATATCCCATGTGGGTTACAAACAGTGCTTGCACAAGAGTACATGACTCATTCTGCTACATGTGCATCAGGGAAATGAAAGTGAAATGACTGCTGAGAGAAAAGACAGGAAAGTCTCCTCAGGCATAGGTCAAGACTCTTCAGTTCAGTCATGGAGGGTGTGCAGCTCATGGAGGCTCCAATGCTCAGTTTTTGTGGCTGTCCAGCAGCACAATGCCCCACCCAGGCGTCAGTAATGCACCTCTGTGAGGAGGACAGAAGAGGGATTGAATGAGAAAAGCCATCCTCCTATGTGAATGAGCTAAACAAACAGCATTCCTCATCTCTGCTCATGTGTTTGATTGCTGGGGAGCAGCTGGATCCAGGCACTGTGGTCTCTCCTATACACGGAGCCTTAAAGAAAAGGCAGGAGCAGCTGCTGATGGGACAGCTCAGGATGGAGAGGAGCAGCCAGGACCTCATGGAGGCCTGGAGGAGTCACACACAGGTACTTTGCCATAAAACATGCCCCACTATGCCACTAGGATTTATAAACTGGGGGTTAGGAAGTGTTATGGGAGAAATTACAGTTGAAAATTAAGATTCTGCTTCTCTGAACTCATCTTAAAAGACTTGCTTACTGAAACTGACAACCTATTTATGCCCATGTCTTTGGACCTTCCCCCACCAAATATATATATATTTATGTTTGACAAGTATAGATTTACCTTTTTTAGCTTCTATATAAAACTGTATCCTTTATATTAAACAATTAATTCTGTTACTAAACTCCTCTTTTTGGTAATATTTTAAATACTAACCACTAAATGCCCATTGCTCAATGTCCTAGACCTGCTCGAGCAAGAAACAGTAAATACATCAAATTGGACTGTAAATTATGTGAGTTCTATTTTGAGCGTGACATCATTCATCCTGTTGTTTCAATTTAATTATATTTAGTCTTCAATCCATCCCCAGCAGCCCCAATATTTCACATTTTGTTAGTTTGTCTGCTCTACTCTGACTGGTGACTTACAAAAATAACCACATTTCAAAACATTACTTCAGAAAATTAACCCGAAAGCAGTGTTCCCAACCCATCAACACTTCTATGCAGCAGAAAAAATATCCTGAGTGCCTAGTTGACAACAGTAGTTGCTGAAAGCAGTAACAGAAAAACAAGGTGAAAGCTCAGAAAAACACACATTCACATTTCAATTCTGGACTGTTTAATACTCTAGAATCAGACAGCAAAAACTCTCATTACTTTATTATAACCTATGTACATATGCTTAAATCTTCCTATAAAAATATTTTTTCAGATGGTATTTTCTGTGCCCGGTCCTACCTATAAGATGATACTTCTAGCATTTTCAGCAAAATTAGTTGGAATAGTCCTTTAGTTGTAAAGATATTTTACAGATCCCTTTTTTCAAGAAAAATATGTTAAAGACATATATATTATCCTCATTGAATAACAATACTTGTCTTACTTTAGACTTTTATAGTAAGATTGTAAAAACTCCAAAAATTACTCTGTAATTTGAAAGGAAAAGCTTAAATGATAAAGTTTAAATTTTAAAATTGTATTAATTTTCCTTGGATCATGGAATAATGCATCAAGCTTACATATTTGTGTGGGTAGCTTACAAATGATCGCATCACCATGGTACACACAATTAATTTTCTGTAAGCACTCTCTAACCTAACTTATTTTCTGTGTGAAAACCCCTTCCCGTAAATAGACCTGGTTCTTCTGAACAGTATTCCCTAAGAAGTTTAATAATATTAACAAATTATTTTATTAACAATTACCCCAGGACTGGACATCCTGTCATCACAATACTCCAGCAAGTGCAGACATTTCCCAGCCCCATTCTGCACTGCCCAGCCTTGGTGGTGGCTCTGGTTTTACTTCTCAAGCCTCTGCAGAATTTCCCTTCCCTAAAGAGAGGCTTTAGCCCGAGTCCCAGCTGCACCTCCTTAGACAGGGATTGTAACATCTGGTGGGAACAAATGATGCTTCAACATTCCTTATGGGAATGCAGTATTTATCTACCAAATAGGATCCTACAGCTTAGGAGAGATCTAAATATACATTTTTTCCTTAATTCAAAGTATAAGCCCAAATATAAAATAGAAAGCTCAACTCCCCAACTAACAAAAATTATTGCTACTTTGTTGTTGTACGGGTTGGTTTTAAACAAGCCAGAAGTTCTTTATTCTTTCTCAAACCTACCACAAAAAAGATGGCAATTTACATTGCAAATGACTCAACTTTCACTAGTGGAAGTGGCATTTCTGTTTTGTTTTTTTCAGTCTGACACGTAAATCCTTTACATCCACTCCTGCTAAAATGATGGTTAGCAGTGTTAGGACAGGATTACTCACTCCAGGGCCTAGTTTCATGGAAGACCTAATGTCTTATGGTACAATTTTCTATTGTTTATTATTTCTTCAAAACATTTCTTTGAAAGTGACAAAGTTGTCTTTGATGTAAGGCAAGAAGACAACTTATCAGAACCATCTTTCACATAAAAGTTAGTCTGGTTCAAAGCACAAACAGAAATTATTTCGTGTGAATAAACATATTTTTAAGGTCATCAGTTGGAAATAGAACCCAATGATTACATTTTGAATGTATCAAAAATGAAATGTAACAAACTGAGAGTGGAGCTGAGGCCTAACCTGGTCTATTTCCCCCAAATCCAGATTTATCATTGCTTCCTGTTGCTGGGTTTGGCTCAGCATCTTGCCCTAGGGTGTTGAATGACACCCTCAGGGTCCTGCTGGAAAAGAATAAATGCTTTCTCTCTCAGCTAGCCAATAAAGAGCAAGTCAACAGCACTCCAGGAACACCTATTAAAGCCTACCAGAGTCTAATAAAAACAGTTACTTAAATATTAAAGTCATTTAATTGCTAGTGGCTGGAACAAAAGAAGCAGGCGTTTCAGCTGGTTCAAGTCTTTATCAAAGTCTTAAAAGGAAAATTTGTTCTATTTATAGGCACAAGTATAGAAGCACTGTGCTTGCCAGCCCATTTTATTTTAGCATCAAAGAAAATTAACATTTAAACCAATTATTTCTTAAATCCTACAACTAAAAGTGGTCTCAGCCCCCTCCACCAGTGCTACTGTACCCAGCCAGCCAAAAACAAACCATGGCCAGTCAGAATCAGTAATGTCAACCATGGGTCAGAATTTATAAATTCCTTCAGGGTGTTAAAAACATCAGAAACACCATTTGTGTTTAGACAGATGTATAGGCACAACAGATTAGAAACTTGGAAGGCTCAATAGAAACAGGGGATGCTAAGGGAAACAAAAGGTGTTGGGTACAAACAAAAGAACTTAAACTTCTTACCACTGAATTCAAGAAAAAAATACAACCACTCATTAAATAAACTTGCTCTAAGTCCATAATTGCACAAAAACAGTAAGATCTTTACTTTCCTTTAAACTGGATTCTAACACTGAGCACTAATGTCAAGGATCATTTAATCTTTTCCTTCCCTCCTGCTGCACACCATTTTCACCCTGAAAAGCAGCAGCAGGGATTAGTTCAGTTCAGAGTCAGGTTTTGCTGAGAAAGACTCAGCTTCACTGTAACAGCTGTGGGTGGGAGAAAAAGAAATGCTCATTTTGCTGGAATTTTGGAAGTGCCCAGGTAGAAACCTGCTACATCAAGCTTCATTTTGGATTGCCTGTGGATGCGCTCACTGTCTGCTCTCCTCCCTTTCTCTGCTTACCTGCCTCTGAAATATTTCACACTCAGTCAAAGTTTGCAAGTTGATCCTCACATTTGGTTATTCCTATGAGTGTGTTGCCAAAATAATTTGAGTAAAGGTTTGATGTTATTTCACTCCAGTCTGGAAGATTTCTGCTTTTTATTTCAAAAACAATTACACCTCTTGCATTTACATGTTCATCCAGTTCCTTAAGCCATTTATGGATGTGTCCAAGTAAACTCAGCAAGCCACATAAACATGGTTTGTTTTTTGCTGACTGGGAAAGACACAGCCTTGTATCTCTTCAGATTTAGTCCTTTTTATAACATTACATTAAGGAAATTCTCAATTCCCATGAGTGTACATCTGGATTATTTCTCATAAATAACAAGTCTAATACATGTGAATGTATGATCTGAGTATCATCAACTGATGGTGCAGTAATCCCTGTCTTTCCTCAACTAACATTTTCCTACAGACAGTGAGTCTGTACAAGGAAGTTTTGTCACATCTAACATTTAGGTTCAACACACTTCCATGGCAGCCATCCTTTTCTATTCAATATACAGTGGGTCTCTATGGCAACACTGGCTACAAACAATTAGCTTTTTAGGCATTAAAAAAAAATGTTCCAGACAGAGAGATAAGTACAAATTTTGATAGTGTGCAGGCATCAAGCTGACACCAGAGTTGCTCAGGGCAGCCCCAGGGAGCACACCATGCACAGCATTAATACTGGGGGACTCCCCAGGACAGGCACATCAGTAGCACTGGGGGCACAAATGCTCTGAAGAGGTGGGTGCTGGTCTTGACAGTGCTCAGAGAAATTCATGCCATCCAGCATGAGGGTGCACCAGGATTTTTTCCACACAGACAGGAATGCACCATTCTCTTCCCAATAACCAGGCTGAGCCATACACAGCTGAGAAGTAAGTGTTCCTGGGATGTGGTGCCGGTTAAAAGGAGGGTTGGAGTACAGCTCCAATCTGTACTGCAGGGGATACCTTATGTAAGAACAACAGTTACGCGTTGGCCAAATGGTAAAACTCTGAAAAGCATCTTTAAAATTGTTTGCTATGTAACAATTGGAACTTTAATGTAGTCTAAGATTTTTTCTGTGCAAATACAGAGATGTAAGAAACATGCAAATGAAAGCCTAGGAGTATGACTGCAATGTCCATCTGCCAAAGGCACAGCACTCGTCATGGATCATCCAGTTCCCTTCTGCAGGCAAGCCATAATTAGGTGGCCAAAGAAAGAGAACAGAACAAAACAAGCTCTGACACATCACTGAGAAACAACAGCTTTGACCTTTCAGCATCCTGTGCAGCAACTTGCTGTAGCTTAACTGACGAATCATAGATGTTCCTTTAAGTTACTCACTTATACCAAACTAAGATCCACTACATCATACAAATTTTCTTACATTTCCCTCTTAATGATCATTATGGAGACTATTAAAATACTACTGCAAGGTAAACTGTAGGGTTTCACTATTGAGCAAAAGATGGAAGATTTTTTGTTCTAAAGAGCAAAAAGGACACATTGGTAGCACAACTGGACTCCAGTCTGAGTTCTCATTAGTTTACCTTTCTACTTAAAGACTTCTTCCTGAAAAATTCCTTTGGAAAAAATAATTTTAAAGTGTATGAAAATCTCAATAAACATAGTCTTCCTGCCACATAGAAATCCAGTCTAGCCTCTGGTCTAGCCTCTCTGGTTTCCTAATTATTACCAGGCAGAAGTAATTATAACTAAAATAAAACAGTTTTGTTTGACTTTGCCATCCCTGCAGTGATTCCCAAAGCTTAGAGAACCCTGCAAGATAAAGCAGTACATTTCACTGAGGAATGAAAAGGAAAACCATAAATGAAATTTGGCCCATTACTACTTGATGTTATGAGAGTGATTTCAAGACTAAAACTACCAATCACATAATCTTGAATTAGTCCTTTTGCTGGAATATGCTCTTCCAGAGCAGTAGGGAATTTTTCTAAGACTGCTTCACATCACATCATCATGGGTGTAGAGCACATCTCCTGTCAGCGCATACCACAGTTGTACAGAAGAAGCAGGAGCTTCTTTCCTTCCTGATCAACATTGTGCAGATAAAAAAATTATTCTTTAGCTTGAGAGATACAATCTCTAAAATAGGAGTTCAAGGTAGCCATCAGTTTTTTCACCTGTTTCTAAGCAGGCACCAAACTGTCCACAGAGCAAGAATGTATAAACAGCTAAGGCCACTTTTCATGCTCCTGGTTAGAAACCAGGGTTGCCAGCTCCACTTTTAACAGTAGGATAACATAGCACAAAGGATTATTTCATGACTACTTCAAAATTAGCGTTTAAAATTTACCCTTCACTTTGCAGCAGAGCTGGAAGATAAATAAAACTTAGAATGTGTCCACTCAAAAGACACTTCCCAGCTCAATCTGCCAGCTTCTTTCCCCTGAGTCAGCAGGGAACTGAAGGAGACTAAACAGCTTCCCCCTAAAAGCTTCAGAGGTTAACTTCCCCAGCTGATAGCCTACCAATTCATATGAGTTGAGCACAGAAAGTAGGAGGCTGGAAGGAGATCAACATTTTTTAAATCTAAATGCTAACATTTCCAGTCTTTTTAACCTCAGTTTAGCAAGTTGATGGATTTGTTTGTTCCTTTTCACTCTGTCAGTGGATCTTTTTAGAACAATCCTATCTGACATTGACATAAAGGTTACCATATGCATCAGGCAGTTTGAACATGTTGCTTAAGGAAGAGAAAGACAAAATAACTCGAGGAAGACCTAGAGAAACAAACTTTGGGAAACAACATGGGGTATAGTTTAAGATTAGTGCTTTGCTGTAAAGGAGAATGCAATAGTTGAAAGGAAAAAAAAAAGTATGCTTTGTACAGTACTTATTTTTCTACAGACAATAAAATTTTCATTAAATATTTTTATAAAGAGTCATACTGATCTGTTAACATAGGAAGTTACATGCAAACAAGGCTGTTCATTAGCACAATCCTAGAAGTGATCTAAATGTGATAAATTATAAGGAGACACCACACACCAATGCTTTTTCTCTTGATGGGGTACATTCCTACGACACAGTAATTGCACACAGGTATTCATAGGAATAGCTCACTAAATTCTAAAGTTACCAATGACAAAAACATCAAAAATAAGTGTGTTTCATTTGCAATAGAAAAATGACAATCCAAACCCAAAGCAGAGTAGCCTTTCATTTTCAAAATGAAAAAGAAAAGCAACCAAAGCTGGTGGAATTGTGTGGATGATGTAGGAATGAAGAGCACCAGAAAGCAGCTAATTACCCAATTTAGACTGCATTTCATATACTTTTCATTGCATTAACTATTATTTTGCCATTTTGTTTTCTAATAGCCTTTCCTGAAATCCACCCAAAGCCACTGGATGTTTCAATGAGCAAAGAAACAGGAATGGAGACTCAAGGCTTGGATCACAGCCAGAAAAAGAAAAGCTGCTGCCATATGTTAAATGCATAGGAACATGTCACATCAGAATTGAATACAAACTTCCCCAGTGTCTGCAATTTCACTTTTAAAAGTGTGGAGTGATATGAAAAGACATTTTTAATACAAGTTTCAGTAATTTTCTAATGTTACCTAAACAATGATTTTACAGCAGACACCATTCATTAGTGATGTACAGAAATTTATTTACACTCATATAAAAAAGCAAGTTAAATGGAAGAACATCAATACAAGCTAAAAAATAAGTGCAACCCTCTCTGCTATAAGATAAAAAAAGACAGTGGGGTAGTGGGGAGAACAAACAAGAGGAAAGGAAAACAGAAGGGTCTTAAATTTAAAACCACTGTAAAAGTCAGCAAAATATATTGTCTCCAGAAGTGAGGGAAAAAAGAAGTGCTAGAAACTCCATAAAATAGTCTGAAACCTTTTGATACTAATTTACATAAGGAGCATAGAAGGTAATGACAAAATAGTGTGTAATCTATGCAAAATAGAGGTGTGGGAATGCACTGTAAAACTGATAAAAATAGCTCGGCTATTCCCAGGCTGATTCGATAGTGTGTAATGGAGCAACTTTCCATCAGCCTGGAAAGGGGAAAAAGCCATGTGAGGGGAAACAAAAAAAAAACCCAACCAAACATATAGTGGCTAGCTACACTGCTGAACTCCAGATAATGCCTCTGTGCAATCCTTCCACTAAAAGTAAATTAGGAAGTACAGTAGGCACTTGCTCACTTAAGAAGGACAATTCTGATGCCATTCCCTGATGAATAAGGGCTTTGTTCTTCTCACTCAAAGGAAAGTCCAATGAAAAAGAAATACTGATGGCTTAATGAAGACATACATTATTGCTCATCTGCTCTTCTGCTGCCATACAAATCCTCTACAAAATCTCCAATCATTACCAAATAGAAAAAGCAAATTACTAGAAGTTAATCCAAAGGTCAGCTGTCTGCACTGAACCAAAGATGCAGTCCCAGTGAGCAGGTCCTCAGTGGAACCAAACTCTGTGAAAGGAAGCCGGTTGGCTTTGCATAGCCAGAGAGCTCTGGGAAAACGCACCAGGTACAAAATCCAAAGGATGAAACTTCTAAGAGCGTGAAAATATTTCAGCATTCCATGAAGGAAATGTAACAACATTGCATTTTATTTAATGCAGTATTATTTTTGTATTATATTATGAGAGCATGGTAAACAAAAGAAAAACATTTTTGTCTTTACATTAATGGAGAATTTGAAAATGAATCAACAGGAACTGAACCAAAAAGCAGAGAAATACTGAAGGCTTAAGCCCATCAAAAGATACGTCAGAACCTGTGGGGGACTGCAAATAATATGGTAGCTCTTCCCATAGAATTAAAATTGCTCTAGAAAAAGTATACTGCTACTATTGCTGCTTTGTAGGTTGTTTTTAAGAGGGAGTGAACTTCACAAATATTCTAAGTCAGGAGTAAATTTCCAACTATTTAGGATAAAATTGACCCACAATAACTCATGTTATTCCTCTTGTTCCATGACAACAAGACATAGAATGACTGTTGAAAGTTGGTTGCAATGGAAAGGTGAGTACACCTTGTCTGGTTTTTAGGCTGTGACAGGCAACAGCCTAACCCCAACAGGATGGATTGGCATGGATTCACCTTGACAAGCCTACAGGAACTCACACACCTTGTGGATGACAGTATTTTGGAAAATGGATGTGCTTTATTATGGAATAGCTTTTTACAAATTTCACTACTCACTACCAAGCCACTCCAACCTGAATGATTTTTACATTCAACCCATCCTTCCCATCACCTCTTTTCTATTCAACTTACTTGTCTCAGCAGCCTTTTCCAAATATTACTCATCTCCCCTTTTCTCCTGCTCAACACAACTTGTTCTGCACACTAACACAATAAAAAATGTTCACTATGAAGCAAGAGACTTCAAACACCTTAATGGAGAATGCCAATGGGAAGAGAACCGTATGGATGTGATCCTCAAGAGAAGCAGCATTTCTAGGAAGAGCAGAGAATCCATGATTATTAAGGCGGAGGCTGCCTAGCAGACAGCATGCTGCACTGCAGCCACTGCTTAAATTTGTCATTTTGTTACTTAGCAGAACACACTTGACATGTGTGACTAAGAACAGTGTATTGCCATTGCAAATATTTCTATATCAGCTTCAACTTATGATGGAACACTGACTTTCGGCAGAGTTTGCAAATGGAAAGAAGAACATTCATGTTTGCTGGGTCTATCTTTCTAAAGTAAACTGTAAATGTTTCATCAAATTCTCAAGTTCTGTTACTGGTGACCAGCAGTTAGAATCAGAAAAAAAAATTCCATGCAGCACTGGGGCACTTTACATCAAGAAAAACAATATGAAACTCAAGAAGGACAAACTCAAAAAAGGACATGCTTTTTTTGTTCCATATAAAATCCAGAATTATGACGGGCCATTTTTATTAGTCTCTGAGTCATAACTTTTAGGCATGAAGACTAGAATTGAAAGTTATTTTCAGTTAATTTTGAACAGCTGTGGGTAGACAAGTGCATGAATTCTGGAATTACTGGGAAAAAATCTGCTATGAGAGCTACAGCGTGACTTGAGACTGAAAACAGAAGGAAATGGTATTTTGTTTCCCTAGAATCAATCACTGTGGATTGTCTGACAAAATTCTCTGGCACTGGAACAGAACACAATAAAAAGATCTATTAACAAGCCTGGGAAGCACAGCTGGGGTACTCCATTTCCCTCACAGAGGGAAAGGTTCTCCAAGTCCTTTTCCTATAAGGTGTGAGAGGTTCACACCATCATAGAGATGTTAAAAAAAAAAAAAAAAAAAAGTAAAAAAAGAAATAAAAATGGATACCAGAATATAGAGAGAACATTTCATGCTAACTTTTGTAAAAAAGTATGAAAAGATGCACCTGGACCCTCCAGAAGCACCTCCAGTACTGCTGGTGTGGGCTAGTGGAGCTTTCCTAGTCTTCTCCCCAGTCAGCAACTTGAGGCATTCCGGTTGTGGCTCTCTCCTTCCCTGTGTTGCAGACCATGCTCATGAGCTCCAGACTCCAGGAATTCTGCCTGGGCTGCTGTTCCCCACTGCTGGGGATGAGCACACTCTGCAAGGCATCTACTTGAGACAGTCAGAAATTAAATCTCTCTTTCCAAGGGAAAACTCGTGTGGGAAGCAAAATCAAGTGGCAGGTTGCAAGCTGATTGGGCCAGTTACAAAATTCAGTTGCATAAAGTTCCCACCGAAACAGCTGACTCATGATTATTTGAGTGCAAGACAGGGTCTGAGAAGAGAGAGAAAAAAAAGATAAAGTCAATCACGCTTAATGAAGTCCATCTTCTAAAAAGAAGATGGGACAGTCAAACACCTTCAAGAAACTGCCAAATCTGGGCATCAAAGAATATGTGCTGTTACTTTCATGTCAAGACTACTGGAAAAGTTTCAAAAAGTCATTTGCTAAGTCCACAGCAGAGCTAGATACAACAAATTACAAATCAAGTGAAATGGTGAGCAGCCGACCCATTTACTATTCCTTAACAAATTACCAGACACCTGAGGAACTGACTGCACAAATGTTCTTAGCTCACAGGAATAATAAAATAAAAATCCATTGACTTCAATACTATCAGCAAAGTGTTGCTGTGTGTTTTCCTCTGTCATCTCTGGTTCTTCCCAAGTGGCACTGCCCTCTCATCAAACTTTGTCCCAAGAGACCCCGTGGACTGCTTGTCCTTGCAGACCGTCTCCCAAAGCCCAGCAGGTAGCAGCAGTCTGCACACCAGACTGCTCCTGCACAGATTTCATAACTCTGGGTCTAGAAGCAGCATGGAATTGCCAATGAAATTAGTTAAAGTCATTTCAAAGAGCCACATGGTGAAAGAAACCCCATTAAAACATTAAATCCTTTCTAGCTAAAACCCAAGGGCCATCTTTAAAAAGCAAAAAATAGAAGCACAGCATCATCTAGTAAGAGTTAGTAGCTCTTAGGATCTACTGCTTTGGAAAACTTCATGGAAAAACCACAAAACTAGACCAAGGTGAGATACATTATGAAGAAAATAGGGAAAGGAGTTACCAATAAAAGAATCTTTACTAACACACAGAGGCAACATCCAAACATAGCAGCACACAGGGATGTTAAAACAGTTTTTTTTTCCCAGGGTGTTTAAAGACTTATGGATTAGAGGCATGTACAATGGTCAAGACATGTAAAGTATTACATGAAGGCATCAATATATTATTAATCAGCTAAGAATGTGTGCATTACATTAAACTTCCATCATCCTGTATGCATCCACTTTGTTCTCATTATTCTGTATATGGCCTGAAATGTATGGTTACATTAATCTCCAATGCTGTAAACATTCCTGATTGTAATTAGTAACTGCTGTGACATTCAGACTGCAGTTCTACAAGCAATAAAGTTCTCCCAGGGTTTAATAAGCAGACATTTGTAATTTTATGTTGTGCTTATGAAACTCTTTGGGAAACTTTGTGTGCTGGAATACAATTTCTCCTCCGTCTTCTTTCTGCATGCAGTACCTCTGCTTACAGAATGTCTTACAATTCTTGTTTCTGTGCAGTCCCAGATTTCTGCCATTGACTTTCCTAAGTCCCTCTTCATCACAGAATCCTTTTCACTGTGAGGGACAGCTGAAAACTCAAACTTCCCACTGAACTTGCAACCTGAAACTCTGTCAAGACTTATCGAAAGTATAACCATAAATATTCCTAAAGAAACCATTGCTCTAAATTCAAATGTTGATTTTGAAGCTCAGATGACAACAGTTTGAATGCAACATGGGTGATTTCATAATTATATTGTATAAGCAAAACCAATTAACTAAACTATTCCAGGATTCCAGCTATCCTTCATGTGACAATAGATCTAAATTCTATTCTACTCCCAAAATACCTTTGCTTTCCTCTGGCAATGTCTGCAGGACGCCTGTATACTTTAACTACTTAAAAAAAGAATCGGTACAGCACACACTTATTTAATTTCCAATTCAAAATAAAAATTATTTTAATTATGTTTATTTTATTTTCCATTTGAGAGAGAAAATAAATAGTTGTGGGTTTTAAAAAAAAATTAATTTTTAAAAAAAATTAATTACCTGAAGCTCCTGGGGAAAACTAAAATAAACTAGAACACATGAAAAACCTATCATTTGATTGTCAGAATCTATGTTTACAATTACAGAGTGTAGTTGTAATTTATGGAGGAATATACAAAACAATATAAATATTACATTTATACTTTAAAAATAGGTCAAAAAGTGTTTGTCAAGTATAGTCTGACAAAGCAATAATATGAATTCATGTCAGCTATAATAACTGTCCCAAAAATATACAAATACTGCTTAAGGTTGTCAAATGCACAGCATAATTCTGTATCTTTCTTACCAGTTAACTAACTTGAAATATAATTAATATTTCAATGTAGGGTTGAAAGTGGGGGAAAGGAGAAGGCAGTGAAATTCTAACGTATCCATGTCTTAAGTGATTTTTGTTTTTTAACTAGGAAGTTTTGAGATTAAAAGAAAAATTAGAAATGTTAAGTTTCTTTTGTTTAGAAAGCAGGAAGGCTTGATTCACTGAACCCCTAATCTAAAAGTAAAGTACTACTAGGATGTAAAGTAGTATGGTCAGAGATCACTAGGGAGCTTTCTTAAAGAAATCTTTTAAAAAGAAGAGAGAACAGCAAACAAAAATCTCAAAAATAAGTTATCAAACATCCTTCATCAAGAGCTGAGGCATAAGATCAGCACTGTGGAGCTCCCCTGTTTCATCTCTCCAGGCACCTCTGCACTAACAAAGGCCAGCAGCACCAAATCCATATTCATCACAGCCTCTTGCTCTACATCAGGCAAGTGCATTCACTTTCAATATACTGAGATCAAAGGCAAATTCCCAGATTTCATGCTCATTTAGAGGAAAAAAAAAGTCTTTAGGAGGCATTCTAGGTAGTTCCCAGTAACTGTGCTGATGAGGCTTATGAAATAATTCAGATTTGTCATTGTAGATTATATTGCATACAAACATGGATGAAGATGTAAAAGGCCAAAACCACTCCATTGGTCCTGCTGAGATGGTCTCAGATCACTCTGCCTCCCTCACACAGAACACCTTACCTTGGGATTATGCCTAAACCCAGACACAAAAACTGAGGATATGACCATCAGCTATCATTTTTGAAAAACTATTCATTCATTAAGTTGGGTGTCTTCAGTTTACATCTATACTTGACATCCTAAATAACCTCTGTAAACCAGTGTCTGAATCTGGACAGTCACACAGGAGCTGTGTTTGAAGATTTTCTGAGCAATGTGTTGCTCACAGTCCTGGCTTAGCCACTCCTCCAAGGCTGCAGCTAAAAGAGGCAAAGCTCTGCTGCAGTGCTGGTTCTGGTCAGCTACTCCTGTGTTAGACTTCTCTTCCAAGGGGAAGGCAATGGAGAGCCAACTCATTATTTAAGATCTTGTGATTTTCAGGCTATTATTGCAATGTTTAAAACGCTTGGTTTGGAAGCTACTGGTGCTGAAAGATCATTGACTTTGCACATAATCAGAGCAAAACAGAAATTGCATGTTGTATTAGTGATGACATAGCTTAACATCTCATATCAGACCATTAGGTTCCCTGGGTTCAGAATTTTCTTTTAATTTAATATTCTTTCCATGCTTGCACAGACAACGAGTTTGTTGAAAACCGCTTTAATAAAATTACCCAGATACAGACTCTGCCTGTAGTACAATTCCAAGAAAACAGAAGTTAATAATGGAAACACTGGCAGAAGTTGAACTATCAGTCATAAACAGAAGTGTAATTACTCCATGTTGGTATCAGAAATGCTGCAGATCCATGTAATAACTCTTAACACTATAGGATACACATTTCACATCCCTGTATAACTTCTTTAACAGTTTTCCCCAGCCTGCCTCCTTACCCCAATAAAAGACAAAACCCACAACAAAAACAACCAACACCACAAAATAGATGCAGCACAGCCCTAAAACCAGAGATCTGTAGACCATTTGCAAGGAGGTATTTACCCATCAAGGGAGCAGATCCAAACCAGAGACACTCAATTTACATGACCAGCTCAGAGCTCAGATAAACCAAATATTCAGATGTCAGGCAAAGGAGCTGTGGTCTTTGAAAAATGGCCCATATTGGATTTAGAAGAGTAAACAGAGAGATTTAATTATTGAAATGTGAACATGGATCTGACTGGCTGCAGATAAAGAAACCAACACTGCAAAAAGCTGTTCACAAAAATCAAACTCTTTGCACAATATCTTGTTTCTCCAGGGTTGATTCCTGCAGCTGTGAGATATCACTTTATTCCCCATACACCAATTGCTTCTCTCAAAGCAAACATTAACTTCCCAGAGGAAGAATCCATAAGAAGCACACATCATGGGCCTGAACTACAGCCTGAAAACTGTGGCAGCCTGGCCACAGACTGATTCTCAGCAAGAAAGAAGTTGGAGTCCAGAGTTATCCTAATCAAGTTAACTAAGCCTCTGTGCTAAGAATCTCTTCTGATACTCCATGGAAACTTTTCTTCACTTTTCAGTTTACAGACATTTCAGAGATGAAACTGAGAGCCTTTACATCATATCTTGCCAAGGTAAATCAATCACCAATCATAGTTTAAAATTTAAAAATTGAACTTTTAAATGTAAGAAAAGAAAGTAAATACATTTAGGTAGAGTTTCTCTTCCATGTTTAATTGCCTTCTCTAAAGAGGTCTGGTTAATAATCATCCTCAAATTCCTAATTCCATATAATAAGTAACAAAACTCCTAGAATCAATTAGCTACCTGAGGTCCATTTCAAACTCTGTTTTTATAAATTGCACCTTCTGTATTTATAGAACTAGAACAGAGAAAAAATATCACATGTCCTCTAAATTTACAGGAGAAATGAGAAAGGAAGATTTAAATTTTATCCTGCATGACAACATACAGGTTTGTAGCTATGGCACCTGGCAAACAGGCCCAAGGTCTGTGATGACCATCTCTCCTTATGTTGCCGAGACAGAGCTGTACTCTGTGCTGAATATTTGTGACTTGCTCATGGAAAATGGAGAGCTGCAGAGGCAAAAAGACTGACTGACTGCCAGCTGGCAGGAGAGGAGTGGGCTTTCTTCTGGTACCGAGCCAAATGAAGATTTGCCAACATCTGGCCTGTTGAATCCATCCTGCAGTAATTATGCTGCCTCATCTTCTACACATGACTTGAAGGAAACATCCATGACATTGGGAGGCTTTGAACTCTAATCCTCCTGAATACATCAACTCTAACAGGGCAAGGATTTTATTACTGATCCTCTGGAATACAGTACTTGATAGAATTTACTGCATAAAACACTCTAAACTGGAGTATAATTATTAGACATACAAAATACAGGAGCAGATACTTGTTTTCAGAAACACCATAACCAATACCAGCTCTGCTGGCTGCATGTATTTTTTAATATTACTCAGCTGAGTTAAAACATGCACCAATGCTCTGATCTGAGGAGTGCAGTGGGAATTAAAATATTATGTCAATCACCCATAGAAAAGTCACAATCAGCTTCAGTTTCCTAGAGCCAGTGGTAAAGAAAAATGAAGATGCTCCCCAAGAGTTTATCTTTCCTTGATTTAAATCTTCTCATCATTAAATTAATGATGAATCTTAAATCTTGTTTGCTCACTTTCAAACTGATATTTAGCCTAGAGAAAGTGCTAGAGAAGTTTAAATAACACAATTAATATAACATTTTTTCCTAAGACTAATACTAAAAACTAATACTAATTGGTTTTGGCTAGCTTGGTGGTATTCCCAATGTCTGAAGTCTATGAAAAAAAAGGGTTAATTACAAACAGGATTTTGAGAATTCATTAAAATCCATACAAATCAAAAGGAGAGTCACTGGTTATAGTAAAGATTAAGACTTCTATGATAGGTTATGATAGGAAAACCCATCAGGCCAGTAGATCAGTTTTCAAATAATTTATCTTTATCATAAACCTAAGCCCCAATAGAATTTATTTTTATTTTTCTTTTTTTTTCTGTTTTCTTCAAAGCTAGGCTATTACATTGCGAACTGGCCAACAACTCATTCACAGACACTGTTACTGATTTCTCTTTAAGCAGCTACCTTCTAACAATGAAAATAATTGATTTTTTTTTCCTTATCTCAGACCTGGTAAAAAAAAATCTCTTGGAATAACTGAATAAAACTTTCAGTCAAGATGAAAAGTACTTACAAATGCACCTGAAAAGGGTGAAGAGAATGAAGAAAAGCTTCAACAATCAGAACCTTCTCTCCATCAAAGAACTCTATTATCTGTATTAAGTACTTTATTTGGAGAGGGGGAAACTATATTAGAAAAAACAACCAAAACAAAATTGACCTGAAGCTTTACTTATTTCCTTTGGTTTAATTTGGTCTCCCATCTGTGGGTGGCAACTAGCTGGCAACTAGCTCTCCATCACAGAGGAGTGTGAACTTGTCCCCATCATCAGGAGAATACAAATTTCTTCTTCCTGGCAAAGGCCTACAATAATCTATAGCAACATGCTGCCACACAAATGAAGCAATCAATTATCCTTTGTGAACAGTACTTACTAAATCTTAGAAGTTTTTTTTTCTTAAAAAAAAAAAACAAACACACTTCAATACCTCATTGGGTTTATATGACATCATCATTAAGCTGGGTCATCTAACACAAAACTAATAGCGTCTGATACACCCAAAGCTATGTGGGAGAAAGTATCTGGGGACTGAACAATTACTGCAATTTACTCCATACTTATTAAGCCTCAGCACTGGCCATCCTCCCAGTAATAGCATCAAACAAGTCAGCTGCCAGTCCTGCCCTGCCTTCAGTGCATAACAAGAGCACCAGGTACTGCAGGACCAGGGGGTGCCCAGCCGGGCACTGCCAGCACAGCTTTGCTCTGCCCAGCCAGGGCCACCTTGTGCTTGTAAATCAGGCAGTGAGGAAGGATTTTCAAACTGCCTTAGGTACCTACCCCGTAGAATGTTTATTACACTGATAAGATTCCTCTTCTGCTAGGAATTTCAGCCTAACACAAAAGGATTTATGGAAATACTTCACCTCAGGAACTGGTTTAATGAGAAACTGAGGCCATTTCCCAGTTCTCACATTGCTCTCATACCTGCCCTGTGTAAATAAAAATCACCATAAATAGTTCTTTCTGAAACAGAATTAAAACGTAAAAGCTAAGCTTTGATGCTAAATAAAAAGGCATCTGCCTCACTTGACATACTGCAATTTGCTCCACTAACTGAATAATACAAGAAGAAATGAGCCCCCATGGGTATCTTTCGCAATGTTACAGCATGAATGTTTTGAAACTCTACAGAATAGGTTAAAAGGGTATGTAGGAGATAGTCAAACACCATCTGGTCATAGCTGACACTTTTTAGAACTAATGTTGAAGAAAAGAGAACAAAAATTTAACAGAAAAAAATCTAAAAAATAAAAGAAGAAACAGAAAACATGGCAGTATTCTTGGCATACTCATTTGAAGTACTGACTAAATGAGAAATTCTGAAGGAAAAATAGTCAAAATCATTAGCCACACTTCAAGTTATCCAATTATTTTAGAAATATTTTCTCTAATTAACATTAACAATGAATTAATTGTGGTTGCATAACTGAATTACTGCAAAATTAAGTTCCTTTGAAGAAATATAGATAAGTAAAACTTGTTTTCTAAAATTGGTTTTCTTATTGGGAAATGAATTAATTATAAGACAGTCATATCTAGGCATCAAAGTAATGTAGTTATTTATATATTTGCAATGTTCTATTTATGGAGGGAAAGCATTTAAAGCATTCGCTGTTATCAGTACTAAACTCAAAACTGAGTTTTCCATTAAGAACAGATGAATCAAAGCAGACAAAAAAAATCAAAACTGTGTAATGAATGTGCATGATTTAATATTGTCTTGCTATTAAAGCACAATTTTTAAATAAGCTACTACTACTCCAGAAGATGTCCAAGTTTGTCAGTGATTGAAACCTTGTCCCAGCGCACAATGGTGACACCTCTTAACAGCCCAGCCTGTTAAGATCATACTGGCATGATCCAATTTTGACATTTATCTGCCATGCCTTGCACCCTGCACCGGAGGCACCACATCATCAACAGCTCTGATCTCTGACTCTGGTATTTCCCAAGACCACAGCTCCTAAATTACACTGAAATTGGCATATATGGAAAAATTACCCCAAGTTGTACTCTATTTTATATCCACCACTAAAAAGTTAAGATCCCCATCAGCAGGAGAGTTATGCTGTTTAATTTAACACCTGACAGTTTACTAGTTTCACACATTAAACTTACTGCCTCCTTTTATGGCACTGCCAATGAAACTGAACAGATCAACTCCCTACCTAATTATTCTTACTAAATTGTACTTGGTATGGGGAGTCACACAGCACCATTCATTATCGGATTATGATGAATTTCTTAATCAGCAATAAAAGCAGCATTATTGGACTACAGACCCATATAATCTCCATTCTCTTCAAACAAATGTCAACTTCAAGTTACTGATTTTCTGAACTGCTTTTTATGTAACACTTGGCTTCTATCAGTGAGACAAACCCCACATTTGCATATTCACTTTTCATGAAACCAGGAGCTGATGTACAGCCCAAAATCTACAGTCTACAAAGACAAATCTACAAACAAATCTACAAAGAGCAGTGAAAATTTTTAGAGCCCAGGCTCCCTTGGGTGGCTGCTGCTATGGGTTGAGTTGCTCAAAGGCACTGCTATTTCTCACCAGAGCTGGGATGCTTTCAGTTTTAAAAATCCTGTGTCCAGCCTCATGGGAATTGGGCCCTAATGGCAGACCAGATATTGCCAAGAGATCAAACTCTTTACAGTTATGTTTGTGCTTATAGAGGCAAGTAAAAATATCTTGGACTCTCTACAACTTTACTGTGTCTTAAGATCCTTAGTATTTTTAATCTTTATAAAAAAAAATTAAGTTTAAACCAAAAACTACTGTGGGAGACTCAGCATTTCCATCTTAAAAACCTTGTAAGGCTTTTGCTCTTGGAAAAATTAAGGTACTGATTAAGCAGCAATCTATACTATTTGCATTTTTTGAAGTTAGCAGTAGAGACCTTAAGTGTCCTCTAAAATGGATAAATTTGGTCATTGAAATAACCACTAAGGCAACTACGACTTTCACTAAATTTTCTACATTTTTTCTACAAATTGTAGAAAACAAATTATTATTTACAATTTGTTTTAATCAGCAGTGGCAGTGTTAACATCTGCACCACAGCAATCTTAATCAGGAAATGCCACATTTAATTCTGTCAGTATTTGGAATTCTCTCTCTTAAAAGCTCTTCAGTGTTTAGGTATCTTAGTGCTGTAACTTAGTGTTCAACTGGCTGTAATTAATCAAGTCATGATGTAATAAAACCACATGGATGTTTCCATTCAAAACGGTCAAACAATAAGCCAATGAACCACAACCTGTCTAGAAATGTTTACAGACCCCACTTAACTTACCGACATTTTAAAATGCCACATCCTGCAAATTTACACTGGTTCAGACAATGAATTTTCTTGCACGTAAGAGACCACCAAGCCATGCTGCTCTTACAGCCAAGTACCTGCAGTAAAAGCAGCAACCCCACAAAGCTTCACTTGCTGTTTTGGAGAACACATTTCATCAGATTCCAGATGGTTAAGAGAGTTAGAAATATAAGTGCTGGTTTTGTTGGTATGAATAAACTCAGCAGGGTGTTAGTTTACTATCCCAGATTTCTGCAGGTCTCTCAGTGCTCAGGAGAGCTTCAGGAATAGCAGTGCCCTCCTTGGCTGACAGGGACACACACTCTTCCTGATGCTGCAGCAGCAGGTGCCCCACTGCGAGAGCACAACCTCTGTGAACCGGATTCACATCTGGGCCTTAAAACACAGACATGTACTGACACACTACTTATATTTAAACTCCTAGCTGAAGTGGCTGAGCATCAGTTGGAAACAGGGATTTCTATAGAGCAATCCATAATTACCAAAATGCTGGATCAGCTTCTGAAAGTATCAGTCTGTTTAGAGCCGGCAAAACCAAGATTTTCATTTAGAGACCATAGCTCATTATGTAAACTTAGTTAAAAATTGTAGAGAATCAAACCACCTAAAATTTATTTCCTAAACCAAGCAATGCCACCAAGCAATGCCACCTTTTTGCAGAATCATTTTGCTAGTATGACAATTCTAGCTTTTTGTTCTGCTTGATTGTGCCTAGGTAATTACAGCAATGAACTATTTTTAGGTGCAGCCCTGTAGTCAGCACAGTGCATACACTTCATCTCTCCAGCCAAATCAGCTGGCCTGGCAACAGGCAGCTTGGCTAATGGAATTACCATGTTATCCAGTGGTTCTGCATTCACAGAAAAAAGAGTTGAAAACTCCCCTTCCCTGGCCCATCACAGCTCTCCAAGAAAGTTCTGTAGCAAAACATTCACATTCAGTATGTAAAAATGATACCCTTTCTGATACTGACTTTTTTTTTCCAGCAAAGTTGACATATTGTGGTCTGTTCCATTAAAGTTTTCCAATTGCTTCAGATATGGCAGGGGAAGAGACAAACAGGATTTCTAGACTCCACAGGCAATATTTTCCTGTTTTATGTGTTTTGTAGGCTTCTTGTTACCCTTTGTCCATATTCTAACTTCTGTCCAGCTTGACACTGGTGCACAGTTATCCTGATTTAATGTCTTCTAGAAGTTTTACTGGCATGACAGCTTCTCCTGCCAGGTAAGTCACAGGACAGCTTTATCAATCAGTCCTAACAGGGGTCCCCAAGGTGTCATTCCTGACTCCCAACAGTTCAATACTTCTCTTGCTATCATTACCCTTGTTTTTTTTTGTGGTCAAACTACTGGTACAGTCAGTGAACAGCAACACAGCCCATTTAGGAGAGAATGGCTCAAGAGGAATGCAGGCTTCCCAAAGAGAAGGGAACTGTGCCCCTCTCAGTGTTTCTTCAGTGTCTGTAGCCCTGATGTCTCCCTTTCTAGCCCAGTTCTGGCTAAGTTTCACATTGATTTCAAAGTAAAAGCAGGGTAAGGAAATGATTAATTAAATCCTTGGCAGAGTAAGCAGACAATAGTATGATACAACAGAGGAGCATTTCCATTAGGATGTGGAACAACACAAAGCTTTCTCTGTGACCAAAGCCCACCAGTGTGCCAACCACAATCAACAGTAAATGCCATTGCAAAAGAAAAGCAGTCAGTGATCATGCACAAAGTATGAACAGATGCATCATCATGCAGTTCCTAAAAGAGGGGAAGTCTGATGTAAAGTGACACTACACACATCAAGCAGGAAAACAAAAAATAACCAAAAAGAAAAAAGGTAATTAATTTTTTGGCGATTAGCCTAGCTAGCATTTACTCCAGAGAATAATTTTTTTAAAAGGTGCATGAGATTACACCTGGCCTGAACCGCAAAAAAATCTGAAAAATTCATAAATTATTGGATTAGTTCTGCCCAGGAAGCCAGCCTGGTACACATACCCTCTACAGACTAACTGTGCACAGTAAGAAATAGAAAAAGTTGTGCTGCATTAATTTCTCATTAGAAACAAGGAGGGAAGAAAAAGAAAAACATGCTTAAATGTTGAGTGCAGGTCCCCTCCATAAACCACAGCATAGCCCACATTTGACAGCACAGTTTTCTTCAAAGCATACACTGTAAGAACTGCTCACAGAGATCAATTCCACAGTTCAAATGCTTCATCCATTTTGTGTTTGTTTTAACCAAATTGGCTGATAGAATTCTAATTATTTTTCTAAAATTTCCTTAAGCAATTTTGTGGCAAAACCCCCCAACGAAGCAAAAAAAGCCCAAACCACCAAACTGTGGCTCTGAACTGCAACTGTTTAACCAGACCTTTTACATTTTTGCAGCCAAATTAAAAAAACATACAATTGGGAACCAAAGAAGTCAAAATGGTCTGGAGTAATCGCTGGACCTTATGTCTCTGGTTTCTTGTATCTGGAGAACTTTTCCCAGGACCTGCTAACACAGCTCCTCCCTGCACCCTTTGCTACCCTGCCCTGCCTGAACACACAAAGCTGTGAGGAAAATCCTAAACCAAACCCCAAAAGAGGACTATGCAGTCCCAGCCCTGGTGCTTCCAGACAAGCAGAGTCCAGATGGCGCTGAGTTATGGACATGATGCATTTTCCTCTATGTCTGCACAGCACTGCAAGCTCCCTTCACTTCCCTCCTTTGGCCTCATGGGATTTGGGAGTCAGAATCTAAAACAGGAGATCTGGAAACTGCAAATGCAATTTCATGGTGTCCTGAAGCACACAAGACAGTTAACTGTGCTATTGCAGTATTGTGCTGCCACTGTACCTGATCCATCTCAGTTTGGGAGTCTCTTCCCTAAACTCTTTCAAAGACAGGCAAGGTTCATCTTCTCCATTACTATGAAACACTGCAATGTACTTTGCAAACCTTTCAGGAATCTGAATACATCCTGGTTTCATCCAGGAATGGAATCCCAAAATTATTCCTAACAGTGGCATATGGAAGAAGAGATAGGCTAAACCATCTCTGTTCAGTTTTTTTTTGTTTTTTTTTTTTTTTTTTTTTTTTAACTGTTTAGTAGTCTCACAGGCTTTTCCTCTCTCTCAGGTGAGTCTTTTCCCAGAGAGGGTAGGAGATAACAGTGGTGCATCCACTAAAGGCATTTCAAGCCAGGCAAATACACTGTCACTATTTTGCCATGATATATTTGAAGATATACTTGAAGTGGGCATAGCATTTTGGTTTGAAATGTAGCTTCTTAATAACATTTAACTCCAAAACCTGCAAGGTTTAAATAATTTTTATCTGGCAAATTCTGTTAAATTCTCTGACAGAGTTAGAGCTGGATGTCATGGACCAAACTTTTCCATCTAAAAGGGTTGTCCCAGTTTCCTTCTTCTGCATTTTGGTTAGGGAAGAATATACCTTTAATTGATGCCTCAGCTGTGAATAATTACATATACTGACATTGCTACCTACATTATCTTGAAGAGTGACATTTCTAGAAAAAAATAGTAATAATTAAAATTATATATTAACCATCCTAATTATCACAACTAAATATAGCACCATAGATTTAAGTGATCTTGAAAATCAAGGCAGGACAAGACATAGACTAAATAATCTATAGTTATTGACATCTCCACCTACATGAGCTGGGTGAAAACCACATTGTGTCACTATGTAAACAAGCACTGGACTGCTTCCACGGTTATATCCTTCATTGCTGAGAATAAGCAAAGAGCAATACGAAAACACACAAAAGCCTCCCACAAGGCAAAGAATCTGATTTGCATCAACCAAGGTACAAAGGACTATATCTTCAGGCTTGCCAGTATTAATTACAAATCAACTTACAAACACCAAGTATGATGAAAGTCATTCCAGTTACATGCTCATGAACACAGAGTATTTGCAGAGAAAATAAATCTCCAGAAATCCTATCACAGAGTTATTTATTCTCTGCAAAGGAAGGCAGTGCTGCTTCTCTGACATGCTTGGAATTAATGCAGACAAACAGCAAAGAAAACTGCAGGCGTTTCTACTTTTTAGAATATTTAAAGTTCTTTCCACAAACTTGCAATGTAATTTTTTAATAGTTTTTGAAGAAGCCATTCACAGTCCATCCTAGAGGATAAACATTTCACTGTGAAGTCCTCCTGAACTATCACAGTCATAAAGGCTACAGTTCACTGGAAAGTGTCAGTCCTAATGCTATGGCCATGATGCTGCCTTCCAGACCCAGGCCCACGGTATTGTACAAAGAAGGCATCTCTTGTCCATCTGGAATTCCTTCTACTACAGCATGTAGGAGATATCAAACCCTTTGTCTTTTTCTGATCCTGTATCCGTTGATTAAAGGTTGTTTATAAATCTTGAAATTTCTACCAGAGCATGTTTCTAAATAAAGTGTTTCTAAATAAAGTTCTACTTGAGAATAAAGAAGTACTTCAAATATTTTCTGGAGTATGACTTCAAGTTGTCAATATGTTTCTAGTTCATCTGAGGTAAACAATCTATTAGAAACACGCTGGATTTTTGTCTTGCAAACATTTAAATCTGCACATTGAGGCTTTTTTTCTGTTTCTGAAGATATTTGGTGCCTGCCAGCTAAACCTACAACCAACATCCTTACAGTTTCATGATTGATTTTGTGGGGACAGAATTCAGAGAACAAAATCCACGTTGTTTCTGTTAAAGTGGAAGCCATTTCCCCCTTACCTTTGATCACATCTGAGCTAGTTATGGTGTTAGAGAGAATCAATTGCTTTGTGGACTGACAGGTTTGCAAACAGAAAGCCCAAGTTATAGCTAGAAAACACATCTACCCTATAGGAGCAGTTTTTCTCCTTGTGACATATCACAGCAGGCACAGCAGAGCAGAACTCCTCTTAACTCTAGAGAAAGCTTTCCTTTTGAGGAAGCAACCATAAATCATGTCACCCTGACCCAACAATGGCTGAAAATTACTGTGCTTCTGATAACCCCAGAGGATAAAGGAAAAACTACAGCCAGTTACTGAAATTCCCTGGCAAGAAACCCCCACAAGCAGAAGATAGCCTGGTTTTGAGGAATTGCCTCAATTTCTGCAGATACAATTTTGTGGCCAAAATTATTTGCAAGTGTAAATTATGGGCCCAGTCCAATACTTACTGAGGCCACCAGAAAAAGGTCCTATTGATTTCAGGAGGGATGAAATAAAGCCTACATATCAAAGTGCAGTTCTTTAAAAAAAAAAAAAAATCTGGATAAGTACTGTTTGAACCTGGAAATAATTGTGGATAAAATTCCAAGTCCTGAATGCAAGAGACAAAATTGAGTTACATATAAAAGTCAGGATCAATAGCTGTCAACCCCCTGGGCTGGCGAGGCTTTATTACTGTTGTGAAAAAAACTAGTTTTGGATTGGCCACATAGTTATTTATAATATTTTACTACCTACCCTGTGTATTTAGGTCCACTTATAAGTAAATTCAACAAATGGAGAAAATATATTTATGGACATTTATGTCCACCTATAAGTACATTCAATAAATGAGTATTTCACATCTTCATGATGTTTGTAGTGACATCCTGGATGCACCTATTTTAGTGAGCATAAAGCAAATTATTGCACACTCACAACTAATTTAATACAAATACAGCCAAGAACTTCAGCTAGCACCTAAGGGCAGGTCACTATCTTTACTTGCTTGCTGTGAAACAAAGATATCTTGAGTCCCTTCATAAATGGAAGTGAAATCTTAAAAGTAGTAAATATTCATGTTTTAGCCTGGCTTACTTGAAGGACCTAGATGAGCTTAGTGACTTTCCTGTGTAACATCTTAAAATTAAGATAAATTTCACCCTTGTGGATGTATTTGCTTAAGTCAACTAATGGCCTCCATTTATGCAGAATGTGAACATTAAAATACTTAAGTTTAAAGTGAATTAACAGAACATGTAAATTCTTGAATTCTGTCACGTATATGCACTAAGCAAGGCAGAAGGGATACTGATATAGTAACTGGGGATACTGATAGAGTAACTGAAGAATTTCTGGGAAGTTTTCACATGACTTAGAATGAAAAAGGGGAGATTTGATGGACAAGTCTGCAAGTTAAAAATATGTTTTGGTGAAAAAACGTTATAAAAGTGATTTTGTAATGCCTGTAATATTTGAGGCCAGATTGTACCATTGGAAAAGTACACACCCACCTGAGTACACACATCCTTGAGTCTTCCCCCAAGTACTTGGGATAACCTTAAACTCCCAATGAAGTTGTTAAAAGTAACAGAAACAGGCCCAGAGAAGAAACAAACCAGGCTTCACAGAAAGTATCATTTGTGCACTAAAAAAGAAAAGGCCAAAATCAGCATTTACTTTCTAAAACTCAGAGTGAGGTCCCCTCACCCCATGTTCTTCAAAGTCAGTCAACAGATGAACTGGAATGATACAATGCAAACATGCAAGAAGTATACAGGATTATTTTGAGGAAAAGTGGTTAAAAAGGGAACATTTAAATTTTTGAATAGTCTAAGGTAGGTAACCAAGGAGAAGGAAGTAATAGAACATATTTTGAGCAGATTTTCTGCCCTAACACACACATATAATTCACCATGGCTATTGCTGTTACAGTATCAGCACATTCACAGCAAAGCATTAACAACACATCAGTTTAATTAAAAATAAATGATCGTATATAGGGACTTAAAAGTTTATACTTCCATGAAAATAACAGTGATTTTTAAAGTGCATCTCAATGTAGCATTAAAATGCATCTCAATGTAGTGACTAAAAATTTGCCAGAATAACATTCTCAAGCAGAGCTAGCCTTAGCTTCAAATACATCCTAATTTCCAATAAACACATGCTTGTTTTTCTAATACTATTATTGTTTATCTGATAAAATATTGCGTGTTTGATATTAATTTAAAAACAAATAATGGAGTATTTTTTTTAGTGCCAGGCCACAGGGAGCTTAAATTTGCTATTTATTTGATTTTCTTACTTCTGTTGAATGAACTTAACTAGATGGACTGTATGAACCTGGTGTGAGCTTACACAGCAATTCTACTGGAGACTGAGTTCCTTATCTCTTCCAGCCTAACAAAAGGAACCAGGCTCACCATAAAAACCTCTGGCACCTGAGGCTCAGTCCCTTCATTAGGATTGTTCCTTTTAAGATACTTATCAGAAGGCAGGACTAAAAGGAAGCTTAGTGAGGAAGAAAAGAACATGACAAAACAATACACTCCCTTCTGTATCCCTTCTGCTGCAAAATCCCCACAGGCCCCTGAAATCTGAATGCATCCATGAACAGACTTCAGATAGCTCTTAAACAAAGAAAGGCATAAAGATAACACAGTTTACATTTTATAAGTTTTCTAGGTATAATTTAGAGTCCACAGTTTGAAAAATTAATTCTGTGTCTACAGCTCTGTGCCGAAACCATTTTGAAGGTAAGAGAAGCACATTTAGAAGTCTGCATTCCAGATGTTTCAGGTTCTTAAATGCTATTTTCATAAGCAACTTTGGTATTTTATCTCCAACTCACCTTGATTTTCAGAAACCTTTTGAGATGTTTTTGAAAGTGTTTCAAATTAACCACAGATCATCACAGCTGCAATTACTGCCTCTTCACTTCTTCTCCTGTTCAAAAGAATACCCTGAGCAAGGACTTGGCTTGTGAGATCAATACTACAAGATTTTTAACAGAAGAATTTCTAATTATATTCATTTGCAAATTAGCAGTACTGCAATTTCCTTTAGAGCAGCAAAATAATTGCATTCCTAGAGCATTTTATTGCAGCATAGTTTGTTGACAATCTAGACTATATGAGAGGGGAAAAAATGACATCCCTAAACAACCACACAAGATACAACAAAGAATTTCAGCATCTGAGTGATACAGTATTCCAGCCTAATACACATTGAGCTGAATTTCAAAAGATTGGGATTAAGAAAACTTTGATGCAGATTAATGTCTTCTCTAAAACCACATGGGGATTGTGCAGCAGGAAGAAATCAGGAGCTCCTTTAAGAGCAGATGCGAACACTTCCTTCTATGCTACTCCATCACCAAGAGCATTTCCTTCAGCACAGACAGTCTGTAATACAGCTGACAGGCAAAGAAGGAAAGAAGTCAGGTGACACTAATGGCTCTATTTAACAGCAGTCTAAAGTAGCAGTGCACCAGAAGTTGGGCAATCTTTCCAGAAAAGAAACAAAATTAAAGGTAATTACTTATTTTTGAAACATGACAACTAATCCTACTAAAAATAATTTTAATAAGTGGTAGCAATGAGCAGAGACAAAACCAGAAAAGAATGCTGAGTATATTCAGAGCATTTAAAGTAGCAAATGTTTCTCATGGTGAAAATATTTGTAAAAGAAATGAAACAGGAATGTACTTTTCCAGTTCTTAATCTAGTCACCAGCAGAGACCCCACAGAATGCTGGCAGGACACCCTTGTCACAAGGACATTTCTCTCTGTGCTCCTCTATGAAAAATCCTGAGAGAAATGTCCCTGTGACATATCCTTAATCTTTAGGAATCAATGTTTTTGGTCAAAACTATAAATATCCGCTATTCCAAAATAGTATCACTTCTGATTATGTCAAACATTTACATTCCAGTGTTAATCAGTGCACACCATGCTGCAGTGCTTTGACAGAATTATTTACTCCTCTCTATAAAATACATCTTGTCTGTAGAACAAATATGAATATTTCATGATGTGCAGTTTTCAGAAGCAAATGTTTTATTTTCATTAACTTTTGCTTTATTCTGCTCTCCAAAATCTTTTAAGTATGACCACTCAGACATTTCTAGAGTAAATAAATGCACTGCAATAATCTGAATGCATCAGGAGGTAATTTGTTTGACTCCCAAAACCTTCACATATCTTGATCTGTGAATATTAACTCATAATTCTTGCATCTCTTACACTTGACAGTGAACATTTTAGTAGCTTTCTGTGTGCATACACCAAACACATCTGTATGTAAAAAAGGATAGATATGTGGGTATTTCCATGTCTAATTAAATGTCCACACAAAATACACTTAGTAGCAAAGTAGAGTATAAAAACTTCAAGAAACTTTTATAGGTTGAATGTTGTGCATGCAGTCCACTGACAACAGAATGAGCTGTTGGGGAAGTTCCACTTGCTCACATAGTCCTAAGTAGCCAGAATGCTGTTGAGAAAAAGCACCTGGAACCTGACAATTCCCAAAGAGTTTGTTCTCTTCCATTTATTATCAAAACAGAAATTGCAACCAGCAATTTTGTGTTAGAAACACCAACCCAGAAGACCTACTTGTATGAGAAGTCAGAAGAAATGGGATTCATATTTCTCTCTAATGAGAGTGCACACAGCTCATTTTCTTCTGTAAGAATCACCTCTGCTGTCCATGAAACAAATAACAATATAAAGTGTTAAACCTGTTTCAGCTGTCCAGGTGAGACACGGGAAAGGAAGAAGAAACCATGAAATTACCCAGGAAGAGTCAATAACATGTTATTTGACTTTATGAGCAGAAGTAAACATCATTCAAGCTGTAATTAAATTAATGCAGTATTTTGGATAAACAAAATTTGTGTAAGATCTGCTGCTGCAGGAACCTCTGCCCCACAGTACTAAACCCAACCTCCCTGGACTGCATTTCTGGACTGCTGATCATGCTCCCTGTATGACAGGCAACAGCCCATCCCTCATCCCATCGACTTCCACTCCAATTCTCTGGGCCCCAAGCAAACATACAGGTATGCGTGTATCAAAAATGCCATAATAGTTCTTAAAGGAAGGCAAAACTTATGAATGTTATTTATGCAAAAGAGAAGAAATAGGCACTGGCTAAGGCAGGCTGGCTAGGCAGCAGCAAAGCTTTCAGCAGGATTGACATGGGATTACTTATATCCTTCATTCTCCTAGGAGAAGGAATTATGGATGAAGAAACAACCTATGACTTATCAACCACCTTTTGAAAGTGTGCTTTACTTGTCAGGAAGCATTCCACTTGTTAGAAAGCATTCAACTATTCCTAAATTGGATATTATTATCAGTCAACAAAATAAAAATTAATGGTATTGGTTAATACCTCTGCTCTACCTCCCCTTCAGATTTCAGGTTATCACCTTCCCTTCTCTAGGGCCTTGATCCCTTGAGACGGCCTTACAGCCTCTTGGATATCCAAGGATCATAATTTTAGTATCTAATTATCCTTGTGAGCAGCCACTGTAAGCATCAGCAAACTTCAGTAGAGCTTTCAAAGGGCACTGTGCAACACAGCACGGTCCATTTATATGAAGGTTAATTGGTCTTTCAGGAACTCATCCTATTTGCTAAAATAACATACAACCCTAGTGCAATAAAGTGATTTTGTTGCTTTGTCTCAAAGCTGAAAGACTTAAAAAGCTGGCTTCCTTCTAGGGAAGAAGGGAAGCATCTAGGGCATATTTGGCAATAAGTTTCACACTTGTGTTGTTCAACAGATGTTTAAAATGGATTTGCAGACTATAAAGCTGATTATTCACCAGCAGTCTGTGACCAGACCACGTCTCAGCAGAGTTTTAAAGAGCAGTTCAATAAATAGAGAATAGGAGATTCTTAACAAGAAATGGCACCTTTGGGTTTAAGAGGCATATAATTGAGTAGGCCAAAAAGTCAAAGAGACTCAACTAACACTACTCAACTACTGGAGTGCACCAGAACAGGTCTCCAGAATAATTTAGGAAATGTCTGCTGTAATCTTTGTTTTCTGCTGCAGCACATCCACATTTAACTTTTATCACAGACACAGTTAGGTCTGTGTACATTTTATCAAAGCCTGCCTTTCAGATAAGGGATCTGAGATAGGAATTCTCATCAGAATTCACTTAAAAGAAAATCTGGAGTAACCTTAACGGAAGCACATACTTCATATGGGACACAAATAAATAGAACACAAATAAAAAAGAAATGAGAACCATGTATTTTTCTGTGTCCAAGAAAATATTCAAAACCAGAGCCTTGAACACAAGCAATATTTATCTCAGGAAGCAAAACCACTCTAATTGGAATACTTGTGCTGAGAGCTGAGTTATATTACCCCTGTTCCATGTAAAATCAATTGTCCATCACACTTACTATTGCCTGTGGAATTCTGCTTTAAGGGCTGCTTAACACGTGATCAACAGGCTCAGAGATGGAGACTTTTGGGGAAATTACCAGGAGCTTTATCAGTAATTTCAATAAGGATCAGTCTTTTCACCATCAGAATCTGCAAATTTGTCAACAGTGACAAACTTATAACACTTTTGATTGGACAAAAACAGTGAGCTTGTAAAATCCCAGTTTGGTTGTGCTCATTTGGAATTCAAGTAGTTTGCACTTTTAAAATTAACACAAACTGAAGGGACAGCGCTTTAATTTAGGCTAATTAGGAGCAAATTAGGTAATATGGATAAATCATCTAAAACCCGTGAATGGATGCATG
Organism: Taeniopygia guttata; assembly: GCF_048771995.1. Taxonomy (NCBI): domain Eukaryota; kingdom Metazoa; phylum Chordata; class Aves; order Passeriformes; family Estrildidae; genus Taeniopygia; species Taeniopygia guttata. Next base: position 7,634,139 of record NC_133034.1, read on the forward strand.
CCATTCAGAAATTACTCTCCCAGGAGCAAATTCTGAACTACAGGAGGGGACTTTCTCTCACTCACTTCAGCATCTGAAACAAGCACTCAGAACTGCTTGTAAAGTTTCTCTGTGGAGATTAAGAAAATGTGTTGATCTAGAATCAGGCATTAAGTGTTTCTTATGCTGAAGAAGTTCCAAAGATAAATGGATGTAGCACTGATATTTTAAAAGTTGATAACACATGAATGTTCAAAGTCAGAATCAAATATTTAATTCTGCTGGAAAGCTGAAATTCTTAGCTTTACACTGCTTTATTGTATGAGATTATTTCACCAGGAGGTAGTAAACTCATACAATAAGCCATAATATATCTAATAAACCTATAATAACAAATAATAAACATAAATTTATAAACCAAAGGACATGAGCCCAAGGAAAAGCAAATGGTAATAGAAAAAAATGAGCTTTTATGAAAAAGAGAGCTGGTGACAACTAACCTGATACTTTGATCATGCACTTCTAATTCTTCTAGGGCCCGTTAACATTTAGAAAACATCAGTCCCAGGTTTGCATCTGGAAAATAAATAGTGTTGGTTTAGGAAATTCACTACCAATCCTTATGAAATGAAGGCAGTAAGAAAGTAGAACTTACAGCCTCACATGCTAAAAGGAGCTAAAAACCAGCATTGCAAAACAGTAGCATGCAGAGTTTTTGAAAAAATATATTGCACAGCTACAAAATTACTCAAGTGAAAATGAAAAAAAAATAGAGTGCAGCAGCAGAATTCCTGCCTGTTTTCTCCATTGCTTTTTCCCTTCAGTAAACAGTCATTGCATTGGCATGAATATGGGTCAAAATCCATAAGAACATCCTTGTAGAACATACAATAAGCCCAGCTCTCTCCTCTTCAGGTTTGGTCCTGCTGCCACTACAAAGACCAATGAAAATTGCTTTTCATTTGACAAATTCAGAATCAAACCACAAATGTGATCCAAAAATCAAGCCTTTCCACAAATTCTTCTGTGATGGCATTTAACTTCTAAAGCCTCCCAGAATTAAATAAGGATTAAATGCCACTAACGTCAGATGCAGATGTGAGCATAAGTCTGAGTAAGTCTTCAGTGACACCAGCCTCTTAGTCCCAATGGTGCAGAGGCATCCAAACTATTTTAAGGTATGATTAATGAAAAGCCTAATTTTGATTTATTAAAAGAGGTGCTCACTTAAATACATAAGTTTCTCATCTACTGCCACAGAATAGGGAGGCATATGTAGTTTTTAATATATTCAGGGTGAAATCTCTCTATGCAGTAAGTGGAGACACCACTGGTGCCACAGTTAACCACTCATTACAAGGAGCACACAGACTCCTACTCATGGGGAAACATAAAGGTAAAAATCCAAAGGATTTATGTCTTTGCACCACAAAATCTGTGACAGCTCAACAGTCACCTGGGCTCTTGGGGCAGTTAATGCAAGACCAGGGGCTCCACCTGGAGCTCTCTGCTTCTTTTGGATCCTCTGCGATCTCACAGGTATGGGAATAATGATAAAAGGAAAATGAAATCCAGGATAACTCAATAAGATGCATCTGCAACATGGTGGAAACAAATGTTCCCTTTTTATCCTGAATATTCTCTTAAAGGCCTTTGGGATCTGTGTTTTCAAAAACAATGTAAAAGTACAAGTTTGCGGTATTTTGATTTCATTGTCCAGCGCTCAAAACCAGCTGAGAGGACAGACTGAAGAAAACTGTTAATGGAATTGTACATCCCTTCGGCCAAGCTCTGCGATGCGGCATCGGCAGCGCCTGCAGCGCTGCGAGACAAAAGGGGCGGCGACAAAACCATTTTGCCGCGAGCGTGAATGAATACTAGAACACCGATAGCGGGGAGACGCTATCGCTGACAGACCTTTGAAAGGAGGTCACCCGTGACACTGCGGGGCAAAGCCGCGCTGCCTCCCCCTCGCTAGCGGCACTGGAATAAGGCAGCGAGCGCTCATCGCTGCCCGGAGCAGCGCCGGGCTCCTGAGGGTGCACAGCGCTGCAGCGGGAGCAGCACCGCCTCGGAACCCGCTGCCACCCGGGCACGGCACAGCGATCCTCCCCCGCGCTCCGGGTATGGCACATCGCGCTGCTTAATAGGCCAAAAATAGCAAGGCAAAACAGGAAGAAAATACGTCCGATAACATTGACAAAGCGCAGTTTAAACAAAGGTGTTTAAATAGGCAGCATAAAGTGCCTCTGCCACAGATTCCGGAGGCACTCAGCACACATCTGGCGAGAAGACTTCGGCACAGGAGCGTTCGAGATGCTGGGAGGGAGCAGCGAATCGCCAGGGAGGGAGGAGCCGGCTGGGGCCGCCCCGGGGCGGTGATATCTGAGGGGCGCTAAGCGGCGGTGGGTGCCCTTGCCCTACAGCGGGCACCGCCGGGCAGGAGGCGCAGCTGTGCGGTGCCCCCCTCACGGCCGGGATGGGGCTGTGCTGTGGCCCCTTCACGTGTGTTGTGTCCCCCTCACGGCCGGGATCGGGCTGTTCTCTGCCCCTCTCAGTGCCGGGATGGGGCTGTGCTGTGCCCCCCTCACGTGTGTTGTGCCCCTCTCACGGCCGGGATGGGGCTGTGCTGTGCACTCCTCACGTGTGTTGTGCCCCCCTCACGGCCGGGATGGGGCTGTGCTGTGCCCCCCTCACGGCCGGTATGGGGCTGTGCTGTGCACCCCTCACGTGTGTTGTGCCCCCCTCACTGCCTGGATCCGGGCTGTGCTGTGCCCCCCTCACGTGTGCTGTGCTCCCCTCACCGCCGGGCGGGTTGGGCACGGGCAGGCTCAGGCCGGCCCGGCCCGCGGGAGGTACTCACCGAGCGCGGGCAGCAGCGCCGGGCCGGCTCCCCGCACCCCGCGGGGCGAGGGCGTCCGGCCCAGGATCCCGGGAGTGCCCGTGCTGGAGAGGCGCCGCTGGTCCCAGGCGTTGCCCCGGCGCGCTGAGGGGAGCCCGGCCCGCGGAGCGAACGGCCCTGCGCCCGCTCAACGCCCGGGCAGCGCCGGGGCTGCCGCTCTGCCGTTGGAGCTCAGCGCTCCCGAACCGGCTCCAGCCAAACGTTCCTTCTTCGCTCGGCTGCGCCTGCTGAAGGTAGGTAGCCCTTCTTACAGAAAATAGCGTGAGGTGACACTTAATACTTCTGCAAATATCTGTGGAAGTATGTAAAGTTTTCGATTGGATCGCAGAGAGTTTTGCTGAATAGTTTGCTGTGGATCGCCGTGGAAAGGCAATCGTCTGACACGCAGAAACAGAGGGTCAGAGGTATTGGTATCTGGGAGTATGGACTGGCTTTGCATCTGGTAGGAACTTTCTAAGCTTATAAATGCGAGTTGTGAACATCCGTCAACTTCATAACTTGCCCTCTCAGCTATAAGAAAAAAAAACAAGTGATACACAAATCAAAAGTTACCAGCTATCATGCAGGAAATGCAGTGCACACTGAAGGGAAGTATATGCATCTTATTTAATTTTTATATACTTCTATTAAGAACCTGCATAAATTAGACCTGATTTTTAAAATAAACACTCAGAGCTTGTGTTCTAAGCCATATAAAAAATGTTCTGTTTTCACAAGCACAAGGAATCTACACCTGCTGAGAGCTGTGTGTGCTTCAGCAGCACAAACATGAAGTGTGGGGCTAGATCCTCCTTGTCCCCAGCATTCCTGCTGAGCCGGGGAAGGGAGGATGGCACAGGGCAGCTCCCTGCTTTACCTGCACAGCCAAAGCAGATCCCTGAGATGGGAATCTTTTCCGTGTTAATGGCTGGTGAAATGAATCAGTGTTTGTATGCTGAAGCATGGAAATACACAGCTAAAACGTGGAAACTACTTCTTCCCAGCACTGTAGTGACATTTGATGCTGACAGCTGGGGTTTTGATTTCAGTTCTCCTGGACAATGAGGTGTGTGAGGATAAAAAAGGGTTGTGTGCATTCCAAATTCAGCACAATGAAACTACTGGAAGTTCTATGTTTTACATAAGACCTTCTCTGCTGATTTACAATTTTTGACATTTTTGTGCAACCACAATAAATTCTGACCCATTTCATATTATAAATCCAACAACACTGTCTTGGAAAGCAGGAACAAGTTACATTCAATTACTTCTATTAGTACATTACAAAAATTACTCAAAATATCCTTTATACATATAAATCATGTTGTCCTTTCAGCTTTGGAAATGGTGTCATGTTTCATACCAGGACTACAGTGGGAGAATGGAGAATTTGATGTTTGCAAAGTGGGAATATATCTGTTTTTTCAGGTGGTAAAAGTTACTCTAAAATAAATGAATAATGAAATACCAGAACCTAAACATTTCACTATCACAGGCTGAATACTCCTGTCCTGAACCTTACTCATTCCATATTTGGAATAAAACCCCCTATTTTATTAACATGTAATGATGACTCAAAACTTTTCTCTAGATTGAAATGACAATGATGCTGTGCTAGAAGAGGCCCAGAGGTCAGTGAGTTGTGTAAGTGGCAAAGTAGCCACAGAAAAAGGAAAATTATACTGATCTTTTGCCCTTTTTGTTTCAAGTATCTTCTTAGCATTTAAAAGAATCTAATATTCTGCTTCCTGATGAGTTTTGCAAAGTCCAAGTTAGGGAGTAAAATTTCTTAAGAAATTGATAGAGGGGTTAAGACAGAAAATGTGTTCATCATTTCATGTTAAGAAATGTCATAGGGATGCCCTAAATTTAAAAGCTAATCACTGCATATCCAATTTAGTACATAATGGTACCCAGTATATGTAAAATCAAAGTTTGCAGTCCTATATTAAAGTCAATCTTCTTTAAAAGGTATTTGGTCAGTCATGATATGATGATATATTTTAAACAGAACTCAGCTTTGTTAGTAGAGCCTTGTCCAGCTTAGAGATTCATTATAGGACTTAATTTGTAGGCACAGCCAAGAGCATCTCCCTGCTGAATGGAAAACACCAGGTGACATTAGAAAGGACAATACAGAACAGAAATGAAACCAGCACAGACCCTCCCAGAGTTATCAAGGATGCCAGTTCATTTTCATATTTCCTCTAACTTGCAGTGAGCCCATGCTTTTATCAGTGCAAATTTACAGTATTTGCTCCTCAACACAGACTTCCAGAACAGTGATACACACAGGAAGCTCATCTGTGAGTCTTGTTACTGATGAGCCTGATAATTAATAATAATGATACTGTCCCTTGAAAAAAATCAAATAAAAAAATGATATCAAGCAATCATCTATACATGCTTTAGGAAACAGAAGCCTTCAAATGTTGTGAATAGATAATCTGAAGGAATAAATGTATATGCATCATTCTCTCTGTTATTCAAAGACTAATAAGGCATAAAGTTATAAAGACACTCTGTGATTAGTAACATCATTGATATTCTTTGTAAGAAAATTTATTTTTGAACCTAAAATGAGATCTGTATATTTTCTGCATAGACAAAATCCATGTGGCTCTTCATTAGCCTAGGATCAGTAGAAATGAGACAGATGTGGGGGGTGGGAGAGAAGAGGAATAAAATCTTGCAAAACCAATTTGTTGCACTGAAAATGAATAGAAATAATAGCCTTGCAATGACAGTAATAATTTTTTTCAAATAGAGAGTAATAACATTTTAAATTTCCCAATTCTAGTACATGCTCATGTTGCTGTAGATTCTGTACATAATAAAAATAAACACAATTATTAGTTTAAAAAAATATGCCATTGCCACATTAAAGATACAATGAAGAGTTTTTCAGGAACCTGAGCAAAATTTTGTTGGCAACAAACTTTAAGGTACTAATAAGTCTCACAAATCATGCCACTATTTCTTACTGATTTTGCATAATAAATCTATTCCATTCCTCACTTCATGAATAAAAAAGGTGTCAGAAGACCAGACCATCCCCAGGAGAATGTGCCTTTTGTCCAACTTGCTGAAAGCTGTACATAGGCTCCTGAAGTCAACTTTGATGGTGTTAGTAATACAGTAGTCTTGACTTATATTTACATGATCATTTACCAAAGATCAAGTTTAGGCATGACTAATGTAAGAGATAAAGCCCTGCAATCTGTTTCCAGTCAAGTGATATTATTGTAGGTGACTTTGCAATTTTTTAATATACAGCTTCTAGGGAAGTTAAATATTTGTTTTCCAACTGTAGAAGCTACTTCCTGCAGTGTTTATTTAAAGCTTTTTAACAAAATCAGAGATGTGGCAAGAAAGTAAGAAAAAGCCCTCCTAGGAAATCCTGGTTCTTTACAAACCTCTGACAGCTTAAGTTTGTGTAGATATTAACTGAGGAAGGAAATAATTCACATTCCTCCAATTTTCATCTGTGCTTTCCAGCATGGTCACATGTACTCACAAGCAGTAAATCCCACCACAAAAAAGCTGCATGCAAGCTATCACAAAAACATATGCATATGACTTAAACATTCACATTCATTTAGTCTGCACATTAATTCTACTGCCATCTATTTCATTAGTACACTTAAGAGCCAAACAAGTAGAACTGCGTTTTGTTAAGGCTTGCAACTATTTCTATTATACTATTTTTTCACTGTAGTATAACTTTTAAAACTTCTAGAAGACAGGGTCAGGGTTGTAAAACCTTCAGGGACTTAGGAACCTAGAGAAAAATTGAACCTCTAATGAATTTTAAGGAATAGTGCTTTAATATTCAGCCATATAGCTCCAGCCTTATTCTGTATCATATCTAAGTTTGTTTTCTGAACTCTGTTAAGTGCCATATTTACTGTCTGGTGCCAAACTAATTCACTGCCAAATCATATATACTCTCTTGTCACCAGCAGTTGGCTTTTGCACAAAATGTGTATTGAACCAAAACGAGAAAATAAACATTAATCAATAAGCATTTGAGTGAACAAATGAAGTTCTATTACTATGCTATTTTTCTTTGATTTAGCAACTACCTCATGATTACACATCTCACCTTGCAGTTCTCACACAATCAATGTGTTTGTACAGTGCACCCAAGGAAAGGCAGTCTTTTACATATTTTGCCAAACTGATAAATTACCAGTGTAATGTATTTTGTCATTTTAATGGATTAATCTTCCAGCTATTACATATGTCCTTAAAAATCAAGATTGTATAATAAAATCCAGTGTATTCAATAAAGCTATTTTCTAGAAAATAGCTTGAGTTCTCCAGAGGGGCTCAAGTCAGAATTTAAAAAGACAGTCCATCAGTTTATATTCTTCCTATTATTTGACTGCATTTTGTGCTAATTTTATATTAATGAAGTCTTTGAATGAAATATAAAGCAAACCTTACTTTCAAACCCATGAATATAAATCAGAATATGACATACCAGGACCTATAAGCATTCCTATTTATGTATGTATGCTCATGAAGATAATTCTGGTGCTACTGAATATGGAAATATTTAAAAGGCATTTGGAATTGAAGGGGAGGCAGTCTGCAAGGTAAAGTGCCTGTTGGAAGTTCAGCCCCTTCTGACATTGCCAAAATGCAGCAATGGGGAGGAACAGTGGTGCCCTTTCAAGTCTGAGGTACAGCTCTGCCAATTTAAATTACTGTGAGATAGGTACATCCTGAGTTGCCAGTGAGCATTTTTTAAAATGTTGTGAAATAGTTCAATGGAATGTTTAATGAATATGCAAATACCATCTAGGAAGAGAGCTCATTTTTTAATTTGCTGATTCGGATGCAAGAATAAATTACTGAAAATAGAGGCAGGAATAAGCCATCTGTAAATTCACCTCGAGAGAGGACGAGATGAAGATGTTCTGTTCACTATCTCATTACAGGACATGATGCCCAGGGCATCTTGCCTGAGACCAAATCTGTTTCTTCATCGGTGAGATAGGAAACTTCTATGTCCTCGTAGTGTATGGGAAATGCTCTGTTTCCTTCTGTGTCCATCCACAGAAAAGATTTTGTGCGTTCAGAGCTGTCCCAGGAGGGAAGCTGCAAGATTTGTGAACAGGGGAAAAGGGAGTGGGAGGACTCGACAAAAGCACGGCTTGTGTACAGCTGGCAGGACGATTTCAGGCTTGGTGGGTTTGCATTGGAAGAGGATCCAAGGAGAGTGTGGCTGTCCTTCGGCCACACCCCGGAGGAGGAGGAGGATGAGGATGAGGAGGAGGCAGTGACTGCCAGCAAACCCGTGCTGGGTTTTACCACAGCAGCCCAGCACCAGCTGCAAGCCTGTGCACGCTCAGGAAAGCCATCAAAGCCATCTACAGGTACCAGGACACTGAACCCCAGACAGGTTTGGAAAACTTAGCTAACTTCAGTAGCTTTTGTGCTGTGAGGATTTTCCCTTTCCATGTCTGATGCCTGAGAGCACTTTGGGGCTGTTGATGGAGGCAGAATTACTGAGTTCCCCCATTCCAAACTTCTGAGAAATTAAGAGAATGCAAGATATCTAATTTGATCCCTCTGATAATATATTTTCTTCCTTCAAGCAAAATTACTTTTTTTTTTTTCCTCCTTTTTAAATGAGGGCAGGGTTAGGTTTCTCCTGTACAGTGTAACCCAACAGGCTCATATTGATGCTTCACTAGGAAATTTGAAACAAATCCTGCCGTGGAGAGTGGTTTAATTATCTTGATGTCATTGCATAACATAATCATAAATGAAGCCAAATCTGAAAATAGCAAAGTAATATTGTTTGGATGTGGAACAATCAGGTATAAACTGAAGATGAGTTTTCAAATAGCTCGTAAACTAGATTACCTGTATGGAAAGTAAAGTCTGTGTGGGAATCATCAATGGGTCTGAATATAAATGGCTGGAACCTGAGGGTTTAGGGTCTATGATTTTACTTCTTAATTGCTCTTCAAACCAAGTGGTTCATGTTTAGCTGGAGTAAACTGCACATTCAAACTGATGTGGAGCAATTAGGTAACTAAGTACCACTTTGCAGTTCTTCAATTCACATCAGAAACAACTGAGCCCTCTAACTCAGCTGGCGTATTTGCCTCTTTGTCTCCTTTCTTGACATATATGTTTTATTTTCCTCAAATTCCAGACATAAATAGTGAAGAGTAAACATAACAACAGGGATTTCAAAGAGTCTGATACAGGTAAAAGCTGTAATTTATTTGGTATGCTCCAACTGCTGAGGAAAAAGTGGATTATCACCATGAATAAACAGCAACCAAACTCCAACACAATAGCTCAGTGTTAATGGAATAAGCAAAAACTTAGCTTTTCACACTCTAATTTATTATACTCGTGATTTCCATATACCATAATAGTAAGCCCAGCTGTCTTCTGGAGAACTAAAAAAAGCAGAACCACTAATCAAAGCTGAAACATAGAACTTTGAACTGACTTTGTGTGATGAAATAATACTGGCAATAAGAATTTATGGAGAAGCTATGAAATAATGTTCCATCGAATTATTAAAATGTATTGTTTGGACGGGATGGAAGCTGTGAGAAGAGGATATATAGCATAATTAGAAAAAACAGTGGAGCATAAAATAATAGTCCAGTGACAAATCTGTAGGCTGGGAAGAGCACACCAGAGCAATATATGGATTATAGTGCAGTAACAGCAATAGGATCTCTGCAGCACAATTGCCTGTTCTCAGGAAACAAGGTGGAGAAAATTAATTTGCTCAAATGCATAGTTAATGAAATACTTGATGCCTCTGGTGAAGTTTTCCCAGTTGATTCTTCAGAGAGTAATAGAATGAACTAAGTTACATTTCCCCCAGTGAAGAGAATCATTCAGACAACGAGCATGAAGTCAAAATTTAGCTAAAATAAGTAAGATAATTGTACAGATTCTAAACAGCTTGTGAATGACTGGTTTAAATTAGATAATAGGAAAAAAATTCTTTACCATGAGGGTGGTGAGACACTGGCACAGGTTGTCTAGAGATATTGTGGATGCCCAATCCCTGGAAATTTAAATTCAGGTTGGAGCAACCTGGTCTAGTAAGAAGTGTCCCTGCTCATGGCAGGGGGACTGGAACAAGATGATCTGAGGTCCCTTCCAACCCAGGCCATTCTATGAATGTTAAAAATAAAGTGTTTAACTATTAATTTTGCCTTCTCTACCATCCTCCAACATTTAAACTATGAGGTTTCATCAACTTGGACCAGCACAGGCAGCTGTGTGCAACTGAGGATACCCATGTGATGCTGCACAAGGAGCTGTTAGGTTTAAATGATGTTTAATTTTGGAAAATTTGATTCCAATTATAAATTTTCATCTGGCTGATGCTTGACTTGTAAAGCCTTGAAACATAAGTGCAACCTTTAAATAATTCTAACTAATACCTTCTGTGAAAGCACTGAATTTTAACACAATGTAGGGAATATACTGGACTCCAATGCCTTCCCAAACTCTTCATTTCAGATATTTCAAAATACAGTTTAAGTAACTACATTTACTTTTCAAGTGAAATCCACTAAACTAAACATATTAAAACTTTGCTAAAGTTTGTGATGAACTTTATGATGACACCATAGATGTTCATGGTGGGGGACACACTGTCCAGGTATATTGATGAATAATTATGTATCTCATCCTCTTTTCAGACCTGAAAGGAACCATTCCAATATTTTTTTCCTCTTGCAAGTCTGTGGAGAGAACTGGAAGGCTCAAAATGAATTACTTATTTCCTACTGTGTAAGTACTAAGTTAGGAAGTGCTCATCATCCTGAGAAGCAGAGAAACATAATTTAATGATGGTGCTTTGAAGGGAAATTTCTTAATGAGGAAGTGAGCACAGAAACTGAGCTGCTGCTCGAAGGGTGAATGAAATGCTGGATTTAATTTTTATTGTAGATCATCTGTATTCATGACTGTCCCAAACTGGTGCTGACTTCTCATCATGGCAGGAGAAAATAATCATAACCCAGCTATAACTTCTTTTCTAAGTCAGTTGTGGGAAAAGCCCCTGTCACTCAATTTCCTCAGTGCAGCTAATAAAACAATAGATTTTTCCTTTCTCAGGCAGTAGAGATGATCAGAAAGAGACTAAAAAAGAGAAAATGCCCTCAGCAAAATGGGTCTGGAGAAATTCTGTTCCCACTTGCTGACAAGCTACACATTAAATCTGTCATTTCCTTCCAAAATCCTCCAATCAAAGCGTTTTTCAGCACTTTACTTGAAAGCTGTTAATTTAATAAAAAAAAAAGCCTAAATGGACAAGACATATGAAAGGATATACAATTCATGCTGATTTTTAAGTGTGGTTCCATTAATTTTATAGTTTTGTGTGAATTACTGGATTTTATCCCGTTTTGGACTTTGTAGGTTATTTCCCCTCCAAAATGATCTTTCCTTTTGCAAGCAACCAAGGCTAACATGCTCTGCATGGCCCTTGGCTGCTGTGCTAGCTTTCAGCATTGTGTTAGCTTAGTGCAGAACCTGCCTTCACCAGTGCTGGAGTTCCTAACAAGTTCTCCTTGGAGTTCCTGCAAGTTCTCTTGCAGACCTCACCCTGCAGGTTCTGGGGGCAATCCAGGCTCAACTGCCCAACAGGGGCACCCCACAGCAGCTGGCTCAACCCAGGAGACTCCACGGTGTCTCAATATTGGATGGTGCCTGAGTGGAAAAGGAGGACAAACTAGCAGGCAAAGCAGGTAGGCACACTTGCATGCCATTGTTCTGGTTCTGCAGCCACTAAACACCTACTGGGACCAAGTCCTTCACAAATGACTTTAACATTTATTATAGTTATATATAGTTATATTATTATATATTATAGTTATCTATTTATTATTAGCATTCATTTAGTACAGGTAATTATTTCTGCTCCTCTTTCAGCATGTAGCATAGATTCTGAGGCAGTGCATTCCCACAGCATCAACATGAGCAGATAAAGATGATTACACACATCTCTCCCTTCATGCTGAACTCCCTGTTTCATCTCTGTTTTGTTAAATACAGCCTTTGATTACTGAAAAAAGTAATTATCAAATGTGTCACAGGCATGCTAAAAATATTTTTTCCAGCACACAGTAGCTGGGTAGGTAGGTTAATTTGCCTAGACAAGATCTCTCCTGCTTTTTATCTTGAGCTCTCATTTGAAATGCATGTTTTCATCACTTCCAATGTAGGTTTCACCTGAAGAATTGTGTCACTGTTGCAATTATAATAAAGTTAGAAATAAAGCTTTGTACATCTTTAATTAGCTCTCCTTCCAGATTCAGGTGGTTGAAAAGCACAAGGAATGTCTGAATGGGCTGTGGTGTGACTTTGGCTGAACAGTGTCAGTGCTTTGGGAGCAACAGAAGTTTCACACCTCTGAGAGCAGCAGCTCACCTGAGCTCACACATCCCTAACGATTCACACACTTTGCAAGAGCCAGATCAAACACAGCATTTGCTTCTCTCTTTTCCAGTATAAACTCTGTCAGCTTGGCAAGCTGGGAAGTCATAAGTCACCAAGCAGGGAAGTGTCATAAGCCCATTAAATTCCTACATTAACATGATGCCTTCTGGCTTTGCTTGAACTCCCAATCAGACAAAGCAACTTAAAGCATGTCCCACTACAATTCTTGTCAAAAGTATCTGTGATGCAAGGACATAAGGCTGCTAACTCAGTTGAGAGACCAGGACAAAACATGACTGTGCTGGGCTGGAAAAGTGGAATAAAAAAGATTTTTTTAAGTGGTTTTTTTCAGAAAGAGGTTAAAAAGATGTATTTGCTCTACTACATTGCCTAGGTAATTGTCCAATCCCATGTTAAAAATTTATGCAGAAATGTAAGTGTTATAATTATAAACCCATCAATAGTTAGAATCAAGAAAATGAGATGACTGATGCTTAATTAGATTGAGCAGGTAGAATGGTCATACTGAGTAGTTTGGCTGATTAAGGAACGATCCAAGGAAGAATAAACCTCAGTTCAAAATATTCAAACATTTTCATATAATTACCTGGCAGGGACCCAGTGACACTATGCCCTGGATTGTTAACCAGTACATTTTTATTCATGTGTGAATGAGCAACATCTAATTCTCAGTTGTTAGTGAAATATTTATTCTTCCTTTAAAACCAGACAGGGCCGTGGCAGTTGTGAAGCAGATGTTGTCAAATTCAGAGCTGTTCAAGTAGCAATTGCCATACATGCTATGTGAGAAATAACTGACAAACTTTCATATCAGCCAAAATAAATCAGCCCCAATACCCACTTCCTCAGTTCTAGCAGTGGAAGGGCGTGGGATCAAACCAGTGAACTCTTGGAGAAAAGTGAGGGTGAGGATTCTCAATCTCAGAGCCTGAGAGTCAGTCTGAAAAACAAAATAAGCAAGGCTGGTAGCTGATGCAAAACCCCAAAGAGATGGCAGAGAGAGTATTTGTCTTGTTACTGGGAGGATTCACCTGTGAGACTGGGGCTCCTGCTGAAATTTGGGTGATTCCCACCACCTGTTAGGAAAGCACTGAGCAGCTCAACCAGAACAGTGAATGCCACAAGTCACAGCTACTCCTTCTGGATGCAAAGTGTCACTTGTTTCACCTGCAGAAACAAAGGGCAGGGCTCTACCTGAGCCTGCAAGTTTTCATCTCTACTCGAGGCTCAAATTCCCATTGGTGCAGTACAGCTCCTGACATGCTCCAGGGTGGATTTGCTCTCAGATCACTGCACTGCACTGTACTGTACTTTGCAGAAGGTGTTGATATTTCCTTGTCTGAAGTTACACATGGTATCAATAGGTAATTTCTTAGGCTGGGTATTTTTCTGTGAGGAAATTAAACTGCTATTCCTTTGCCTATTCTGTCTGTCTACTAAAAATGGAAAAAAAGGTTAAGGTGTTAATTTATACCTAAAAGCACTAGAGGCTGCCTACTCCTACAGCTGTAACTGAACATGTTGGTAATTCAGTCTACACACAAAATGGGGATGAAAACAGATTTTTCCTAACCAATCATTGGCTTTGTCACTTCCCCTTTCATTGATCTAAAATGGTGTTCATTTATAAACATCCATGTTGCTGAATCTATGTCCTTGCTCTAGTGAGAGAGCAGAATGATTTGGCATATTTTCTTCAGCTGCATTACTAATTTATACCTACAGTGGGCAAAAGGTGGCTACATGAATAGCATCCTTTTAGCAGCAGTTTTTAGAGATGCAAAAGAGGAGCTTGAACTTATCCTTAAAAAAAGGCTCCTGATACAGAAAATGTGTGCAAAGCATGTAAAAAAATACACATAAAAGAAAATAGTTACTCCTTTACATGAGTACATTTAAGAAGGGAAGATTTTGATTCCTACATAAGGATCCAAAAATTCTTCAACAGAAATGAAGTTGGAGAAGACAAACATTTCTCATTGTGCCATAACCCTGTTCAGCCTAATTTGTGTTCACTGCTATGTGTTATCCAAGATTTTGCCTTACCCAGCTATTTATAATCATTAAAAATATTCCCCAATAAGGCTTTTTCCATTTGAGAGATTTATAGTATTTATATGCTAATTGAGAAAACAGAACATAAATTTGAATAATAATGAAATTAAATAGCATTTCCACTATTAGACTATCAGCTGTGGGCAGCAATTCAATTTTACTTAGGACTTGCCAGATTTTCCTTGGGAAATATTAACTTGGTAATTGAAGCACTTTATTACTACAATAAATTATATTAAATAATATCTATTAAATCAAGAACTTGAAAGATAATTTAAATTCTGATTCTAGATACGTGAAAATTATTCCAAGAAACAGATGCAGGGTTTTGCTTTACTCTGAATTTGCATAAGTTATGTAACAAAATACTTTAGAGAGCCCAGTAAAGTCAGGTTTCCAGGTCTCTGTGGAGATGAGTTGATTTCAGCCCTGGTGAACACTTCAGGAATCACAGAGCCTCACAGGGAAATTGAGAGTATGGATAAGGAGTTATTTGTGCAGCACTGATACAAAGCAGTTCAAGCTCCACTTGAGGAATTCACACCCTTGAGTTCACCACTTTTCCTCCCTTGGTTCTTCTAGGCCTCAGAGCAACCTGAGAAACAAAGGCAGTATCAGTTGAATGCAGCCCACCCCCCTGCACTCATCCTTATTTCATCAGGCAAAACTCTGCTAATGCCATTGGAAACGCTTCTGATAACGTTAACGAGGTCAGCACCTCATCCCAGCAGATATTAGCTTTAAGAGCTCTGTGGTGGTAAATTGATTTTTGATATTTCTGGCATTTTCCCTGCTGTTTCCCTTCCAGAACTATTATTCACTTGACCTGTCTTTTGCTCATGCGTTTTGTCAGGCAAGTGCTTTGGTTTTGTGCTACAGGAGGAGACTGGAACTTCAAAGTCTCCAAATCTGTAATGAGCAATAAATTCTGGACACCTTCCTCCTGTAAATAACTTTAGGATTTGAACATATACACTAAGATGTCATTTTATAAGAATATTCCCTAATATTTACTATTTTTCAAATATTTCTGTCAGTAACATCACTCTTGTTCAGTGAAGACACCTTTACCTTAAATGTAGCATTACCCAGGTGGAGTTGAGTCTTTCTCTCAAACCTTTCTCCTACAAGGAGAAAATAAACAGCAGCAGAAAAAGCATGGAGCTGCCAGCTGAGGTGTTTGTCCAGCTGAGCAAAAGGTCCAGCTCAGCCCAGCTCACAGTATTCTCCAGATGCTTCTGAGAGGCAGCTCATTTCTTACCCCACTGGCACCTTGCTACAGAGTCTGCTCAGAGACAGAAGCAGAACACAAAAAGAGCAAATATGTTGGCATGTGGCTTGGACAAGAAATCATAATGCAAATTCACAGATGGCCAACCTACAGCAGGGCACAACCTCAGTTTTATTCATAATGCAGGTAACAGTGCAGCACAGAACAATGGGAGGTAGTTTTAAACAAGACATACAAAGAGCTCTAGGTCCCTTTAAACATTTTAAGAAGGTAAGGTGCCTTGAAATTAGGGCTCTAAGCATCCACTGCAAATTCTCCAAACTGCTTTTTCCAGTTTTATCAGGTATAAAACATTAATAGCTGCTAGATGAAAAATACTACTGCAATTGATCAAGAGGCCTGAAGCAGACAAATGGTGCCATCAGCAGAGATGGCCCATAATAGTCCAGGTCTCCAAAAAGCTTGATTTTCTCTTTCCCCAAAACATCAGGGCTTGTGGTGAGTCAAAAGGATGCCACAGATGAATCAGAACTCTCATGCCTCCTCAGTTTTGTCACTTGTCTGTTTTGGCATTACCAGTTCGAGTATTTCAGCTACAAGCTCATTGACTGCCCAGTTTCTCCTGGAAAAGACAGGCTAAACAAATTGCCGAGATTTTTTTCTTGCCCCAGTACAGTTTCCTTACTCTGGTGTGAGCCATCTGAAATGTTCTACAACATCTAACCAAAACCCCACAACACTGAGGTATGTTTAGTGATGACATGAAAGCATCGTGCAGAGGAGATAAGTACATAGCCCCAAGACAGCAAAAGCTACAAAGACATAATATCAGTGTTAGCAAACAGAGACCCTTTAGTGAGGTTTCCCATACATATCTCACAGAATAACTATTGCTTCAGAACAAGTCCAAATTTACTATCATATTTACAAATAACACAAATCCCAAAGTGTTCTGGTTTAGGGCAAATCTGGGAGAAAACCTTCAAAGCGATTCATCCAGAAAGCAAATTAAAGCAGCCTCTCAGCCAGCTGGTTTGGGAAAGGATTTCCTTGGATAAAAAAGTGGAAAAACCTGTTTATTTAACAGGCAAAGCATTCATCAGTACAAAAAATTGAACAATATTAAACAATAAAATCTCTGGCCACTCCAAAGACATGACAAACTCAGCAAGTCCCCTTGGTGGGCTGTAGCTTGGCTCACTCAGTCTCTGATCAGTCCCTCCGGCACTGGAAATGCCACAGCCCAGGCTGGGCCACAGGTGCGAGCTGCCCATGTTCTTCTGGGTGTTTGGTCCACAGCAGGTTTGAGCTGGTCCAAAGAAAAGGAAAAAGCCACAGTCCAGGGAACTTCTCTGCCTCAGCTAGCTAAAACTAACTAAAAGCAAAGGAAAGCTCTGTCCCACTGTCTGTCCATCCGCAGACAACACAGTCCAGGAGCAGGAATGTGCAGCAGTGAGTGCAGTTACTGATAACAAACTCTGTGCTTCTTTTCCCCCCAGCTTCGGTCTCAGAACCAATCTTAAAGGTGCAAAAGGTACAATCATCATAAAGTCACCCCAGGACACAAAGCTAATGGGTGATTTCAGGCATTTACATTTTAATAAGTGCGTGGCACAGGGCTGTGCTCAAATCTGTGTCTCTAACCATGGTTTCTATGCATAAAGAACACAAAAGTTTATGAGATTGCTGAGCTAAGAATGTTGAAAATGCCATCCTGGGTGAATCCCTTTGTGCACATTTACAGTGAAAAGTCTTTATTGATGTTCTATTAGATACAATTTTCTGTGCATCATTAAACAAAATTCTTCACAAAAGACAAAGGTACCTATTTTTCTAAAGATTCCAATGAAAGAGAAGCAAAGGCTTTACTCCATAGCATCCACCTGGCAACAGGACCAGAGATGAAGCAATTTTCTAAAGTATTTTGCTTGTTTTTTTAGATTTCCTGCTTTCCTTTATGAATGTCAACAAGAAGAAAACCAAAATTATTATATAAAAGCCTGCAGAGTGGATTCGCATAATCATTAAAGTGTTTAGATTTTCAGAGCAGGGCTTTTTAAGGATGCAAATTTAAGAAACTGAATTCTGAAACCTGTTATTGCACAGAGCATTGAGATGGAACTAGGAGAAACTGAAGCGTGAACAGGCAGGCAGCTGGAGGTGACCTTCAGGAAACTGGGAAGGACTGAATTACCAGGCAGGGATCCTCATTGAGTGCATTTCTTTAGGCTGTCTCAGGCACATTTTCAACAGACTACTGAACAGCACCACCCCAGGAAAAATGTAGTAGAGAAACACATGATTACATGGTTAATAATCATATTTTGTAAGTCATCACATGCCTGTGGCAGTACCATGAACATGTCTGGCTCATTCTGCCCTGTTGCAGAAAACTGACCTATTTATTTCTTAAAAGGAAGTAGGAGATGCAAACACTCCAGTTTGATGCAGAAGCAAGGTCACTAAGATGAGGGAAAGAGCAGAGACATGATGTAATGACATTATTTTCTGTTTGTTCTAGTTTCCATGGTGCCATCTGACAGTAGGAGTTGTCTGACAGCATTTGAGCAAAGCAGAACTCCGGAAAATGAAGTGCAGCAGTTCTGAGGTGCAGACTGATTTGTTTATGGATGTTACACTGGGTAACAAAGCATATCCCCTCAGATATCTCCAACAGCACCCAGATTTCATCACTTCAGTAAGACTTGACACTCAAATTCTCAAAGAAGCAATCACTTATTGTACACTCTATTTTTCTTTACTTAGGATTCTCGCATGCAAGTGGGATACTTTACAGGGCCATAAAAGTTTGAAGACAAATTTGAGCTGGAAAATATTGTTACACTATTTTAAATATTCCTTTATATCATAAACCAGGAATAGCGTTTGCATCAATATTTCTCCCATTTAAAACATGTTTGACTTATGAGAAACTTTATCATTTGGCAGATTTTACAAACCATTTAACGAGAAAGTGGGAGGATAGTTACAAAAGTTGCAGGAAGATAGTTACAAAAGTTGCAGGACTGAGATCTTCAGGTGGCTATTATTTCAGTGACTAACCAAATGGGACCTTAGCCATTGCCATGGCACAAATTATACCAACTGCAGAAAGAGAAAATAGTAATTATTCCCTGGTTTGAATCCATCTTACTATATATTGCTAGAAATGCCTTTTTCACCAACGAAGTTTTGACATTTCCTTTTTTCCCCCATTATCTGCATATAAAAGTAGAGCACTGAGCCCACATCCAGTGTGACTGGTGCATACAAACCTACTGGCCGTGATTTGTAGGTGGAAGGAATACATTCTCCCCTTGGTTTTAGCACAGATCCAGTGAGAAAATGAGAGTTTACACATAAATTGCAAGTGAATCAGAAAAGAGAAATCAGGATCCCTCTTAGCACAAATACAGCCATGATGAACTAGTTCTTACAACACTGTTCACCTGTTCATTGTGTGCTACTGACCTCTGTTCACATTCACCTTCTTGGAATGTGACACACAAACAGGAAATAACATATTAAAAGCTTGTCTGAAGCTTTAATGATTCCAGCTTGAAACCCTGATAGCTGCTAAGCCATCCATGATGTGCTATCATTGAGGAAATCAGAGAACAAATTTGTCTCTCCCTCACGCAGTGGGGATAAACTTGTTCAACTAGGAAACTAGATCCCAAAGAGCTACCAGTATGCATTTCTGGAAGAAGGATTGTTATGGTACTATACTGCTACACAGGGTGATTTTCTTAATAGCAGGCCTACTTCTAAAATATTCTTCCAATGCATGAAAACATGCAAACAAATATGTTGAATTTCTCCTCTGAGAGGATAGCAGTGCAGCAGGCTATTTTTGATGGAACATTGGTTCGTGTGTGAATATGAGGGAAAGAGATGAAAAAGCACTCAATTGCCAATCCAAGACTGGTACATGAGAGACTCAGCCATTCAACAAGCATCAAGTTTCTTCTTTTCTCCTTGAAAAGCTATGCAGGGCTGCTCTTTCCAGATTAGCACAGCTATTTTGTTTCCATGACATTGCAAAATCTTTCTAATTTTCAACTGTAGAAACAGAAGCAAGGAACTGTACTTGCCATATGTTTGCAGATTTTTGCATAACAAGTGCTTTTTGCATTATTCCAGCTGTTACTGAAGATTAGTCATTGTTAAATTTGATGGACATTTAGGGAAATTTCCCCTCATCGAATGCAATGAAGATGGGCAGAAATTCAGAATCTCAGCTGCTTTTCTGACTAAGGGCTCACAAAGCAGTTAAGGAATCAAGTTACCATTAAATCCAATAAACTACAAACTTGGAAAACAAATTTTCTTCTGGTGAAAGACATTTGTAGTCATGGTGCCAACAGCACCATCTTAATCAGTCATTCAGTTACTGTGACTTTCAGCTCCATGGGATGGCTACTGCAGTAGGAAGTCTCAAGGCCCTAAGCAGCCCACAGACACAACATCCAGTGACCAGTTACAACCCAGTGATGCCAGTTTGCTTTGTGAGCAGCAGGACTAGTGAAGTTTGCTTCATCTCCACAGCTGAGAGCTTTAACTGAAGCTTTGTTAAAGAACTCAGTCCCTGGTGGCTTCTCTGATGCCCAGTCAGGTGCAAACTCACCCTGTGGTGTCCCCCTTGACAAGGACACTTCATGGAGATCCTTTCCCCAGATACTGGCTACTAGGAAGAAACTTGTTTGACCATAATTTTTACTGTTGCTTCAGAGAAATTTCACAGGAATTAGCTAGCAGGGAGAGAAACAGATTGGTAGAGGTAATTTGAGAGACACAAGACACTGTCAATGACAGTAAGAATTCATTAGTCTTTTTCCTTTAGAAGTCAGACTAGAAATAGTGGAAAACAATACAATTATTTTAGTGTGATAGACAACAATATCCAACATGCACTATTTAATTTCCTCTTGACTTGCTCTCAGCAAAATATCATCATCAGTCACTTGTACAGAGGCTCTATTAAGCAAAGCCTCATGCTTTCCAAGACACCACTCAAAGTTAATCACTATTAACACAAACTTTTTTCTAATTATTGGTCAGATTTAAAGATTGTCTGCCTCTGTATAGACAAGAATAATGGTGGCTTTATGATCACTTCCCTGACATAACATTATTCAGGCCCATGAAATGTACATTTGTACAGCTTCCTATTTGTGTTGCTGGAATCAGTGCCTCTGGATGTACCTAAAGATAAGGATACTGTTGGAAGATAAATGCTCTTTTAATCCAGCTGCTCGAGTGAGCCTTATGCTCTGATTGCACTTCCCTGTCCCCCAGTGAACTCAGAATGCATAAGAACTGGGCAAAAAGTAGCAAGAGTTGTCAGTCCTTTTCTGAAACCAACCTTGAGTGTTCCTTAGTTGGAAACAGAAGCAGCAGCCACCCTTCCCATGGAAGCTGAACTGAGTTTACAGCAGCCCTCATGTGGCTCTCCAAGCCCATCTGAGAGTAGGCTAATTGTTCCCATGTTTTTGAAAGCCAAACCCTCACCCAAACACCCATCCCACGTGGCAAATATCTCCAATGAAACTGATCCAAGGTACAGACAATTCCCTGGACTTTTCTACACTAGTGGAATGTTTTTGTGTAGATTTTTCTACACAGACTGATTGAACTGCAGTCTATGTAGATCTGGTACCATTCCCTAAATTTAGGGAAGAACATAATCCAATAAAACTGAAATTCTTAAAAATGCTTTTACAGAAATACCTAAGTGTAAGGTAGGATGTATCACAACACCATTGACTTGTTCTAGCACAGAACTCTAAACACAATCCAGCCAGAACCATGTCATATGCTATGAAACTGAACCACAACAATAAAAAAGTAGCTAATTCCAGAGGTAAACTTAAGTGTAAGTTATAGGTAGGTGCTATTACAGACAGGTTAAAAGTCTTTGAAAATCTGCAGTCTGTGTTGCATTCTTTGTATCAGTCCTTTTCTGAAAGCCAATTCTAAGATGGAACTTTAAACCTAAGCAGAGACATTATCTAGGATCCATTCTCCTAGTGCACACAAGTGAAATGTTCTGACATCTTTGCTGCAGAAATACTCTGTGTGATGCAGTCATTCCAAAGATAAAACTCCCATTCAGTTCAGGAGTTTTCAGTTTGTACAATGCATTATTCTTGGCTAAAATGCACAAGCGTTGAAAGTGAAAATGAGTGTGCATGATTCTAAAGAGTAAGAGAGTTACAGTTAATTTAACTTAAAAGGAAAATTGAAAATAGTGCCAAACTTATCAATAAATGGAAATCCATAGAATAATATAAATATTATAATGTTAGATAACATATGCCCTCAGTTTTAGCATAATTGTCTTTCATCACTATCCACTGCAATATTGTCAAACATTTTATATGGTCTGTATAGTCTTAAAGTGGCACAATTTGTGTTATCAGCAGGAAAAAGCTATTTGGCAGTTTTCACAGACCCTTAATGGACCCACTCTACTCTTGACCTTGACACTTCACTCTATGCCACCATCCTAAACTTGGCTCATGCCAGTTTTGAATTATACTTCCAACTGCATTAAGTGCATAATGTGTTATCTACCAAGCACATGTGACTGTGCTTCAGTGCATCCAGATGTACCAGATCTTCCACCTCTGCTTGCCACAGGGAACAGCTCCCAGACAGCAAGGCTGCCCAAAGGAAGCACTCATTAGGAGCCCAGAGAACAAAATGCCCTTTGGAAGGAACGTGGCTTTCCAACAGATCTTTGTGTCCATGACACTGTGTCTCCCTGCAGGATCTACCTGTTAGTACACACCAAAGGACAGCTGGAAATCACCTTAAACACTTCTGCATGTAAGCAGCTGCAGTGGAGCAGATTCACTGGGAGGTCCCAGCAGGACAGCTCCCTCCAATGCAGGCTGTATAAGGAAACAACTGGAAGCTGCCTGCAGTGGCACAGTTCAGCCCTCCCTGCTCACTAATGCCCAGACAGAGAATACCTTTACCTTTAAGTACAGCATGGGCTATTATGTTAACTGGAGGCAGACTCATCTCTGTCAAATACTGCAGCAGGAATTTGAAACAAAAGGTGTCCAAGGCACAGAGGGATTTGGTACAAACCCTACGGCTATTTCTGCCTTTCATTCTCTTCCAAGGCTGCACTAGGGAAACGTGGTAAACCAGAAAGCAAAGAGAGTGGAAGAGATGAGTTTAGTGTATTGCTTATACGGCATTTGGTGAACTAATAGGAAAATGCCCTCTCTTCCAAAACATTAGTTGTTATTTTTACCTGATAATATGTCTATTAATATCCTGTCCCTGACTTAGGTTCTCTGTCCTTTGGATTTTTTTAAGTCCATAATCAATACTTGGCAGCATTTTAAAATAAAGTATACAGTTTACAAAATAAAATCTTTAGTCATCTCTGCAATGATTTCTGAACTTCTTTTTAAATCATGTCTTACTTAATGCATTTTAAAACAAGCTGCTTCTATCCAGAGTGTCCTTGTAAATGAAAAGTAAGACCAGCAACAAACTCCACAAATCTGTTTCTGAGCTACTGCAAACATTTTCTAGCTTCATTTCTGCCAGTGCCATTAAAAACATTTACTTTCACAAAGTGTTTTATGCTGAATTTAGCCAAAAAGAATCCAACTACAATAATTTAATTCCTCAATTACTTCTTTGACTGACCAGTTCCATGCACTAAAACTGTCACATTCACTATGGCGATACAAGTAAAGCTCTGCCAAAAATATGACAGACTGATTATTTGCACATTTTTAGAAATGCCTTGTAATGAGACCTTAGTTTGAAGATCTCAGACTTTGACTCTTAGCCCAAAGGAATCTCCTGCTGGCTTTACTTCTCAAAACAAATACAAATGCTTCCTACTCATAGGAACAGCTCTGTTTCAATAAATTCAGGTTTGCTTTAGCTGAAGTGTGGTATTACTTCCAGTTGACTATTGCCAGCTGTCTCTGCACTAAGGATATGTAAGGGATCACTACCTGTTTGGATAAAAATACTTCTGTTTTTCCCAGTGTTTTGCCCTTGTTTCCAACCATTGCTCTGCTGTGCCCTGGTGCACAGGAAGTCTGTAAACCATATCACCTTACGGGTGTCTTCTCCTCACCTGTGATCTCCAGGAATCTGACAAGCTTAACACAGGCCTGGTCAGAACCTGGAGCAAGACTGAGAGGACAGATTCTGTTTGCAGTGATAGTTAAAGCTGAGAATCTGGGCTGCAAGGGTCTCTGGAATTCTTGCACAGAGCAGCTGGCTGGTGCCTCATGGTGTAGCTGTCAGTCACAGATCCCACTGAGACCTCAAGATCACAAGTAACTGGGTGGGAGTGAGGGAAAGCAGGTCTTTTGGAATGTAATCCAACCAATTCTCTGTCCCTTTTGAGGGAAGCACAGCATGGCACTGAAACAGAAGGATAGCACTATTTACTAAATCACAGCAGTAACATCCTGTAACATCCTGGGTTTTCTTTCTTTCTTTCCCAGTCTCTGAACCAGACTGAAATATGCTGTTTGCAAGAGCTGATGACTTCCTAGCTCCAGCTGGGACAGCTACAAGCTGTCCAAAAAATGAACTTGTACTAGAAAATACTTATCTTTGGATATTGCAACAAGGGGACACGTATGGCATGAATTTAGGATGTTAGGATCAAATCCAGGGAATCCTACCTGCACTCGCATCAACAGCCCCTGACTGACAAGGACAGAGTGCCAGTGTTTGTCCATCCTGGTGTGCAGCAAAGCCACCAGCTGCAGGTGGTACTGAGGGGCATCTGTGTTCAGGTCTTGAACTCCCTGCTTTACCCTGAGCACCTCCGACCTGCACCTCAATTCCAGGGTTTGTTCTCACGTGTGTGCTAAGAAAAGCCTTTTTTAAGCTACTTGTCAGCAATCTTACAGCACTTCTAATGGTTTACAACACCAGCAAACTGAAGGTAAATCAAGTCTTTGACAAGCAACCAACTATGATGTTATTTTGTACCATTATATTCAAAGCCTTGTAGAAACAAGCAGTCACACATTCATTCTGGTCTCTGGGTTCTCATATAAAGATTTTTAATATATTTTGTTTGGAAAGTATGATAAAACCCAATTTAATGTGTTTGCTTCTAGTTTCAGCAACAAAGAGATGATGTGCCATTCTTTCCAAGTTTGGGGTGAGTAGAGAGAGAAGGCTTGTAGCTTCACAAAAGAAAATTTAGTCCAAATCAAACAGCTCAAGCAGAAAAGTAATTTATAAGCTTATCCTTCTCTAATGAGGAAAGAAAAAGATGGAAACATATTTTTGGCAGCATAACAACATTAGCTGGAGAACATTAAATAATTAGTTGGCAGTGGTGAGCCTTTGATTCAACTTCTTTGCTGTGAATGAGTTTTGCATTGCAAAGCAGGTTTGTAAAATTTAACAGCATTTTCACATTATAGATTTTTTCCTTTTGTTGAGTACCTCAAAATTAGCTGGGCCCACTGGAATGCTGCTGTCTACTGGCAAAATGAAAAGTGGAAGCTTTCAAAGACACAAATGGGAGTTAAACACCCAAGTCCTGACCTTCAGGATGACTTTCAATGGGAAGTAAGTATTTGACTAATATTTATGTACAAAAAAGAAAAAATTACATTTAAAGCACAGCTTTAAGAGATACCCACCTGCAGGTGTGCCCAGGTGCCCAGACCATGGACAGTCACCCCAATCCCATCCCCAGCTGCTTGTCCCATTCTCTGGCTTTTACTGCAGCAAGATACCACATATAAGCATATTCTGATGCTTTCCTGAAAAAACAATCAGTTAAATAAAACCCATACATCTGATTATTCCAATGGATTTGTGTTAGAAAGCAGCACCATTGAGATGTGCACAACACCATATCCAAGAGGAAACTCCCTCCAAAAGGGAATGGTGATAACAGATGGACCATGCTGGAAAGGAAACTCTCCAACCTGGCCCAGGAAGAGGCAGGCACAAATAGGGCTTTATTTATTCACTGTTGCTTGCAGACCAGGGGAATGGAACATTCCTTGCAAGACAGTCAGAACTGGGTGCAGAATGGTCAAACACAACCTCCCAGTCTGAACAGTGGAGAGCTGGAGAGCTCCAGATACTCATGCAAGGAAAAGATTGCCCTGCTCCCTTCGAGCTCCAGCTCCTTCCCCTTCACTACTGAGAAGGTCACAGCAACCCCTGTGACAGTAAAATATTCAAAGCTGAATTCACAGCTCCCTTTCAGAACAGCAAGCTTGATGCAAGAAAATTTATACTTTTTTATACTTGGTCTCTGAGTCTACTTAAATCTTCATTCAAGATCACTGAGGTTTTATGGGGTGATTTAAAAAAGCCTGCTTTTCATTCTACATTGTGGTGATAGTTCTTTACATTTTGCAGCAAGAAACCAAAAGTCTCTCCAGCAGTACTATTAATATAAATCCTTACAAGTAATACAGCTGAAGTGATAGCTTCACTAAGATTACGGAAGCAAGCCAGCCTTCCAAACAAGATTTGGAAGGAAGCCTGTAAATAGTCTCAATATTCATCCATTCAGCTGCTCCCCTTCTCCATCCCTGCAAGCCCATCCCATGGTGTTGTTCTGTGCCCATACCAGGCATGATATGCCTTTCAAATATTTTTAGTTATTTCTCACTGTCACACTCCTCAGCCACATCCCAGTTAATCTCCCTGCACAGGAGTTGTTCTTGAAAGTGTCTGACCTAGAGGAGCATAGCAGGGAAATGTGCAGAGAGCTGATGACAGTGCACTGCCTCAGACAAAAGCCAGTCCTGTTCTGAAATGTTCTGTGTTGAGAAAACAAAGATTATTTCCAATGTGCCCACTTATCCCAGACCCCAAACCAATTCCTGGGTATATCAAAGTATCCCTCAGTCTTTGTCTCAGAATAGGGGCAAAAATGCAAAAGGTTTTCATTTGCAAGTTCTCAACCAAATAATGACAGAAAAATCCTTACTGAGAGCAGTCCAGCACAACAGTCACAGAACTGCTACTTATTTGGGTTTTGTATGATTTCAGTGATAAACTAACTTCACTTCATGAAGAAAATCTCAAAGCATGAGTGTGGGTCTGAGACCCACACATGAGTATAGCAATCAGATATCATGATGAAAATATGAATAAACTGTTAGACATCAAAGGATTTACCTCAGCTTCACAGCATTCCCCAGTTACCCAAATAATTAAAACAAAATTCTAATAATAAAAAGAAATTAATTATTATTTGGCTAATTTAAGTTTATAATTTGACTGCTATGCACCTGTAATATTTTCCCCATTTGGTCTTGTCAATTTAATGGCTTCACTTATGGAAGGCTTGTGTTAGAACTTGCAGTTGGTTGGGTAAAAATACCTTACATGAGGGCACAAGATAACAGCCTAAGGAATGCTGGCATAAATTAAATTACACTTAGGCAGCTTTAATTTAAAGGCTTTCTGAGCCCAAGATGTATAATCCCTTTTGAATGAAACAAAATCTCATCTGGAGGAATCCAGGAAACCATTCTAAATACAGTGCCCAGAGAAGGCCTTTCTGAAATTAGCAGAAAGCTATTTCTGTCAAAGGGAAAAGTAAGAGACAGCTTTTGTGGTTCACTAAAATACCTGTAGATCTATTTCTCTTTGGCATCAAGAGTAGTGCAAAAGAAGATAGATTTTTTTAAAATAAGAATCAGTGATTTAACTCTCTAAAGGAACAGCTTTCTCCCCCACAGGAAGAGCTTTCCCCTGCTCTCCCCACCCTGCTCAAGACCCCTTCTGTTGGCATTAGCCTCAATCAGTACAGTGCAGTCACCTGTTTTATGAATTATATAGTTCCCAGCAGGAAATAATGGGAAATGGAAAACTTTCTCAGAAAAAAAAAAAAGAAAAGAATGGTAACAACTCAGCTTTTTCAGTAACAGCGATGAAATTTGTAATAAAGACCAGCTGCCAGTGAATTATTTTATTATCAGACAGATCAATTGAATGCACCTTAAGTTCTACACACATTGTTATTTATATCCCCAGCCTGTCAGTGCGTGGCTAATGCCCACGGAGAGGGGAACATGATTTACTGGTGGCTGTGCACAGCTGCAGAGCCAGGAATGGAAGTGCTGACTCTCCCATGACTTTAAACAAACCCTCCACTGAAGGAATCTGTAGGCTTGAAGGTCAGGCACACACAATGCAGTAACATCAGGACAGCAGTTTCCCAAACTTACAGGAGCAATTGTAGGTGTGAGCAATGAAGCAGAGCTAAAAACTGCTGGAATGTTTGTTTAGGATAGCCTTACACTGGTGCTGCTGGAAGAGCAGTAGTAGGCTGGCACAATGGCATCATACGAGAAGGATTTATTTAGGCAGGTTAGGAGGGCAGAATCAGGCCCACAGAAGGATGGAAGCAAAAATATTATGAGCAAAAATATTTCAATAGTGTCATAATTTCATGTATAACCAAAAGGAAATTTAGTGTCTATAGAGCCATAGAAAAACTTTGTACAGTGTGTGAGTCAGTGCTGCAAACCAGCAATTGAGATCCAAGATACAGCAAAAACAATCCAAGAGAGTCAGTCTGAACTAATTGCTGGGGTGCACAGAAGCTGGGCCAGCTGTGCTATTTGCTAACTGTAAGATAATAGCTGGCTGATTATTCAGCTTGTTTGTACAAATATGATGAACTGTTTTAAAATAAAAATAAGACAGCATTTTTACTACGCAAATCCAAGAACAAGGCAACCCAGGCCACTTTTCCATATGCAAGAAGCTACTCAAAAGCAAAAGCAAGCCAGCAGAAAAAGGGAAATCAAGGAAACTCTCTCCAATACAAAGTACCTATGACAAGTGACTCTTTAGAGGGCTGTTGGCAGTTACTGTCGGTGGTGTTATCAATTTCCATGGACTCCTGCTAGGACAGTGAATTAGAGCAGTTTCAACACAAGAAAGCCATGATTTGAGGCAACCTCCCGGTGGAGCAAGTAACCTAATTAGTTTAAAGATGAAGCCTGGTAGAGTTATGAATGGTATAGGCCACAAGTTCCCACAAGGATCTGGATTTAACCACACAAGAATCGCTCTTTGGTCCTGCATTGGTAAGTGAGAGGGGACTAATTTCTTATGTGCCTGTAGGTGCTTTGGTAGCTACTCTAGCCTTGCACAAAAGTCACAGAACAGTGACAATACTGGTTTACACCAGGCTGGCTGAGTGGCAAGGCCCTTCTGGGGAGCTGGCAAGGATAGTTCTGAACTGGAAAAAACTACTTACCTTTCCAATAGTCTTTAAGCTCCTACTGTGTAGTTCTCTGCCATCACTCCCAGGCCACTTTTAAGTCATAACCACCTGCAAATCACACTATTTCTCAGTAGTAATATTAAATCTGCACATCAAAGTCCCATTTCTGCAAATTTTATAAGTACTTGGGAGATGCATTATGATCTATCTAAACAACAGTGCTACAGCACAACAAGGTATTAGATACTCTCATATCATAAACAACTTACTGGCTTACTAGAATTGACCAGGTTTATCAACCACAAAAATTATCCTTAATATCAACCTGTACAGAAAACACCATCAATGAAACTTTACTATAAGTGTGACCTACTAAAGACTCTCTCTTCCATGCTGTATCCACTTCCAAATGTGTATCAGTCATGTGAAGAAAAGCACTAACATCCACTGATATATTCAAGCTTTTTCCAGGCTATTCAAGACCTGGGTCGTGGCTCTTTGTTAGAATTCCCACTCTGAAACATGTTTTTATATTGACTAGTCTTATAAAACAACACCTCTTTCTAGTGTCTTATGTCCTCATCTCTGGAGGGCAGTGACATTTCAGACAGAGATCTGCAAATGGACTCTGTAGGAAGCACAGTAGATAGTTCACTTGATTTGTTAATTCTACAACTTGGTGTTAGGTACCAAATACATCTTGAGCAGCATGGGTTAAGGTTTTCTGATTGACAGTTAGGCTGACATAATCAGAAACTATGAATACAGAATGAACCTCAATCATAATAAGCTCAACAAAATGTTACAATACAGCCCCAAGAGCTTGATCTCAGTAATTTATATGTACATCCCTTTACACTTAGTCACCTTAAATAAGAAGTAATTCTCATAATGTTTCACATACTGAGGGAAAATATGAGAAAGCTCAAGTATACTTCCTTTCCTGCCCTATGGGACTCCAGATGTTATTTATGAATGTGAATTTATGTGGTACTTCTGTTCTGTAAGTGCTATGACCCATTCATGGTTTACTGTCAGTGACCCTACTGTGCTGCACATAATTCTCACTGTAAGATATTAACATTGTCTTTAACCTTCAAAGTGCTTTCTCAAGCAGTATCAAACTTTTCACCATGTTAGAGACTTTCTGTCCATGTCAGGAGATATTTGATTCCCTGTAAAGAAGAAAATAATCAGCATAGATTAATCTTCCAGGCATTAATGTAATTTTACCTTTGTTAATTCTTGACTCCCCGCTAACCTGGAAAAGCTGAAGTGGGGGATCCACAGAGGGGTGGAAATACAGCTGGGAGAAAAATGACTGGAATTACTTTAGCTGGCATGCAATTCCCAATACACTGCTTTTGACAGAAAGGGGGAAAGGTGCATAATGAAAAGACATTTGGGCCTGAACAAATTCACCATTTTGCCCAGAGGGAAAAGTGCAGTCATTTACACTGTGAATAGGAGAGTTGGCTGGCAGAAAAAGTACACTGTACACTGGATCAGATTTTCACATACTTGCAAGACTATCAGTTTCCAAAAGTGAAAATGGGTACTCCTCTATAGCTCTGTTTTCAATATTCTTGATTACACTCAGTCCAGAAACCAGAAATGCCAAGGTCAAGAACAAGCCCCCAGTTTCAGAGTCAAAAGTTCAAAATGACCTTTTACAAAAATAGAAATCTTTTCACTAGTCCCTCTGGGCTTCCTGGACTTACACTGTTTTTTCACAAGGAACCACTTAGTATTTCTTCAACTTAACAGGCTAAATTACAGTGTTATTTCAGATATTACAGGTAGAAATGCTTTTATTCCCACTAATACTCCTAAATCTTCAAAAATTCAACCAAGAGAAAGATAAATCAAGAATGTTTGACTACATTTTTCTTTACTTAGTTTGCCAAAAATTAATTTGCATGCACTAATAGTAACCTAAAATATTCTGCATTAATTGGGGCCTCAGAAGGCAGCTGACATTCCAAAGGTGCACATCTGTCACTTGCACAAAGAGGTCCTGCTCATAGAATCACAGAAGGGTTTGGGTTGGAAGATAGCTGAAGGATCATCTCATTCCAAACCCCTCTGCCATGGGCAGGGACACCTCCCACTAGACCAGGTTGTTCATGATTAACACTCCTCAATGTTACAGTAATAATATTCATCATAATCCAAATTCCCTCAACATAATTCCAAAGAAGACTATAGGTGAGATTTAAATGATCTCATATTAGGTCACCTCATCAGTCCTTCCTGTAGAAAACACCTCTAAACCTCCTTAAGCATAATAAACCATTTTGAGAACACTACTGCTAAATTGTTTGTTCCCTGCAGTGGAGTGAGCTGATAATTCATTTTTCCTTATCCAAAGCTCAACTGACTAATACCTCAATTATCGTCCTTTTTCTTTGCCTTTATTTCATGTAAGAGAGTGAATTAGCCAGGGTCAGTACAAAAACCACTGTCTAGTGGAGGTGTCCTGTCCATGGCAGGGGAGCTGGAACAAGATGAATAAGGCCCCTTCCAACCTAACCCATTTCATCCTTCTCTTATATATAGCCCACCTATTATTTTTCAGGGTGATTTTGCTGATTACCCTGCCTTTAGCAGAGACTGCCAGGCTTCTTGCCCAGTCCCAAGAATGCTGTTTAGTCTGTCAGCTCAGGATGGTTGTGGATGTTTCTGTTATAAGCTTATTTTGTAATGCCACTTCAGTTTGCTTGTGGAAAAACTGCTGTACTTAGTGAGATAATCATGTTTTCTCCATTACCATTTTTACCATCAAAATCTACAACTGAAAGAAAAACACAAACATACACATCTAGTAAAGAGGTGCAGAGTCAAATTAGGAGGAGTTTTTGTTCCTTGTTAACAGTTTATCCCTCTTACTTTTACATCTGGCTCAAGCAAAGAGGGAAGGAGTACACCAAGAGGCCTGGGGATTGCTGCAGCTTTGTTCCATCTCCCCTCCAAGCTGCAGGTGGAGATGAGGCTGAGAAGAAACCAGGTGCTGGGAAAGCTCCTCCACTCCTTTTTCAGAAAAAGCAAACTGGAAAGATGGGATATAACTGAGCAAAGTGTATGTACTGTGTAACACTGAATGCAGTTCAGAGCCTTGTTCATCCCAGGGACTTGAAGCAGCAGTTGAAACTCCCCACTTTCTCCAGATGCTGTCTCTTTGCCTGAATCCTTCTTTAGGGAGAAATTTACAGTGCTGAATCTTATTTCCTCTTCAGGAATAGGAAGCATGGCAAATGCTGCCACCACATGTTGCCAACTCTCCATTTGAATAACAGGTTTTTCCACAGCTAGGGATGAATAAAGCTCAAAGTTTCACAAAGATGTATCTTGCTTGATACTTGCTATTAGGGAAGAAGGGGGATGGTCACACAGTTTTGTCTTCTCTGGTAAATCAGAATTCTCATGCTTTTACTCACCTTTCAGTACCTTTCCATATCTGCAATCTCCAAAAATCCCATCCCTCCCAAATTAATGCTGATCTTTCCATGGAAGGTGAGAAGGGCGAGGTAAGTGACAGCCCAAGTGAAAAGCTTGGATCCTGAGAATTACAAGAATGCTGTCCACAGAAATATCCCTCATACCTGATGACCACTCCAGTGTCCCTGCCCTGCCATAAGGAAACAGTCTTTTACACTGGGAAAGAAGGTGGTGGGAAGAAAGTTCAGTTCTGGCTGTCCTGAGCTTTGGGGAATGCTGGCTGTAACTGGTTCAGCCGTGTGTGTCCAAATGTGTATGTGGTTTTAACAGATCTGAGCTGCTCCTGCTCCAGAGGCAATATTCCATTTACATCCCAGCTATAAAGTTTTGGCAGCGGTCTCCTTGGTTTATAACAATTAGGGACTAGGGCAGATTTCTTCTCCCTAATGGGGAAAGGTCAATATTTTTTATACTGGTTTTGTGATTTTTTAAATTTTTTTTTATTATACTGCAAAGAAAGCACTTTAAATCTTTGTCTGTTGCCTGAATGAATTAGGGAATAATATTGGACCACCCTACAAGCAGAACTGAATGGTTGTCATTTTTCAGTATTTCCCCTCAAGCAGTCTTTCTGGAAAATGTGTCAGCAATAATAGATCATTCTTCTGTCAAGTAATTCATAGCAAATTTCCAAGTCCGTAAGCATATCCAGCATGAATACAGCTGGAGCTCCCCAAATCTACTTGCAAGTCACTGCAAAGGCCAGAAACATTTACAGTGGTAGTGCAGGGTAACAGAACTCTAAACTTTTGCTGCTAACTACAGTCCAGAAGAGACAGAATGGAAACAAATACCTCCAGAAAAGACAATAAAAGTAACTGAGAACTATAATGAAAATTTACCAGCTTAGAAACAAATCTGGCTTGCCTGCCTTTAGCAGCCAGTGGGAAAAAAGTTATTTGCACATAATTAAGAATTTTCTGCAGGAAGTAGCATTTGTGGTCAGTGAAAGTCTTAACAGCAGGATCTGTCTTCAACTATTTCCAAGGAATGAGGAGGGAAACTCTTTCCCAGGCAGACCTCACTCCTGGATAGACTGAAAGAGAATAACTCAGGAAATCCATTGTAACTTCTCATAGAATACCTTGAAGAAGGACCCATTTCTGGGAACAGATTCACAATTACTGGGCTTTCTGAGCAAGAACAGAGTGATTTCTTCAGCATTCACTTCCTTTTCCTATCCAAAGGATAAATACAGAAACTGGGGAGGCTCCTTCTCTCACAACGTGTGCTCTCCCTTCAGCATTCAGATCCAAAAGGCTCTTGCTGGTGCTCATTTTAGCCAAAGTCTATCCCAAGAGAATATTGAACAGTCCTAGGAGAACTGGCCTTTTCTCTTTAGAGGGAGGTGACCCGAGTTCACAGAAACATTTCTGCTGCATTCTTGCGGAGGCCTTGAGGAGCTAGAAACAGCAGAGTCTCTGATGTAGCCCTAAAAAGCATCCATAATATTACCTTCTCAGCAGAATAATCTAGCACAGCTAAACTGGGATTAAAATTCTGCAAAGTTGTACTTGGAGAGCTTTTTTCCCTTGGGTGAGAACTGCTGACAAAGGGGACACCTTTCCCATTTAAAAATATTGCTACATGTCTAACCAAATGACAGGTCACCAAAATGACAAAAATCTTAATAAAGCCAAACCCAATCACATTACCTACTCACTTCTTCCACTCTAGTTTTACCTGTTTCTTCTTGTTATGGCAAATCTTTCTATTGCTCTAACTCTGATGTGTCTAACTTCCAGATTTTTATGCTTTCCAGCAAAATTATCAGCCTGTAACTTGGCAAGGACAGCTTCTCACCAAGTTCCCTTGAAAACTTTACAATGCCCACACACTTCCCCCAGTCAGTACCCCAAAGCCCTGCTCATTGCAGAAACTCTCCCTCACTACATGCAAACAGGAATGCACCAGGACGAACCAGCCCAGAACATTTCCTATGAAATCCATGTATTCTCCCCTACCATCCCAGTGTATGATAATATCATTCTGTCAGTCCTCACACACTGACAGAAATGCAATGCTGCCAGAAAAGCATCATGTAGCACTGGACCAGGACAGACTCAGATCAGCAGTGTAATCACTTACATTGCTCAGCTACAGTGATTAACTGTTTGAAGACATCCAGAGAAAGAAAAAAAAATTGACCACACCAAATGATTTTGACAATGCCAAGACCTGTTTTTGTCAGTGTCTTTCAGAGGCCATCAAGAACTTGCAGTATTCACCAGCAATTCAGCAGTGCCTGCTACACACCTGCTCTTTTAGCCAAGACCTTACCCATGTAGGAATAAACAAGAGCTTTCCTCCGTGGCTCCACATCCCATAGCTCCACAAAACACCCATATAGATTGTTTCACGTGAAGTAAATGCAGGAGAGCCACAGATGATCACAAACAATCCTCAGCTTATTTTAACATCATCAATTCTTGCTTACTGGCCAGTTACCTTTATGTCAGTAACATACTTTGCAAAAGAGGGGTGTACTCTAGAACTCTGCTATAGACACGAGTCTGTAGTTTTCCTATTTAATTGTTTTCCCTTTAAAATACTGGTTCTATGTTATCAAGTCTCTAATTACAAGGTGACACTCCTACATTAAAGTATTTGCTGCCTCACTTGCACATTGCATTTTAGAAGTTTGGGGGAATGACCAAGTCTCAAAACAGACGCTTTTGCATTTTGGTTGCATTCCAGACAATTCCGACATGCACATCCTTAGTTCCATCCCCAGTGTGTGCTACAGAGCAGGATTAGGAAAAGCTACCAACCTTTAAACAGCCACAGATAATGGAGGAAACATTGCCTTTGTAGAGGTTTACCTGGAATGACCAGCATTTCACCATCTTGAGCTTGTCTTGGAAAACTTCTAGTCAACTTCACACAACCTCTTCACTGAGGTGTCTGCAGCAGTGAGCTCAGTCATAGGAGCACCCCTTGAAATATTCCACCTACACAAATAGAAGATCCTGTGCTCCAATCTACCTTTCACAGTTCAAGACTTTTTGTTTGTTTGTTTCATTTTTGCAACAATTTGCTCATGAAAACTGGATTCCAGTCCTGGCATTTCCTGCCTTTTACAGAAGCTGTGCAAGAAGATAAGGATGTTCTGAGTCAGCACAGAGCACAGTGGCTGGCAGCAGCACACACAAGATGAGGGGAGTGTCTTTGGAAGTACATTTTATTGTAGTGTAAGTGCATTATCAAATTTAAGGGCTTTCCTTTTGTGAAAGACATCATTGTCAAGCCTCACGTGCTTTTTGGCTGCATCTCTGTCAGACTGCACTGCTGCATTAATGCCAAGTCATAACCAATTAGCACTTGAAATACACCTTCATTTTACACACAACCTTTTTGACCATGGCAAGCTCAACATAAGCCCTCTAGCAGAAGGGATTGTAAAGCAGCATGAACTTCAAAATATCCCCACATACTTACCCTGAGCTCTGCCCTGCCAAAGTGCCTCCTTTGCAGGGTGAAAATGAAAGATCAGTTAGGGACAATTACAGCTATGCCAGATAGAGGCATAATTTCAGATGTGTCAGGGATAAGAACACTGGTTGCCTATACTGGTTCCAGCAGACCGATTACCTCTGAGCCTGGCTGGCCTGGGAGCTAGAAAGTTTGGCAAGGTAGGGCAATTCACAGCAACACCTACTGAAAAAAAAAGCTATTACAGATGTGCTGATTTAATGCAAGTTTTGAAGTAGTTTTGAATGGCTGAAAGAATCACATCAGAGACATTGAGTTTGCCTCTGTATTAGGGGCTGCAAAGACTCAGTTCCAGAACACACACTGAGGGGGAAAAACAGCACTCACCAAACAAACCCCACGTACGCATTTGCAGAATGATTTGTGAGGAAGCTCAGGACAGACTTCAGCTCAAACACCAACTATTTTAAAAACAACAATATCCAAATCTAAGAGTGTGTCAGGTTCAAGGACTTGGTTATAACCTCACGTGCAATTAACCCTGAGCATTTTAAGGAATTACTGCCCTTCAGTTTTGTCAGCAGTGGCTTGTGCTAGCTGGCACTTCAAATGGACACGAGTTTTGTGGTCACCAGCTTCTGAATCTCAGTTGACAGACAGGGTTGCTTGGTTCTGTAGAGGTAACTGTGTTCAAATCCAACTGCACCAACACATACTGCTTCAGTCATCCATAAATCCCTCCAAAAAGGCCACACTAAAGGTACAAAGCACACCTTATTTTCAGCTACTATAAAGTGGTACAAGATAAAATGATTCACTGGGTTAATGAATTTTGCATTTTTAATCACAACTGTGCAGGCACTGGTATGTACCAATAATAGAAAAATTCAAAGGTTAAAAACAGTGTACAGTTTAGCACAGCAGGCAACATTTGAATAGAAGCACATAATTTTAATTTGCTTTGAAGTTTAAAGCAATCCAAACAAAAAGTTAACCATATAAATACAGAGTAAATGCACATAGTTTACAGCCAACTACATGTATGCAAGAATAATAGCAAACCTCACATGAGTACTGAAGTATTCTCAATCTGTCATCTGTGAGTGTTTAGCTATGACTCTGAGGGCATAGTTATGTTCACATATGCAGGGTAGGCAGACTTTTAAATAGAAGAACTGAAAAAACTTACATAACTCAGTCTTAACAGACAAAGCTGAAAAAAGTAGTACATTTACCTAGGCACACTTCAGCATTCAGCTTGTTTTCCAAATCTGAACAGTTTAAACAGGAAGCAACGTTTATAAGGGCTCTCCACTCTTGTCTCTGGAAGCATTCTTTTACAATGCTGCAGTCTGAGGAATGTTGCAAATGTAAGAAAAACAGAGTAGCAGAAACTGTCACTAACAAAGAAAGGATCCGCTGTCAGTAACACCTCAATGCGGAAGGGAAGATGCGGAGTGCGTTATGTGAACAGAGATGGGGCAGAGCTGGGTAAGCAGACAGGGGTGGATGGATGTCTCGGTCACAAGCACAGCTCCAAGGAGCTCACAGCTCCCCGGTGCCGCCGCACCCGCAGCGGGCAGGGGAGAGCGGGCAGCGCTCCGCAGCCGCTCCCCGCGCCGGGCGCGCCGCCTGCCGGCCGCGCCGCGCACCTGCAGCCCGGCTGCGAACACGGCCAGCGACAGCAGCAGCGAATCCGCGACTCCAGAGTTCCTCACACGTCCTGCCAGCACACACAGGTGGGACATAAATACATCCTAATACACATCAAGATGACCAAGTTTAAATGCCCTGCTTTCAGCTCTGTAGTTAAAGATATTATTGAATGAAGCATCTTGTTATTTCCCTTGAGTTTTTATAATAAATAGCAAGAAAACTACATAAATAATTTAAAGATCTTTGGGAAATATATCAGAGGTAATTTTGCAGGTACTTGTAGTTTAAAAATAATGAAAAATCCCAATAAATGTTTGGGTTATGTTTGGTTATGCAAAAGAAGCCAAGACAATCACCCCTGAAATTTAAAACAAAACTGGAACATGCTTTGAAGAGGTGGAGTAATAAGCTGATTGTCTGCTTTTAACTGTTATCTCCCATATTCAACTGTCCTTGTTAAATAGTCCTACTTATCACCTCCAGGAGCTTTGCTCTTACCCAGAGAAGGCACAAACACAGTACCCAAGGAATTCCAGGGAATACCCAGGACTGGGAGACAAACACAGAACCAAGGGACAATGTATTCAGAGGAGAGAAACTCCCACGAAGCCTGGGCTACTCCAGGTATTCACGAACTCCAAAACTGAGTATGGTCTTTGCCAGTTTAAGTTTTGGCTATGACTGAATAATCTAGATAACCTGAGGAGTGACCCACCTTCTACATCACAAAAATTACAGTAAGTCACTATTCCTGCATGTATTTATCTGAACAAAAGCATCACATCAAAGCTTAGGTCAGTCATAAATACTTCAGTCTTTTCCTAGAGTGATCACTAGAAAAAGTCCACTTTAAAACACATTTAAGCACTCCTTT
Organism: Taeniopygia guttata; assembly: GCF_048771995.1. Taxonomy (NCBI): domain Eukaryota; kingdom Metazoa; phylum Chordata; class Aves; order Passeriformes; family Estrildidae; genus Taeniopygia; species Taeniopygia guttata. The sequence continues at coordinate 7,672,414 of NC_133034.1, forward strand.
CACTTTGAGACAATCAAGTTCACCATGGTCACCCCTCAGACCATGCTGTCTTTAACAAGGGAACATTTTCCAAGCAGGGAAGTCAATACAGCACTGAGAAGTCAATGTATTTACTATGGGTGGCTTTCAGAAGATGAGCAATTAATACAGAGAATTACATGAAATACTCTAATACTTTGACACTGTATGGAAAACATAACAAGGGTCAAAATAAAGGAAAGCAAACAAGAAAAACCCAGAAAGACTGTTCTGCAAGCTTTGAGGTTTTACACAGAGCCTACAGAACCACTGCCAGAGATGCTATGGATTTACAGCATAAACTCCTGCACAGCTTACACAGAAATCAAACCACATGCTTTGTTTAAAACCAAACTGCATATTTCAAACACTGTTTGATTTCAGACAATCAGTAAGAGGAAGAAAATTCATATGCCCTAAGAAGGCCACAAAGTGCATAAGAAGTCATTCATAAAATAAAGCCATTGCACATGATGCACAGTTCAAGTGTACTGAAGTACCACACTGGAAGAGCTGAGAGCACAGTTCTGTCCATGCCAGTGTAGCAGCATTTATATGGAGAAAGCTATTGACCCCAACTTGTAAATGATCATCTTCCTCATAAGGATAATGGATGCAGACTGAGAAGACAGCTGTTGGAAAGCTGTAAAACTTCCTGTAACATTAAACTGCTTGACACTCCAGTTGTATGATTTTGGAAAAGTCTGTAAATTATGACAGAATAAGCCAGCTAAGCCTCACTGCTGAATGCAAGGCATTATATTGCAATTGGCTTACAGAACAAAACCAATGCCTGAATAATCAGACAATGTGGAGGACAAGGTTATAGCTCAGTACACAGGCTCAAGCTGACAGAAGGGATACAGCATTCATTGGGGGAATGCTTTCAAGAAAATATTATTTACAATTTCTCCATCATTTTGCACAGAGCCTGTCTGCACTGACAAGATCTATCACAACTTCAATTGGTTTCTGGTCACCCCAGCCACAGTGATACGTGCTCTTCCCCAGCACTCCCATATAAACACTGGCAATCCAAGGATTTGCCAGATATTTAAGGGTAATACAGCTTGTGCTTAGGCAGCATGAAACTGAGTGAATCCTGTCTTCACAAGTGGGAAGCTGGACTAGCTGAGATTTTTCATGACATTACAAATCCTTAAAAAGGCTATAAAGTGGCATTCAGCAACTTCCTTAGCTGTGTGAGTGACCTGAACATGTTGGCAAGGAAAACTGATGATACAGGACCAGTGTTTCATAGGCCTCTCTTAGGAAAAGTTCCAGGAAAGGAAAAGCATGATGCAGCAGGACCAGAAGTCCACATACACCAACATTAACAGACTGATAACCTGAAGAGTTGAACAATCAGACCCTCTCTCATTAACCTAGAACACTGCTCAAATGTCAAGGAGAAAAAAAAAAAAAAAACAACAATCAAAACCAAAAAGCTACAATGGGTATCACCTTTTGTAGTGAAGAAATAACTGTTCTGGGTCCCTGCACCATATTTTGTCTTGAGGTAGCAACATGATAAACTTTACACACTTACCACACTACCTCAGTCTCTTTATGAATCTTCAGAGCAACTAAATGGAAGTGTCAGGTATAGAAAGCTATAAAAGTACTGTCTTGCCATTCCTTCAACACGTTACTGTGCAGTAAAACAGAACAAAAATTATGCAGTTGAGAGCAATCACTAAGAGAAGGTAATAGGACTGCCCAGGAACATATTTCATGTCCCCTCCCTCACCCATTAGGTCTCTGAAGATGACTCAATGGCTTTGTCTAGTTTAACAGATAAAAATAAAAGAATAATTCTGAATTAAGAGATGCATGAAGGCATTCCCTAAGAGGCAGTTCCCATTTGTCACATTGACATGAGACCACAAAATAAAGGCAGCAAAATTATTCAGAGTTGCCCACAATCAGCCTTCTGTTTTGTCCACAGCTGCTTGTTCCTCATACAACGCTCCTGTAGCCCACCACATTGGCATTGACATTCAGTGGTCCACTCCAGTCTTTCAGTCTTCCACCTTCTTCCACCTTGTCACACTGCTATCCATCAAGTAAGTAGACTACAACTTCATAGGTGGACATCATGATAGCCGTGTTTGGAATCTGTCTGATCAGGTGTGTAGTTAAACCTCGGTAAAGGGAGCCATACCCTTCCTCTCGCACAAGCAAAGAGAGTGTCTGGAAGAAAGATCTGTATTTTGTTCCCTCTTCTCTTAGTCTTGTTCGTACAACCTCTGTACAAAGAAAGCCAGTGGGAAAAGAAAAATTGAGTGGGTACATTCACCACTTTTCATTATTTTTCCCAGCACCTGATCAGGGATTTTTACACAAAAACAGCCCCCTGCAAGTTCTCAATCTCACAACTCCTCTTAAAAAAAAAGGAGGAGGAAGACAAACAGAGTAGCAAACCAAGTATGTGTAAGCGAGCAAGTATTAGATATTTGACTAAACTAGGCAAATTCATTTGCTTAGCTACAATCCAGAAGAGGACTGTTGCTTGGGCTTATGTGTTAGCTCAGAAGTTGACATTAGTTCAGTACTCAGTTCATTAACAAACTATGTATGCAGAACTACTTTGCAGGAAGATCAAGTGCAACTGACACACAAACTAGGCAGCCTGCAGCCTTAGAAGGGAGACAAGAACTTGCTGGCACATGGAAAATTGCTGAGTACATGGAAAAATTCCAACTGAAACTCTCTTTGAGTACCTCGGGCTATACCCTGGTCAATCCCTTGGCAAAATAAACAGTGCCTAAGAAAAGGTCATGCTGGATATCCACTGCAAAGCACTTCCATTTCTGAATACTATACTCATGTTGACCTGCTAAATCTGATATTCAGACAGGGAAATACTTCTTGACCAAGTAAACCAAAGTTAGCTACAAGTCTGACTGAGAAGACTCCCTTTGAAGGTTCTGACTCAGGGTCTCAGCTGCACATGTCCCACTTACCATGGGGATATGCTATTGTTGTTGCACATGTTTTGGAAGTGGCAGCAGCCATCATCATTCGAACAAAGTCCGATGCTTCTTTTGCTGATTCATCCTCATTGTCCATGGCAGCAGCAGTCTTATACTCCAGTAGTTTTTTCTTAATACTCTCATAAATGACAAAGTGAATAACAGTCTCAGATATGCCTGCATAGGATGCAGACATTCCCCGGTAAAAGCCTCTAAAGCCATCCAAGCGATAAACTTTGCGGACACACTCAAAAGCGCTCATTTGCTTTTCTCCACGATTCCTAAAAAGGAGAAAACAAGTCCGAGTATCAACTTGTGCAACCAGCAAGACTGGAAAATTAATTAAACAGGTTTGTAGCAATGAGAAGACTTAGGAAATACCCAACACTGGTGCTGAGGGGCTCCAAGTCACTTGACAGTCTCAAAGGCCTTCAGCACTAAACACAGGTAAAGCATTACATGGAATCCAAGGCAAACTTCACACAGTGACTAAAGAAAAAGTATCACAAACATTGAACAGCTTTAGGCCTCTCCAACTCTCATGCAAATAAAGAACTAAACTGCTTGGAAAGAGACTCCCAAATGGACTATCAATGTCAGCAACTCATGAGAAAAATGACCATTTCCTTTTGCATAGTGGATTTGCCCTAATTGTTGCCTCAATAAAGAGCTCCACAGCATTCAGCGGCTAGGAGCTGAAACAGCAGCCCTCAGCATTACAGCTCTTGGCAAACAACAGGCACAGCAACCAGTGCAACAGTGGGAGCTACTGCTTGATTGAACTAAGCCACTGCTGATGTCAAGGAAAATGCTCTTTAGACATACCTATTTCAAGCAGTATTTGGCAAATGAAGTTGTATTCCCATTCTGAGCTTGCTCACTGAATTGAGCTGTGCATACTGAAGTAGTTAGAATACTGTACACAACTATGCAAACCCATGACAACACCACATGGGTGGTTCATTACAGCTGCAAGTGCAAGCACATGGATTGTGCCAGCAGAGGTCTGAGTGAGCAAGTCACAGAATGAAACAGCAGACAACCTTCTAAGGAGTTATGGCAATCATATGGACACATCATATGGCATTATACCAGTCTCTCCCTATAGGTTTAAACAGATGGGTATACAAAGGTCAGTCTTCCTTCCTATTTGCATAAAATTCTACTTTCATTACAAGTTTCACAACAAACCATTTCTCTGCTAGGTCCAAACAACTCTATGCTAGGTCCAAAGAATTTATTGGCTATCTCATATTAGGACAATTCTATCCACTCTATCCAAATAGCTATTCAAGCTGTTCCTATCCATGAAAGAAGTATTTTCTTTTGTATAAGCTAGAACTCATTGTATGTGGAAAAAAAAAAAGCCACAAAAAAACCCCAAATCTGAGAATGTTTAAAGCCTTTTTTTAAACATTTGCTATAATACTGAATCCATATTTAAGGAATGTTTTGCTCAACAGTTAAAGAGAATGTATTGCTGAATGAAAATGCAAGCATATGGTTGGTAGAACATGATTTTAAGGAAACTGTTAACCTTGTCTTTCATTCCAAATTTTCTGGTCAGTCTACTACAGTGCCTCAAGCATGTCTCAGAACAGTTTAAAAAAAGAGAAGTGACAGTATAACTTGAAGAGAGACCAGCATCAACTTTGCAAATGTGAAATGCTGAATGTTTAAGAATTCATTCTATTTCAGCGTGCAGAACAGATTCACAGCACTCGAATACAATGTTATCACAGCAGCAAGGGTTCCTATTGTCACTTTACCTTGCATCAAGCTGTAATCGTGTCTTTACCAACCAAATGGGATTAGTTGTTGTGATCGCAGTAAAGCCTAAAAAATGCAAAAATAACACAATTAGATGTGATAATACCAGAAGAACAAACTCATCTAAGTTCCAAATGCACACAGTTAAGGTACAGTGGATGCAAAAACTCGGACTATACTGATTTTTCTCAAGTCCCCATTTTGTGAATCCATAGAGCCAATAAACACTTCCTTTATTTTTAAATTTTACATTAATATTGAGTAAGTTTGATTCTTAGCAAGAGATGCCCCATATAAAACAAGCCAAATTAAATACAGTTCTCTTCCTATCTAATACCAACCCTGTTTTGACACCACAGAACAGCAATGCCAACTAGACAAATATCAGCCAATTAGGCAAAAAAGTCAATAAGAATGCATTGCAGAGACAGCAATAGCAATTTGAGATGCTACAAAACATTGCCTCAATTTACTTTGTTACCTGAAATACAATCCGAGTTTAAAAGCATGCAGACTGAATAAATACTACTTTTGATGCAGTTAAAAGGCATTTATTACTGCAAATTAAGAGACCTTTTAATACTGAACTATAAAGAGCAGTTACATTTGAGTGCTAATCTTTTATTTAGTATTCAAAGCAGAGATTGGTGGCTGGCCTTGGAATACTTTTAGAAGCATATGAGTGTTTAAATTGTTAAAGTAAATACTATGACTTCTAACTATTCACATAGACAGCAACTACACAGGCTTGCATAAGGGCCAAGGGTTAAAGCTTTGATTTTCAGTCCACTAAAGAAAACAAAAGAAAAAGAAAAAAGGAAACAAAAAATAAAAAAGGGAAAAAAGAGAAAACAAAGAAGTAAGAATTACTCTTACTTCTGCACAACTGTGGAGAGAGAAAGAGAAAGCAGAGTGAAAGGCAGCTCTGGAAAAAAGTAAAATTAAAAAAATCATCTCAAGCTGTAATACCACACATGCACCATCAATGAGGTGTCATGTCTGCAGGAGAGAATAGGAAAAGGGAAAAGCTGGAACATGGCCAGGCAAGAGATGATAAATTTAGACACTTGCTCTGTGACACACATGGCTGGTTTATAACTACAAAGACACACTGCCCTCCTGCAAGGGGATGGACTGGGTGTGTGGGGAAGGACAGAGCTCCCTTGCTCAGTGCATGGCTGGGCACAGTACTTATCCAGCAACAGGCTATTGATAAGCTCATTTATCAGATCACTAACAGCTCACAGAAATGGATTTAGCAGAACGGGTTCCATACACGTTACTCCTGTTCAATCATAATCTAGGTTTACATTGCACACAAAGGTCTGCAATACTCAGAAATGCCAGGGGATCTTAACTGTTCTAAGGTTTGATCTGTGCCCACCCTCAAAGCTTAAACAGGTAATTACAGTTTTCATTTCAGGTTCTAAAAACAAATTATCAGATTTGGCAGCTACTAAGATTGAGCGGGTTTTCTTACACCAGAAGAATAAAAGCAGATCGGAGGCTTCTGTTCAATTTTCTGATTAAACAGATTTTTAAACTGACTAGAACTTCTTAACTTGGCAACTTCTTCTGGTAGATAAGATTTGGAGTTTGCTTTCCTTTTTTCTGATTCACTACTCATTTTTCCTAGATCTCAGTACTTATACAACCTTCACATAACAGAGTGAAATCCTAACAAGGCCAGAGTTCTAGATCTCTATTTAATGGAGGTAAATAATGATGTAAAAACTCAAGCACTGGGGAACTACTCTGCCATAACAAGGCACGAGATGTTTTTAAAACACGTGTGCAAAACAGACTCTGTAGCTCATGTAGCCATAACCTGTCTGTCCTGTCACTTCATGCCACAGAAACTCCAGTGATTCCAATAGTGCTTGAGCCTGAGTTCAACTACACTGAAAGGAAACTTCATTCTTGTATGGTTTTATTTCTTTACACTGGCACTTATAAAGTTTTAATTTTGTTTGACTTCCAGTCAGAATCTTTGTGGCATGAAGTGCACTAGGAAATGCAGAGATCTGCAACAAAGGCTTTGAAATAAGGTGGGGAAAAAAAAAAATCACTCAGTTTCCTTACCAACATATCCTCCAAAAAAAACTTCCCTAAAAACCAAAATTAGTTCTTAAGTCTCTCCTACTTCTTCATTAGAAGTTAACAAAACCAAAAATCCTTTTGCATTCCTATTTAAGTTGCATGTTTTGGAATTTTTTAACTCTTAGACTGTAACATACAGCCTTTCTCCTTCATATTCAACTCAAAATAAGGCTGTCTGCAACTCCTCAGTCTGGACCAGGCAATGCACAGGTGCCATCAGTGGCAGTGGCTAAGTGACAACAGTGCCTGTATCCACCCATAGCAGCAGCCTGATGCTTCTAGGCTGGCTGGGAAGAGTATATTGGAAATTTCCAGTGAAAAGTCGTTGACAGCCCCTACTCTACTCAAACTGCACTTCTGGGGTCACTCTAAGCATTATTTAAATGCAGCACTTCCAACAGTAGGATCAGACACTCAGCAACATGGCCAGTATTTTTCCCCATGGCTGTCACAGGCCTAAGTTGACAGTTCAAATCAAAGGGCCTTCAACGATTCAGGTTTCCAGATGTGATGACTACAGATCAATTCTTACAGCTAATGTAGCAAATGCGGTTAGTGAAGAAGAAAAATGAATTGACTGGTGCTGACACCAAGAAAAGCCCTCCAAATCATGAAACATACCATTTAAGATCCTTGAAATGATAAACTTTGATTTTTAAATACAGAAAATCTGTAGCAAAAATATTTGTTACAACAAACTTTGGGGGCTGTCAACAACTGCCATGAAACTCCATAGTTTCCTTTTTTTTTTTAAAAGCCTCAGTGATCTTTATAATACTGTACAATGTGTTTCACCTTCAAGAAAGACCCCAGATTCATGACAAGTACAGATAAATCTGGCAATACTACAAACTCCATTAGTTTTATTTTATTGTATCCCAGCTTCAGACAGAATTATCTCAATCTATTTTTTCAGCTATCCCAGCTACTGACAGGTAAGATCCCAGGTATTCCTATTATGCATCATATTTCAAAGGACAGGGTTGGTGCTTTTTAATCTATAAGCCAATGTAATTGATACAAACGCATGTGAACATGGAATGATGAATTAAAATTTAAAAGTAGTAAAATAAAAACAAACCAAAAGAGTAAACAGAAAGAGACAGAAAGGATTATATACACATATTAAAAAAGAAAAAGAAAAGAGGTCTTTGAATAAATATAACAACACAGAATATCAGCTGCAGCATTTTAAAGGCAGCTCTGGAACACTGGGAAAAAAAAACCTCCCAAAATGCCTTGTTTAACCCAGTAGGGGCTTTCAGTTGACCAGAGCTAAGTACAGTAGCAGCTCTCAGTGAAAGGTATTTCCTACCTTTCCCTGAACGGCACAGAAAAAAAAAAAATCACTCTAAATAGAGTTAAGGAAAAGTGATGTCTTTGCACAATGCACATCATCTGAGTTCAAGCTAGTAGTGTCTTCCCCTTACGGTGTTTATTCAATAGATATCACAAACCCAACCTGTGGTTCTTACACTAGAGGCTGCAAGAGACGCTCAGTTCAGTACTCACGAGGTTTAAGTTAGTCCATATTGCTGCAGGAAGTGACCTGCGGAGGGGGAGCATGAGATGACACGATCTCACTCTTTTCACGGGAGAAATGTACAGTAAATGCCTAAAATAGACACAGGCTTTTCTGTATCATAACAACAAGCAGTGACCTCATCAGACACAAGTGTACAAATCGAATCCCAGTGGAAGGATTTGTCAATTAGTTATTGGGAAATCTAACTCTTTGCAGGTAAAAGTTTAGGAAAAAAAAGAAAGAAAAATAATCAAAACAGGCCACAGATATTAAAATAGATGTGTAAAATGCACTGAGTACTGAAATTTCTGCTCATTTGCAGCAATTTAATTTTACACCTCCAAATACTTACCTATATAGAAAATTTACAATTGAAATCTCCTCCTTCCCCACTCCCTTGAAAATACTATTCATTAAAGCTAGCCTAGTCTTGGGACAGAAAAGATACCTTATGAAATCCAACCTTCTAAGATCAGTGAACTAAATATGCATTTTATTTGGTATGAATTAACTGTGTACATAGCACTAAAAACTTACAAAGTAATGTATCTCTAAGTAATAAAGTGGTCCCAATTATTTTAAAAGAAATAAATAATAATTTATAAAAATTCTGCATTTGGGTTGGTTTGCCAGTAAAGTTCTAGAAAAAACAGCAACAGCATACAAGGCAAAGTAGTTTTGCAGCAGATTTGCAACCACATTGTCTGATTGAGGCTGTGAATAATTGAAAAAAGCAAACAAGAAAGCCATACAGGAATCTAGTATCTCATCCAGTTCTCTACAGCTTTTTTTCTGTGGTGAGAGAGGTTGAGTGCAGTGAGAAGGCAGAGTTTATAGTGAATCTGAGAATTTAGCCTAACTTGGAAATAACCAGAAATCGACTCTTCACACAAGTAAACAGTCTTGTACCAAGCTCAGATATATTCCCTGGCCTAGTTTGCAAAAAGAGAACCACAACTATACTGAGGAGTAAGCAAAAAGGATTGCTAAGTACTTCTTTATGCCAGCTCGGGTATTTTAGGTATGAAGGGGATGTGCTCTATATGCTGGAAACTAGCACAGCAAGAAGACAGCATTCATCTCTGTTTGCTTAAGGCATCAGTTACTAATATATAGATACTTCACTCTCCCTAGAATAAAACAAACTTAGTAGGAGAATCTTAAAACCATAAACATGTATTTTGAGAATGAAGAATCAGGCCTAAAACCAACCAACAACAAAAAATGCTTAAAATACTATACCTCAGCTTTTCACTCCCAAAACCACCAAGTGCATAAAACCATCCTTATTTAATAATGACATCAGTCTAGCCTGAGACATGTATTAGCACATTATACAAATAAATAGAATTTAAAGTTGACTGTAGTTCACTATTTGGAGTACTTTAATAAAACAACATTACAATTATTCTGCTTAAAAATGTATTTTTGCATCATTACTGTATCTTGCAGCCCACAGGAAAAGCTTTGTAAGTGCAAATCCCACTTCATGCTAATTAGGTATTTGACTTTATGGAACAGAAAGGTCATATCCAAAAAATACCAACCCACAAAAAAACACCAACAAAACAACAACCCTCATTTAAGACAGAATTATTCAATTCCTTACTGAAACCAATGGCAGCTGAAAAAGAAAAACACCAATGCTGATTATTTTTTGCTAATTCTGAAGTATTTATCCACCTTGCCAATTTTGAAATCTTAGGTTCCAAAGTAAACATTGTAATGATCTTCTGTATTAACCTGTCAACCAAGTAAGAACAATTTGATCTTGCCCCTGTTATTTTGCCATTTCTTTAAGGTGATTTGCATCATACAGCAATACAAACCTTGCAGGTAAAACTGTTAATAGCTGGTTTAAGTGCATTTTCTGAAATATATTAGAATTACAAAAACAAAGTTAGCACATTCCCAATAAAGCACTGTTAATTTTAACTGCAGAGTCCTTTTCATATATCAGAATAACACCAGAAGAGAGAATTGTTATGTTGTTCAAAGATCCTGAGAACTTCTTGTACTGTGCAGTGCCAAAACCTACGGTGTGAGCCGGCACGTAGCATTCTGTTTTACTGGCTGTGGTTTAGAAATACAACTGCAGAACCCGGGAAGTATGAGAAACTTAACAGCCCCAAGAGTTGTTCAATGTTAGAACTTGTACACAGAAGTAAAAAAAAAGCAAATAGCAATTGAGGCTCAAATCCATTTCCCCAGTCTACTACAGCTGTATGTACAAATGCACAACACCAACCTTCTGGAGGGGAAGCAGCTACAGAGCTCCATGACAAACTACAGCCTGAGGCTGCACACACCCAGGAAAAAGCACTACAGCACATCTCCATAAATGTGCTCTACAGAATGAGGGCAGGAACATCCAAAGATGAGGAACACTCAGAATCTTCATTTGTCTGCAGCATTGCATGAGATGCACAAGTTGCCTTCAATTGAGGACAGACTTGTTTATATTGTCCACACTTCCCCCTGCCTCCAAATTAAGGACATGTTTTATTCCTTTGACAAGGACCTGAAGGCTCTTCATCTTTCTTGATGCAATTAACTGATTAGGATGAACTCTTCATTAAGTCCCCTTCCATCCCAATCCCCTTGCTGTTCACCTACAAACAAAAACACTCACTTCTAGATGATAAAAAAACCAAACACTGCATTGTCCTTGTCTGACTTGGGCAAGATAAAAGAGCTCTTCTTACACCTTAAAGGTTAAAAACTGTCACAACATTTCAAGTGCCAGAGATGGACATTAGTGTCATTTAGGTATAAAGCTAATGTCACTTATATTTGATACACTATATAAAATCTCTATGTATCAGATTATTAGCAAGCATTAAACAGAAAACGAATCCTATTCCTTATTCTGACATCACACCTTTATCAGTCTGTTCCAGATTGCCAGTACTCATGTTCTACAGACTAGCTGTGAAATTTGACAGGACTTAGGAACTTCAACAATTAAATTGTTAGAATTCATCTGTAAAGTGCCCATGGCCTATAAAAACACCTGAACATTTATTTTTGTGCAGAAAGGCACAGGCAACAAGAGATAAAAGTGTTGTCAATCCAAGTTTTGATCTTTCCAGCACAAGTCCATGACCATAACTTAGCTCAGTTGCCTTTAACTCCTCCTTGTTAATGATTCCAAAGCACAAAATATTCAAATCAAGCAACAAATATTTGTATCTGCTAAATACACTGAAGTTGCATCGCAGATATAAAATAGGAATTATTTCTATTGCGATGAAAATACATGAGAACTATGAGAAATCTGCTCTTCTGACTCTTTAGTGGCAGAGCAAACTTTCCATAGACTGGGATATGAACCAAGGAGGAGGGACTGTTACATATAATTTGCACAAATAACTGCAGGCACATTTCTGAAAGACAAAAATAATTAAAATATACAAAGCTGTAGCAGAAAGTGGTGGTAAAAAAAACTGATTAGGAAGAATTAAACCAGAAGTGAGTGCAAACACTGTGTATAGCTTACAGAGCAATAAGTTACTGTTTTGAAAGGCTACATTTTTCATTTCACAAATTTACAACTGAAAAAGCAGGCATGCAGGCTTTCTAGAGAAGACTGTTCACACACACTGTTATTTATCACTTAATGCAGTTTCATGCATATATTCTCCAGAGAGCCTGTTTAATGACACACCAAGGCAGATAACCACTAAAACGACATTATTCAATTACTGAGCATGTTCTGTTTTGTTGGGGTTTTTTTTCATATTTATTGTCACCTCTCATTTGCAGATATGACTGTAGGATGAAGCTAAAAAGTTACAGATCCTTACCTGCCACGCCAGCTGAAATCATGTGTACCTGGGTAGAATCTGGATTGAAAATATTGTTCAACTTTTCCTTGCAATTTGAGTAAGCAGCAAAATATATTGCTCTAAAATTAGAACAAAATTCAAGTTATATTATGTTTTACGTTTCAAAATTCTCAACGAGCAGCAACATTAACTTCACTGACTGAAGACTATCTTGGGCTAAAACTCCCTTCCCCAGTAAAGAACTGCTCAAGGATTAACTCTTGCAAAGTAGTGGGGCTATTCAAGGAATGGAAATGAAGACTCCAAACATGACACTTGAATTTGTTTTTTCCACAAAACAGCTCCAATTACCAATTAGTGAGGGTAAGGACAGATAGTTTGAGATATAAAAGTGATTGTTGTGACACTAGGAAGTTCAGCCAGGGAAGAACAACACAGAAAAAAAATCAGTAGTCTTCAAAATTAATAACAGAACAAATTTCCTCTAATGGACCTAAACTCATTTCAATAGCAGGACAGTTTGAAGAGAACTACCAAGTATGTAGCTTCTTAAAAAAACCAAACAACATTTTTATTATTATAGCATTTAAGATTTAAATGTTGGTAACTTGATGTTATAAAATATTTATACTTTAAATGCTAGAACAGCTGTGAAGCTGTGATTCGCATTTTTTTCCTGCATTCTATATTTATAATAGACACTGATTTTTGTCTCTGAACACACCATGAAAAATGCTGTAAACTTGTGCTACACAAATCTGTGAGCTGGTATCCAAACAAAGCTAGGCGAAGTCAGCAACCCAATTCAATAAATTATGAAAAATGGGTGTTTTCACTCATTAAAGCAAAAAAAACTTATTTTAAGCACATATAAACCTCACATTTCAGGTTCTAACTCACTTGTTTTAAATCTACACACACCCCTCTGCAAGAGAAAAAAAGGAACATGCCACTTTTCCCAAGCAGAACATTAACCTCATTAGCTGTGCGAACATGTTTTTCTTTATTACAAAGAAGATAAAGTGCTTGCTTTATGGGTGTAATTTCTAAAATGGAACCTGAACTCAGTTAAGTACACTGGATGTGTTATGAAATATGCTTCTCCACAGCTTATTTAAACAAAGAGCTGATGTTAAATCCACTTAGCTAATGCTTAATTGAAATGAAGTGCTGGTTGAAGACAGAATCAGCCAGAGGGAAATGAAGATGTGCTTATAAATAAGGTTTACACACTACATCAAGCAGACATTTTAGCAAGCTAAGTATTTCACCTAGGGGAAGAACCTAAGGGAAACAGAAGATTTAACATATAATTAACTCAAAAGAAATAGATTTTGTTTTTCCAGCTGAGGATATTCTCCATGGAAGATAGTCACTTATGCAATGGATCCCATTCCTGGGTAAAAATTGCTATTAAAGTGACATCAATATTGAAGATTTGATAGAACAGACTGATCTATTGTATAAAAGTACAGGCTCCCCAGACTAGGAAGTGCTGATATCCTGTAGGTGTCAAGAACAAATGCTACTAGGTTTACTTCAGCTTTTCCAAGGGGCAGTGCTAAGTCAGTGATCAGAAAGCACCTCTGATATTCCTATATCCTTAAATTTGCTAAAATAAAGATAACCTAATTATTTCATTAACTTTTCTTCTTATTTATGCAGAGGATCTAAAAAACATTACCTCATCAGAGCTAAAGTTCAGTTTAGTAGTATTTTTCAGAAACATCCAAATACCTCAAACCAGTAAAGTTAAGATAATCTCCAACTGAGTGTACAGGAGACAGGAATGTTTTCTTTTCAAACAAAACAAATAAACAAAAGCATGGCACTAAGTCAAGGAAAGAATAAAACCTTTGTGGAATTTATTCCCTCTGCATAAAGGCTTTTAAACAGAAGGAAAAAAAAAAGGACCAGGAAACAACTTCAAGTATCCTCATCCAGGCCTAAAGAATCTATTACTTTTACACAGCTTTGTTTCTATACTCTTCCCATGTATTCTACTATTTTTGGAATGGACTTCAGCTATCAGTTCTATGTAAGGATAAATTCTAACTCTGGCATAAAGTGCTCCTCTCTCTGCCTGCTAGCACCAGCTGAGGAGCTGAAGTATTTGTGCTGATGCAGAGCAACAGACAACAGCAATAACACTGCCAGCTAGATCAGATTTACATCCTCAGCCCTACACTGCCCCAGTACCCTTTGGAGCCCAGTCCACTGCTGGATCTGCTTTCTCTGGGACAGCTGGTAAGTCTTTCCTCCTACCCAGTGTCTCACCCTTTCTGAAATTTCAGAACAGGCTTCCTTCTGCAAGGGAGCACAAGGCTGTGCTTCACCAGAACTCAGGAAGGAAGATCCAGTGTTTTGAGGCTATGGTCACATAATTGCTTCCTGAAAATGATGGATTAACTGAAAGCTAAGTCCATCTTTGTATTAACCAAGATCCAGACTTGTAGTTTACATGTGCAATTCCTGAAGAATTTTTCTTTTTAACTGGACAAAAGATTGCATAAGGAATAGCACACAACAGTAAATACTATTACAATAGCACATAGGATAGGAAATGCTGAGACAGCTCTGGTGTACATAAATGGCTCAATTCCTCAGGCAAAAAGCTACCCCAGGAACCAAAGGTTACTTGCTGCTAATTAAGTATTTACAACTGCAGATGCAAGACTTGTTTCAAATACACATTAAAGCTTCTAATGTATTTCATTTATTGTGCATGTGTGTATTTACCTGGAAGGAGCAACCCCAACTAAATTAGGACCCAGCCCTCTGAACAGAGAACGAGGACCTTCATTTTGCAAGATCATCCTAGAAAACAAGAAGACAATACTGTAACACTCAGAGCAAAATTAAGGAATGCACTAACCACCAAAATTACATCATGTGAAAAACTTTCATAGTAACTGACAGTAATACAGTGTGGAACACAAAGAGAAGAGTAATTTCCTAGAATTCCTAGTATTAAAAATTACATTATTGCTCAACATACTATGAAAACCATAAACAAAATGCAGAAGTAAGACTTGAGATCTCAATACAAATTTAACTTATATACAGGAACACATACAGAGTTGTACAGAGTTGTCTGTTAGGAAGTTAAAGAAAGTGTCCTTGAATCAGGGAGAAAATACTAAGCATGGAAATGTTCCCATTCATGTAGATTGTTCAGGAGGCAAAATACTTTATTCTACACTACACTCCTTTCACCACACTTCAGCTCCCAATGTTTGTAAACTTTTTGAGTGAGAGGGCCAGGGAGCAAAAGGCAGGAGAGGAGAGAGACTTCAGAAGCCCAGTTTCACTCAGTCATTGCTGTCTGAAAGCCACTCTGGAAGATGTTGCTCTACTGCCTACCCAGTAGAGCCAGGGACACCTTTGGCAATTTATTATCTCCTCCTTTCAAAGAGAAGCCTCAGCATGGCTCTGCATGTGCTACCCCAGTGTGATTCCACAAGACTCCAATAGGGCAGTTTCATGGCAGAAGTTTTTATCTGTAAGGCTGCTATACTATTTGTCCTGCCTTTCTCATACCCATACAATGCTGAAATCCACTAAATATTCAACTAGAAGCCCATTCTTAGCTACTTTCTTTAAGACTTGATGATTATTTTGACCATAGCAAAAGAAAGTTGAAAACTTCAATGTGAGAAGTGACCCTTCCTAGAGGCTGGCAGGGATTCCCTCCTATCAGTTCCGAGCTGTTGCCTGTGTGCTCCTAACCAAGCACTGCTGCTGGGCTGTGGAGCCAGTGGTTTTCTGGCTTTTGATTCATTCCACGGAAGACAATCCTTACCTAGCCATGCAAGGTAATTCGTTGATAGTAACTGAGACAGGAGTGTGACCCATGCAGAGTCACAGCCACAATAGAGTCCTCACATCTCCCGTGCCATGGCTACTACAATCACAGCTCAGGAAAGACTGCTTGGGTGGCAGCAGGGCGTAACCTTGCCCATTTGTGGCATTTACAGGAAAGCATGATACAAGAAGCAAGTTGAGACTTCAAATAAGGCATTATTAGTCCTTTAGTTTTGCAATATGAATCCCATATAGTTGCGGAATTTAGGAAGAGCTGAAGACCTATGCAGCACAGTACCCTGGCACAGTAAAAGATTATGCATGAAAATTCAGTTCTAGTGAAATCAGTCTGCCCCATAATCTAGATGCTAATCACATTAGTATTTTTACAAGCATGGTAGGACATGGGAGGAAAAACAAGGACTACCTGCATCCCATTACTGGAAATTGCTCTAGCAATTACTTTAGAACCAGATTTAAAGTTAAGAATTAACTACATTCCCAGATGCTACAAAACAGAGCCCTGTGCTTACTGATTTAGAAATATTGGCCTATGCACACAAATAGTTCTGTATATTTCTTCTTTAAAGAGCCATGCAGGTTAATGACAAGTCAATTACTCAATAAAGCCTTGTATAAACGACAATTTTGTTTGGAATTTACTCTCAGAACAAACAAGTGAAAGTAATCTATAGCATTAAAGGAGATTCTGAGACTGTTCCGACTTCCAGATTTCAATAGGGCTGATTCACCACTGCTCTGCTGCTAAGTCAAACTCAAAGTTTACCTTTGCTTCCACTAAGCAAAAATAAACCAGTGGTTCTGCAGTTACCACTGCTATTTAGGAATACTGACATTTAATGTGTCTAGCAACATCCCAGCTCTTTGTCCATAACAATCAGCTATCTTTTCACTATGTAGGCAGCATCAGCTGCTCCACAGCAGTTAACTGGAATACTGAACACACACTCAAAGACACCTTGGAAATACAAATTATTTGGACCTGTCACCATGAAAGCATTTTTATGCCTTGCAATGCTGAACCTAATTAACAGGATCTGTATCCACTTAAACCACTACTACCACATCATGTGTTACACATGTATATATGCACATATAACTACACCTGTATTCAAAGCAACAAGAATCTAAGTGTCTTCAAAATTTAGGAATGAAGTTTACCAGGTCAATTTGCTTCTTTTGGATCTACAGTCCCAGAATTTGAAAGAGCAGCAAAGAGCTAGAGAGGTTGCAATAGACAGGATTATACTGGAGATAGTTACTGATGCTCTTTTGCATTCAGACACCAGCTGGAGGAGTGCCAGAGGTGGCACTGAGAATAACACACAAACTTTTTGCACTAAAGAGCCGATGCCAGGGCCTGCACTTGTTTATTGAAAGTCATTAAAGGCAAATCCCTGGTTGGAAGAGCAGGATAAGTGCTCCATACAACCTCAACCGACTTTCTTATGTCACATGGAGAGCCTGAGCTGGGAGGCTGGTGAAATTTCCATTATCAAGACCTCAGGTTTAAATTGTGCAACATGAATGATGAGAAAATGTAATATGATATGCAACACAGATATTTAAGAAAAAAGAATTTGCTTTTGTTGCCAGCAAATAGAGTCACCTGTTTTTGAGTTTGTTTCCTGACAGGGATGCCTTTCAAGTCACCTCCACTGATGCTTAAGATGCAGAAGTGATTCTACAGCAGCCAGTTCACTGAAATTCTGACATAATTTGCCTGAATCACTCTGCTTTTAGACTGTGTAATGTGAGTCTTGAGCACTGCACCAAATTTGCTATGACACAAAGCCTGGCAACTATGAGTCAAAATGACAGTAAGGGCATGACAGTGACAAAGGAACACAGTTTTATTTCCCCATAAACAGCCCTGGTCCCTTAACCAAGAGTAATTATGCCCTGCACATGTGTATTTTTATTATCACAGTCCACTGCCATGTCATCTGGGATTTTTCATATTTACTGTATTTAAAGAACTTGAAACCCAGGCTTTGCATCTCAGCCCTTTGATAATGACCTGAAAGAAAACACATCTAAGCAAAGAACAAAAGCAGCAGAAGAGATCCATTCTTATATTACAGATAAACAGGACATGCAAGAAGGCAATTGTTAAAGACAACCTAACAAAACAAACAAACCCTACCAATGAAGTTCATCATAAGCTACCTCTACCTCAGTCTGAATTTGCTTCCTGGGAATACAAAGTTATTTTCAGCTTTAGGGATGCATTTAAAGCATAGTAGGCTTCTAGCAGAGAAGCATTACAGAAACACATCTATTGAACCTGCTATTCATTAATATACATTTCTAAACAGAAAATAAATTCATAACCAAACACTCAGAAAGAAGCTGAAGCCCTCTACTTCCATCAAGAGAAGCCACTAAGTCAAGCAGATCTCCTTGCTGGTCACAATCCAAGCCTTTCCTTCCCACATACCTTTTCCCAACATGTTCACTCATCAAACCCTGAAAAAGGAGCCATGAAAAAGGCTCTGAACCCAAACTTTCATGAAAAGAAAGATCTTCCATTCAAGGAGCTATTTGATTACAAGCTCCATTTAAGAAAATCCTACGCTCTAACCAGATTAAGTTTAAACTCTACACTTCAACTACCAGAAGGGGTTCTCTACAAACTACTTCTTACTAATTAATTAAGAATAGAAGACAGAAATTGTCAAGACTCAACCAACTTTCTAATGCAAGAAGCAGCAGTTCCCTCCTGTAGGAAATAGCCCTTCATCCCCAAATACTGAAGGTACCTCCCCTCTGCTGAACTGGCTAGCTTGAGTCCCCCGGGGAAAAGTGAACCCTTCCTATGGGCCATACAAGCAGTTTAACTGTAGCCTTACAACATTCCTGCTGGCTCCTGAACTACACAAGCACTGCAAACAAGGAGATGAGAGGCAGCCCCCATTCAGTGAGGCACTACACAAACAACACTGATCACTGCAAAAGCCAGCCGTAGCTATTTCTTACTAGCTCTAAAAGAATGTTACAAGAAATACACCAGAAGATAATCAAAGGCAAAAACTGTGTGGATGGTGAAAGTTGAGACTAAGAAACTGAGTTAATTTTAATTGCCTCCAAATTCATTAACTTCTATGACTTGGACACAAAACAGTTTGAAAAAGTCTTATACTAATGTTTTTTTCAGGATGAAAATGGGAGTCTGGCACTTAAGTGTTAGTGAATTTTGGAGACGCAGTTTGGAGATGTGAGCTGTAAAGGTACACATGCTCTGGCTACTTCAACATACAAACTCAAGCATGAAGGACATTCAAAGAATTGGAAACACAGTTAAAAGGCAAAATATGGAAAGTCACCTCCTGGCAGCATCATGACAGACATAAAAGTCTGAATCTTTTATACAGATTTTGATCTCCTCCCTCCCCAAAATGAACCCAAACCCTTGTGCCAGGTACACTCACTTCAGACAGTGGAGAGGTCCAGGAGAAATTCTGGTTACTCGGTTGATGGCAGCACCATTCAGAGTGTTGAGATGAACTTCAGAGATGTACAGAGTCACAGAGGAGGACTGCAGTCGTGTTTTTACAACTTCCAGTGGACATGTCAGAATTGCACCAACAGTACCTCCACAGCTGCAAAGACAAACAGCACCATCATGTTTTTAAGAGAAAAAGAAACTACATTCATATAGAATTGATATTATAGTCAACATAGTCTCACTGCAAAAAGTAAAGAACCAATAGGAACATGTGTTGAAATTACAGTTATTTGCCCTTGAAGGCAAGCAAGATGCTAAGTCAGTTTGCAAACCCCACAACTTGAAGTGAAAATTTAAACAGACAAAATATAGTGAAGGTGCATAGTACACACTGTTCAAATCAGTTCTGGAAAGTAGCTCAGTAGCTTCAATGTTTAACTTCTTATGGTAAATTTTAGCTTTTTTTTTTTAATGTTTAGTGTCCTCCTGACCACAAAAAAAGTGCCAAAAACTCTTAAAGGCAGAAAAGATTTATGCACTATGCACATAGGACTATGTGTAAAAATTGGTAAAATCTGTGGTGTTGTAAATTAGTAACATCTTCAAAAGCCTGACTGTATTTTGGTCATTGTACCATGAAAGCAGTGATTGTCCAAGTGCTTCCCAAGCCCTGCCCACTTCAGCAAGGCAGAGCAAGTACTGTAGAGTAGAAACTGCAAAGCCAGAAGAGCTCATGTGCCTGAGCAGGTGAAGACTTGCTGGGTTTGCTTCAGTCTGTCCCCCATTCCTGAGAGCGAACCAAGGCAAGCCATGCACAGCTTGTGCTGACAGCAGCTGCTGCCCTTCTGCTCAGCCACAGCGCAGCCAGAACACACCGCCCTGCCCAGCTCTGCTCAGAGCCTTCCTAGGCTTCTTCAGAACTCAGCCTAGCTCTGCAACTACAGCCTTGGAGGGAAAAATAGCAAATCCACAAATTTTGAGTTCCAAGACAGTCTCTTGAATCCCTTCAGAGATCAGTACTCTTAACATTGTTAAACACTTCTTAAAACTGTGGCCAGGACACTACCTATGTCCTTTAAAAAAAACAAACAATCCAACCCAAAGAAGCAAACCTACATTCTAGTTCAAGTATTAATGCTAATACAGCTCAGTTTGAAATCCACTAACACATAAATAGTATTTGTACTAAAGTCAAAAGGCCCATATTTGCTTCCTGTGATAAATATATATACTAACATATACATAACTAGAAGAAGTGCTTGATTCTGACAAGATAGTTATAAGCTATTTTTTCCTAACACAAGAAGCTCAAACATCCCCAAACTCTTTAATAAGCTATAAGCCTGTTCAAGTAATTTTAAAATGTTTTCCAAAATGAAAAAGAGAGTTGAGTCCAAATTAGGAGTAATAGTTAAGACTCAAGATACCCTATAGATTTTTACAGGAGGGTAGTCTGGTGACTTCTACCACAGAAAATACCAAAAATACAGCACTGCATCTGTTTGTGAACTGAGAGTAGAGCTGCCAAGTAGAAACTTGATGTTCACTTAACACTCCATTTAAACCTAGTGACCTAGAGGTATCCTATTACTAAGCCTAAAGGCATCCTGCCCATCCCTAGCTCCAACATTAGACTGAAATCTATTCTCTTTCAAGGTTTGAGGAAAGATACCGAATTTCTTTGCCAGTCTGGAAAAAAGTGTTATCACAGGAAGATGAAAGACAGTCTTTCAGTGTTCGCTGCACACATGCATTTACAGCCTGACACAGACATCAGAGCAGCCTGCTCTGAATAAGCAATTCACTTACTTCTAACAGTAAGCTACGAATAGACTTATTTTAAAATTAAAAGTTGCAGAAAGAGTAGATACGCTAGTATTTATTTTAGCCAGGGTTGGAAACAGTAGGAGCCTGAAACGTGAAGGTTCAAGACAGGAACAGCACATGAGCAGCACAGGTAGGTCAGCTCCCAAAACAATTTGACCTGAAGCGCTAAAGTTCTGAGACAGACAGAAAGTTGTCTGTGTTTCCTGCAGTTCAAGCCAGACCCCACTCCATGGTAACATGCTTGTGCAGGCAATGAAGGAAGTTGGCTTTAGAGTATACTTCCTTTCCTGCAACCCCTCTATTTCTGCTCTCCTTGAACTTACTCTCTTGAAAGCTTTTCTGCATTTGATTTTGGACAGGTTACACAAGAACTTATTTTCAAGCAACAGTAATCACAAGAGAAACCACAATGTATGATTTATTTTAATTAGATTAATGCGATGGAAGTAACACAAAACCTTGACCTGCTTTCTTGAATAGGGCTTGGAGTTTGCAGCCCTTAATTGACCCCCTCCCCCCGCTACATCAGAGCAGAAAAAGTTTCCAAAGTTGAAGATTAACACTGACAAGGAGCTCGTGCCCTGCATGCTCCC
Source organism: Taeniopygia guttata (assembly GCF_048771995.1). Taxonomy (NCBI): domain Eukaryota; kingdom Metazoa; phylum Chordata; class Aves; order Passeriformes; family Estrildidae; genus Taeniopygia; species Taeniopygia guttata. The sequence continues at coordinate 7,694,283 of NC_133034.1, forward strand.
CTGCACCACACCCAAATCACAAGTGATGCCTGACTGCAGCACTTCCAGCAGAATCCAGGGTGTATGGCCAGGCAGCCTTCACTCAGCAGCGGATTACTGGGGAAGAGGGCTCATACACAGCTACTCTGTGCTTGCTGGTTTTGTCACTGGTCAGTGACAGCCAGCATCATGCTCACATGCATCCTAAAGAAGCAGCAGATTCACCTGCCTCCCTTTAAGAGCCTTTTCCTGCACCACATTCTGCCATTCGAGTAATTTCAAATAATAAGCCCTCTTGGCAGTTTCTTGGTGTCGTGTTTCTTTGGTTCGGCTTTTCTTAAACAATTAAAGATGACTCCACTGAACCCAAGAATATTTTCAATATTTTCCACTAACTAGTGGAAGTTTGATGAATTAAACTTCTTCTCAGTCCCTCATCTTCAAGATTGCTCAAATTTCTTCTTGCAGCTGAAGAAAGCAAAGAAGTTTTACAGTGCTGTGTGATTCTGTAATGTGAGTCTTGGCAAAATCCCCAATTTCTACTTCTGTCAAAGTAACAGATCACTTTCCCAGCCTTCAAAAAGCCCCATATAACAGAGACAACATCTGAAACTGAAGGAGTGAAAGAAGTGTCTTGATATGTTGAGGAACCAGAACTTTCTCAATGGTCACAAGATCCAAAGAGTTTTAATTAAACTTCCAAACAAAGGCATAATCCAGTAACTATCCTGACTTGTCTATTTCACTTGACCTTTAAAATAAACACCCCAAGGTTTGACAAAAATCTGTTTATGAAAAACTGTCAATAAACAGAACTTGTGGGTAAACAAAGAAGAGAAACAATTAAAAATATGCACTCTGTACAAATAAGCAACTTCTAAGAAGCACAGCAGCTGCTCTGTTAGAGCATCAAGGACAGTGTATTTTACTTAGAAATGTATTTCCAGCCTTGCTTATTTAACTCACTACTGGGAATACCACCAGAGACAGCAACGTTTTTGTGCTCCAGTCCTGGCAGGTCAATAACAGCCAGCCACCAGCTCCAGCCTACAACAAGTGCTCTATAAATTGCCAGCAGATTGCTGCCACCTTTCCTGCTCCCCTCCTACTGGTTCAAATTGAGGGGAATACTTTTAGTTTGTGGTTTAACACAAATTAGGAACTAGAACACTTCAGAAAAACATTTCTTAACAGTTTGAAAAATAGGAGTTTTCTTCTCAATAATGCAGGTGTGATTTTGTAAACTACTTCAGAAATTTCTACCACCTAAAACCACTCTGGGCTTGAGTTTCTCCAGTCATGCATGCACCAGGCCCCAACAAGTGTGACTTGTAGGAACATTTACTAATGTGTAACTTTTTCTCCAGGATTAGATGAATTTCACCTGCTAGAATAAGTAGGTGAACACACTCCTGCTGACACAGTATAAATGGGAAGTGAAGAATGGCAAATCCTGAGACATTCCTATGTCTGAATGCTTACTGCAGTTTCCAGTGAATGCTATTGAGAAGATCACTTACCCATTGTCTCTATCCTAAATGTGATAGTTGCCTCTAATCATTGTTTACTACAAGCCTTCTTCAGCTTTAGCACCCGAGTATTAAACAAGCTTGCAAAGCTGACTTTCAGCAAAAGTACCTTGATCATAAAAGGGCATGAGAATCCATCTGTAGGCTCCAAGTAATTTGAAAGACAGAAAAGCAGAGATCAGTAGGTAAATTCACAAAAATATACACATAGGTTAAAAAAGGAAGACTAAAATCCCACTATTAATACAGTCAAGCTAGAGAATTAAAATTTCAACTTGAGCCTTCTGGTACAATTTAAGAGACGTCACACTCAATGGAACAAGAGACATGGACATCACAAGATGTAGTTATGTGCAGGATCACAACAAACCTAAAAGAAAAACAATAAAACTAAGAACAGTAGTCTACTTGACATTTCTTGGACTGAAGAGTCTAGGAAGATGGCAATGGTCTCCTAAACTAAGAACACTGCTCCTCTAGAAAGCATATATTGGAAAGAAAAAAAAAGCCCAACAAAAGAAGCCCCAGCTACCCACAAAACATTTAATTTGATCCGAACTGGCGATTTAGAAGACCATCATCCCACTGGTTTAACAGAAATAAGCCTGGAACTACTGGGCTTTAAATTCTGCTAAATGTGTACAGCTCTGACAAACATGCTCCTCAGACACACCTGCATTATTTGTGTGACACTCCAAGGAAAAAAATACATGCTTCAAAAACCTAAACCTGTTTGGCACTCAGATCCCAGGTTCTTCCAGACGTAAGAGGAAATAAGAGGAATTAAGAGGAAAACTTTCCTCTTAGTATTGCAAGGTTAAGGTATCTGCTAAGGAGCCACTGCCCTCGTCCAGAGCAGTTGAGCATCTTCTACTGGGACCTTTCAGCCCTGCAAGTACCAACAGAGACAGCTCCAGCATGGATTCAGCCACTGGACTGTCCAGAAATACTCTAAAGCAGACTGATATTCCAAATGCCAGTGTAGCCTGACTTTGAATTAACACTCTCAGTGCACATTATTTAATCCCTTGAGATAATGGTGTATTTTATGAAATAAAAGCCATGGCTGCCTAGTGCTAGTTTCAGATTCACCTTTCACAGTACATTTGTAACCACAGCCTCAAAGACTTAAAGATAAACCTTGACCCTCTTATCTTTGGTCTACATTAATTAATGTATTTTACCAGCTACTTATCTTTCCTGTACAAAAATGAAAGTTCCATACAAACACTGGCTGTCAAATGAAACAGCATGTAAACTGAGCTCAAAATTCTGTCAAAAAAACAAAAAATCCAAGCCATTTACAAACAGAACAGAACTTTTTCCTCTCTTCATCAGTTACTGCAAATTCAAGTCCTGAGTCTATCAGTAGTTTCATGCACCAGAGTAACTTTCACATTAACAAAGTTGCAGCTTTGGATATTACATTTATATTATCAGTCTTCAGAGAATATAGAAGGGCTTTAGCTAGTACAGCTTTCAGAAACAGCATTCATCAACCCTGAATTTTCAGTGTTTTCCCTGTATAATACTGTTCAACTAGAATACTAGCAGCCACAAATCCTTAATCACTCTACTCACCAGTAGAGTTCCAGTCTTTGTTGGAACTTAAAAGTGCAAGTTAAGCTCACATCCATAAACTACAAATACTAATCAAACTCCCGATGTCTAATGAAGAGTGTAAAAGTAAAACCCTCCAATGTGCTGCCACATAGAAACTTACAAGTGAAAACAGGAAAAACACCACCAGGGGATCAAGCATCACTGGGTTCCATTACCCAAAACAAACACCAAAATGAACAGTTAGCTTTTATCAAGAGATGGGTAAATCAATATTTACAATAACATTTGTATTAAGCAAAAACAGCTCAAAGCATCTAGAAAGAAATGAGAGAAGTACCAGTGGCACAGTTTCTCAAGTACTGACAGCAATTTTCACGCAATTTAGTAACCCCATGGAGCAAACCCCAAGCTTTAAACAAACACTGTCTTATTTCACACAAAAGTGAATCTGAATAAAAAGATAATCTAAAGTTTGGACAGAAAAGCACTAAACTCCTTCTCACTTGTTCTGAAATACTTCCATGGTTATGCCACAAATGTATTTTAGGACAGAGAGGAGCCAAGTGCTTGGCAACTCAGTTATGGCTCAAGAGGCTCCTTCCTGAAAAAGCCCCCATCATCACAATACCTGCTACACATTATTAACAACCCTCTGAAATCAGAAATCTCTTACCTTTACTTCATACATTTCAGCAGTACCTTTCTGATCTTGCTGAGAACTCAAACACTTAGATTAAATACATTTTCTGCACCTTCACTGTTTTAGCCACTGTAGGGATTTGCTAAGAGCCTCAGACAGAGTATGATTACATTACAGACCAACTGAGACACTTCTATGATCAAGATAAATAAAGAAGCTCCTCCCTCTACTTCCTCACACATTAAATTAGAAAACAGCCAAATTTCTGCAGGAAATGCCAAGAGTGAAGAAAAGAAGCAAACCTGAGACTATCCAAGTGTGAAGTCAGAAAAGCAGCTGTCCACCTCCTACCCCAAACCCCTCCCTCTGCTGAGGAAACAACACCCACAGAAATTCACTGCTCTGATTGAAGTTTGTATGATACACAATTACCGTTATAAGCTTTCTGGTAATGAAGAATAAATAATGAAAATCTGAACACTATTTTTGTAGCCAACACCTGAATTTTCACTGTATGGTTGCAAGGCAGTATATGCAAAACATACTAATATTTCCTATAAAGCAAAACACTAAGATTTTCTACTACTTCTTAAAATGAGTCTAACAGCCATAACTTACTACTTATACTAAAAATGTTGATCTACATCCTACATTTCAATTACATGACTTTTTAATTTAAGAATTAAGAATGTTCAACTGCATCCTTGGCTTAGAGTAAAAGCACCTGAGTTTCTTGGTTTAGAGTAAAAACACCAACATAATGTCTATAGTGACAACAGCTATTTGACTAAGTGGGGGGAATAAGAGAAGATAACAAAAAAACTCCATACAGCCTAGGCAGCTACAGAGACATCCCAGGATAGTCGCCTTTATATTACTAAACAGCAATGTCATCTGTCAAAGTTTCACTACAGAAAGCAGGAACTGAAGAATGAACTTGAATATTTAAAAAAAAAAAAAAAAAGAGAAAAAAGCACCAGCAGATAGAGATAGTCATGTTGTTTTCATGGAGGTTCTGATGCAACTTAGGGCAAACAAAGCTACAAAGCTTCCTTCCTTTTAAGTTTCACTGAAAACTAAAGATCACTCAAGTGATCTGCAGTGCACTACACTTGCAAAGTCATGAGATAACCCCGGTAAACTCCTCTACTGCAAAATGTGACCAAATACACAGTGTTAGCTTGGCTGAACTAAGGTTATAGGAAACGTGTGGCTCACACTCAGCCTTTTCCTCACAGTACAACCCCTGACCCAGTTGGCCAGCACATACCCATCGACCAGACTGCTCTGCAATAAATAAGAATGAGCAAACTGAGCAATTCTCACCTGCTCTCAAGTTCCATGTTTATAAACCTGTTTCTGACATAACAATAGAGCAGCACAGTTGTGCTCAGTAACCTCCCCTGTGCAGAGCTGTCAAGCTGAAGAGCTACAATCAGGGACCACTCTCAGAATCCTTAGGGACCTCTGCAGGTCATATTGTCTGGTGTTCCTGCCAAGCTAGGGTCACCTGGAGCAGGTAACACAGGAATATGTCCAGGTGGGTTTGGAATGTCTCCAGAGAAGGAAACCCCACAACCACCCTGGGCAGCCTGTTCCAGTGCTCTGCCACCCTCAATATAAAGAAGTTCTTGCTCGTGTTGAGGTGAAACTTCTTATGTTTTAGTTTATGGTCTCTGCTCATTGTCTTGTTGCTGGGCATCACTGAAAAAAGCCTGGCACCATTCTCTTGGCACCTCTTGGAGATATTCATATGTATTAATGATATCCCCTCCCAGTCTCTTCTCCAGACTGGACCAGAAAACAAGCCCAACTCCCCCAGTCTGTTCTCATAACACAGACAGATGCTCCAGACTCCTCATTATATTTGTATCCCTCTACTGGACTCTCTTCAGCAGCTCCTGATCTTTCTTGAGCTCCTGCTGTTGTTTTTCTGAATGCTTACAAGGATGCAAAATCTGCAGAAAACAGTACACACTACTACATCTTGGGCCTCCTGCTGCATAACCACTCTCCTCTTAAACAGGGTGCAAGAAATCAAGGGGACGATAAAGCTCCCACACAGGCACTAGATCAGGTGTACAATACTTCAAAGTGTGCCAGAAGCAGAGAAAGTACTGTCAAGCATCCAAGTTACTCAGAATCAATACACTATTCTTCTACCTCAAAGACCTCAGGTCAGAAGCAGCAAGCTAATTTTTGTCCACGAGGAGCACAAAGGGAAATCACAGCTTCAAGCTCTCTCATGGGATGCAAGGTGTGTCCTCTATCACTTCTCTACAGTCATGCTCACTACCCAAATACACTATTACAACCAAGCCCAGCAGGACCGCCAGCTTTCCCTTTTAAGCTGGGTGTCCTTCTTCCCACCCTGCCCCTGGAAGAGCCACAGGCTTCAGAAATACAGCCCAAACATTTTGAAACCTAAAAACATACATTATGAAACTTCATTAATAGCTGTGAAGGTACAAAAGTTACCTCAAACCTAACTAAGGCTAAAACCTTTTATTTCTGAGTACGTTCTTCCCTCCCATTTCTTCTGCCTTTGTGGCGGGGGAGCTGCATGTGCCCAAGCCGCACCAGGAAGCGCAGCACTCACGGAGCATGGCGCAGACACAGCGGCCCCGGCAGGAGCGTGCCCAGCGGGCACTGCCAGCCCAGCCCCGGCAGCCTCTCCGTGCAGCGGGGAGCCCAGGCACGGCGGGCCCTGCGTGCATCTCCACGAAAACGCCAGATAAGGGCCAAACCCGGGAATTGCGATCGGAGAGAGGGGCGCTTTTACGGGAAGCCTCCACCCCCGCCTCCCCACGGGCCCGCGCTCCACCCGTGACATAACGCAACACGCGAGGCCGGGCCCGAGGCGGCTGCGGGCCCGGAAAGGCCTCAGGGCACGGGGCGGGAGGCAGAGCGCGGCCCCTCTCTGCTCCCCGCGGCCCCTCGGGCACGGAGCAGCGGGGCAGCCCCACCGAGATGTCCCCAGGCAGCCGTTCCAGGCCGCCCCCGCGCCCAGGCCGAGCAGCGGCGGGCACGGGAGCGGGGCCAGACCCGTAGCCCAGGGAGGAGAACGGGCAAGTGCAGGAGCAGCTCCCGGGGCTTCACCTACCCGCCAGCAAAGAGATGCACTAGGGTGTCTCTTTGGCTCATCCTCGTCGCCTGCACCCGGGCGGGAGGAAGGAGGTGCCGGGCGCTTCCGCCCCCCACTTACGGCGCCGCTCCCGGCAGGGCTCAGCATAAATAGGGGCGGGCCGGCTCCGCCTCCCGCCGCCGGCGCGGCTCCGCAGGCACACGGGCCGTGAGGGACGCGGGGCCGGGCCCGCCCCTGGCCGCAGCCGCTGCAGCACCCAAGTGCGTGGCTATGAATATGTATAATGAATATTCATGATACCGCAAACAGAGGCTGCTATTGGCTGCGGCGGCGTGACGTCAGCGCAGACACGGGGCCCACGTCGTGAATATGCAACGAACCTCCGTGCCCGCAGTTAAACAGAGGCCGCCGTTGGCTGCGGCGTCTGACGTCAGGCGCGCGCTGCCTCATAGTGTGGGGCGAGCGGCGGGGCGGGAGCTCCGTGAGGTGGCGGCGCCGCGGGTGGGGCGCGGCTGTGGTGGCACTGTCCCGGTATTCCGCTGCTGCTCCCGGTGCTGCTCCCGGTGCTCTGGGGTGACCCTGCCTGAGCACGGAGGAAGAACCAGATGCCGCCTATGGTCCTTTCCAACCTGACCCCTTTTGTTGCACCCGCAGCTGCTGGGGCTGAGAAGGTGACAACCAGCAAGTGCAGAAAATGTGGGGAAAAGGGTATGAAAAACAGCCCCAGTGTCCTCAGCACCCCAAAACAGCAGCATTAGTGAGGCGTGGGGTGGCCTTAGTTTTTGTTTGTTCTTACTCTTGAATTCTGGGTCATCCCCTCAGCTACTGCAGTTATCCCCTGTCCCCAAAGAGGCACCCAAACACCCTTGGGTGTTCCTGGAGGGAGGATCCTGGCCCACTGAATGGCTTTCACTTTGGTTTTCCTCGAAAATTTAGGGATTAAGTGATGCCTGTATAACTTAGACCAAAGTTACAAGGTGCTTATATAGCTTGAGTTATAAGATATCAGTATAACCTAAATCATGACTTTTTATATATCAATATAACCCAATATATCTATGTAACCTGATATCAATATAACCTAAATAATGTCTTTTTATATATCAATATAACCTGATACCTATATAACCTGACTCAGCTCTTTATACCTATATAACCTGAAGTCACAACTTTTTATACAATGCAATGGCTAATATATGGTTCACTACTTGCTTAATGCTGAATAGACAAAAAAAGAAAAAAACCTTGCCAAGTAGATAGCTTTAGAGATAGAGAAGTATAGTGCTAATGAAAAATTGATAAGTGCAGATCCAATTAGCCACAAATCAAAGAATTTAGGCTGGTTAAGACCAAGAACAGACCAAAGAACACTGTAACTGCACATGCTCCAAGGGCAAAGTTGAAAAATTCAGATGAGAAGACGACCCTGGAAGCCTTTCCTCAAAGACCCCTGAACTGGGTAGGTGCAAGTGCAGTGTAAAAGAACTGTCTAATAACCATGAGAGCATACAATGTAAATTAGTTCGGGTGTGTATGTGATGATGTTACAGTGGCATAGGATTCCCCTAAAGAGATACAGAAGGGTTAAAGTCCCTGAAAAAAAAGGCTGTAATCCCCGAAAGAAATGCAAAGCGGTTAGAATCCCTGAAAAAAGTCTGATGAGTTTTACTATTGGTTTTGGTCTTGGAATTTTGAGTTTGATTGTTGTACATGTTGTTTTGTGTACTTTGTAAAAAATTGGTGCTTCTTTTCTCTGTGTGTGCTCACAATTGTTACTGCCTGCTGTGTGTCTGCCAACAGCTCTTGCTGTCTGTGTTGGTGCCTTTACAGCTGTTACTGTTTGAATGTTTGCCAGAAATTTTTACAGTTTGTTTTGCTAACAGTTTTAATCCATGTCCAACGCTGCTCCAACACCCTGTTTCATTCCTTCCATTTATAAGACCCCAATTCCTTGTTTCATATGTGGAATACTGTGTTGGTTTAGTGTCCTGTGGTTGTGGGACCCTTGGGTGCATATTGAGTGTTTTAATTGTAAAAGAAAATATGAAAGTCTGCCACACCTCTGATATCTGCTTTGTGCCTGGGGGGCTGAGAGCTGACAAAAGTAAGATTTGTGTTCTTGCTATAAAGTGCAATCATGTACAATTGAGGTTACAATGAAATGAAGTAATTCCAGCAGTAACGAATAGTCAAAAAGAGCCCTTTAGAATGTGCTTTGACCCACCGGTGCGACCTCAGAGCCATTCCAGGAAGTAACCTAAAGAAAAGTGATTTATTAAAATATTGCAACCCATGGTAACCCCTTTATTGATTGGACAGTGGGGAAAATAGCCTGTGAATAGTACTTTAAATAAAAATACCATATTACAAAGACTTGTATGAATAGGATCTTCATGTTCATTTTTAGTCTTTCTAATACTTCAAGGGGTTCTAGAAGAGTGAGTGAATGTAGACTATTCACAAAACTGTGACCAGTAACTTCATGTTCTCCTCTTTACATGTTTTTTTATTTCTAGGAACTCAACACTTATAATCTGAGAAATTTTCAGAGACTATGCCATATCTTCTTTAAATTTCACAAGGTAATGTTTTGTGTAATTGCACTTGGTGTGGGTTTTCCTGAGGATGTGTGACGTTCTCCTGTATTTCTTTCTGATGGAATAAGATTGAATAATCATGCACTGCACAGGGAGTGGGTGGGAGTGGAGAAGGAATATTCCCCCTGGAAGGCACAGTTTTCCAAGGCTTAACATCTATGCTGTCTCAGGGCCAGAATTAGTACTGACAGAGATGGTCTGTGCCTGAAGAACTATCATAGGTTGTAAATTCCAGGGGATAAAGTGTTGGAATACATCCCAAACTGGAATAGCTAAAGTTAGGTGGTCCTGCAGGGGCAGCTGAGATGAGACCTCCTTACAAGTCCACAAAACAAGGTAAATCCCGAGGGCTTGGCAGCAACAAAATGTGAGTGGGCTATTACTCCAAGAGGGAAAACAGTGAGCTGCTCTCACAAGGAAGTCAGGCTAACTTTAGACTTTAAATGACAACTTTTGTGCTTTGGAAAAGGAGGAGCGTGTGATTGAGGCTTCCTTTTTGATATATTATTTTCTCTGTTCCATGGAAGGCATTTTTAAAAGCAATTTGATTCAACATTTGTAAGTGGATGAAGTACAGCTTGTTAAACAGCCAGCAGTAATCTCCTGATATGTCTGGCTTAGAAATGAGATTTGAGCTCATGCTTATTAATGACACTGAGAAATCAAGCTGCTTCATTATTGCTAATGAAGGTGGAAAGGTTAAATTTAGATTTAGAGTAAGCCTCTGGGAAGAAACTGCATGGGTTTCTTTAGTACATGTTATATGAGAGCTATACGAGATGTTTTTTTGTTGGGGGGTGGGGAGTGGATTTGGGTTTTTTTACCCCCTTTTAAATACAATTTTCCTGATATTTTATCTAGTTTGTTTCCATAAATTGTTCAAAACAAGGGAGATGGGGGTTTGGTTCTCACATAGTGTTCTTTTTCTCTCTGCTGTTTCTCTCAGAGAACTTTTCAATGAAGAGAGAAGAATTTTAGAGATATAAATCCCAAAATCTTAAGACTGTCCTAAAAATAACTTGCCTGCTGACTTATGTGACTCAGACTCCAGTGATAAATACCACCAGCATGAATGGTGAAATTGGGGTTTTTGTTGTCATGAGTTGAACATATTTTAGGTTGCAAATCTGGAATCATAGCAAGATATTACAATGAATATTTTAGCTCATAAAGTGTACTGATTCTGAAAGTGAACAAAATTAGTGTGTCTGTACTGCTCCTTTGAAATGGTAGAAGTGAATTTGTGCAGTGGTGTAAAGTACAAGACATATACTCTATCCTAGCAAAATCTGACCACTCTGAGAGATTTAAAAAGTGTCTCAATTTTATCGATGCATTTCAACCAATCTGTTTATTATTATATTTTAAACTCAATTTCACAAATAAGGAAGCAGAATGAGACAAGACAGATGTTTAATCAAAACCATTGTACAGATCAGTGAGTGATTTAGAAATAACCTTTTGACCAAGAAAGCCAACAGCGGGGGTGTGATAAACAACTGTCTTTATACTTTGTGTAGGCCTTCTTTTGCTTGAGAATGGAGCAGGCTCTTTTGTTCCTTGAGGACATGAAAACCTTTGTAAATACATATTTGTAAGTCTATTGCTCAGTTGCTTGTTTATCTAAAATCTGTAGCTTACATAATATTCAGAAAATAAATGAGGACAGGAAAAAAGGATAATAAGTAGGGAAAAAAGAAAAAAGGAGCAGTTGATCTTAAAAAAAGGGATGGGGATATAAGTGCCATGTAAATGAGCACTGGGGGAGTGGTACATGGGTTTTTCAGTCAGGAACATGCAGGTACTTACTACAGAGTAAAGGAGATAATTCCTCATGGCTGGCCCTCATGACAGCCATGGTCAGCAATTTGCATGACAGGCTGTCAGTTTTTACAGCTGGTTTATTCAGAGAATGAGGTGTACAGAAAAGTGATTGAGATTATCTGCCAAATGGATGCCTTATCATATCAAGGAACACTTAAAAGATTTGTTTGGCTTAGACTGGGTAAATAAAGGCTAAGACAAGATGATTTCTGCTGAAGAAATCTGTCAGAGCAATAAAGTACAGAGACCAGAGTGGTAAAATACTACATAAGCTGAAGGTCAACATTAGCAGAGTCACCAGGAGTCATTAACAAATTCAGGTAGAGAAGAAAAAGTGAGAGTCTGTGATGTGATTTTCTACAGCATCTGGAGGGTAGAATGAAAGATTTCTAATGTTGTATGCATCCTATGCCCAGCTGAGTCTCAAATTGTGGCAAGATGGGTGGGTTACCTTGTCAAGGCATCCCTCTTTTGAAAGGTGTGAATCCAAGATGCAGTTCTGTTTTAGCCCATCACCATAGCAAGGACTTCTGTCTTAGCTTATTTTGAGAGAGCTGTGTAAACAATGTCCCATGGCTCAGAGATAAATTTCCTTCAAATATCTGAGAAATTTACTCACTTCTAAATGAAACAGAACTTCTAATTTTTTTTTTTTTTATCAAAAAGCAGAAGGAAGTGGGACTCATTTACAGAAGGTGAATGAATGTGTGACTGCACAGGTTTTGCAAATATGGAGTAAGCAAATCCAGGGAGCTTAGCAGTCATGTGTGACTGCCTGCACCTGGCTGTTGTGTTTCTTGGAGTGGCTGGGTCTCAGTGGAGCAGGGATCACAGCAGCACACCTTGCTCTCTGGGCTGTGCTGGCCTTTGGTGTTTCATGTGAGCAGCCTGCTCTCGACAACTGAGCAAACCCAACTCTCCTAGATGTGCATGGACGTTATGGAAATGTTTTCAAGGCACTGGCAGTTGCCTAGGGAGTGAGTTACCTTGCTGCTCTCCCTTGATAAATGTGGTTTAATAATTAATGTCCATCTGGAGAAGGTGCTACTTCTCTAGCTTGTCTAAGCCTGGACAAGGAATTTGCTGACCCAGGTGTACATTAGAGACATAAGCTTCATTATTGCTAATGAACCAGTTAAAGAACACATTGCCAGGAGTCTTTGTTTTTTGCAAGGGATAATCCATTGGAAGTTTAAGTGTGTAGCTGCACAGTATATTTTTTTTCTGGATATTATTCACATGACACAAAGCTCAGTTACAGCCTCAATTTTCAAGTGTAGAAACCATAATTAGAAGGAAAACTGTTACATCAGCTACTATTACAACGGGAAAATGTTGAGTATTATTAACAGATTGTTTATCCTAATGGGGCAAGTATTATTTCAAATTTTATTTTCATTCTATGAAGTTTCAGTATTTCCTGTAGGCTATGGAAATGTCTTACCATGTTCCAGATTCTTCTGACAGTCTCATTTCCCTCACTTCCAAAAATAGTGAGGGAACAAAGTTTATTTGGGTTTGTTTTTTTAAAAGGGTCAGATTGTAATTGGTTTTTTGCCCCTGAACAGCCTGTGGAAGTGATTCCTTTGCCTAGAAAAGGCACTTGAGGAAATGGAAAGAACTTACTTACAGGGTAAGCAATGCCAGTTTAAAAGATGTTTAACAAAACCAAAAGGAACACTTAAAAGTTGCTCTATTTTATTCAAGACTTTGTAGAACACTTTACTTTCAAGGATCCTTACAAGGATTTACTTGACCTTTAAAACAACTTAACAAGATTTATGATGAAACAATAATGGTTCTGGGACAGGGCATCAGGTCAAACAGGAGAAATCCCCATTTGTTCTGGAATTTATTTAGCACAAGTGGCTCATGTAAATTCTGGGGATACACCACAGTCTCAGATATAAAGCCCTGGTAACTCTTCATTTCTCAGTGTTGTTATTTCCTCTCCTGTGAAACACAAACTCACTTATCTTTTAAAGTGTTCTCTATTCAAATACGGTGAGTTATCTTTCCCTAGTTCTTTTAAAATACTCTATAAAATCTTCTGTGTTTTTTTTTTTCTAAGTCTAGACACAATGAACCTCAAGTAGTTTCATTCATAACATGCTGTAGATGCCTTAGCCTTGATGAAATTGCAACTTGGGTGACTTTAACTTTATCAGTCTTGTGGAAAGAGCAGTGGTTTTTGTGATGTGAAATGAGTGAGATTTGATGGTGGTGGCTTTGACAAACGAATCTTTAAAATTTTGACTGGATTTGGAGTTAGGTTGTTAGTCACTGTGGTGGGAAGAACTATATTTAATTTTTTTCCTATGACATGAAGTGATGAGGAAATTGAATTTATTATATTTTCATGATAAAACATAATATATTTATGCCTATAAATGAAGTAGAAGTTCTGCATAACCCAGTATCAATGGTGACCTAGATTTCAAACCCCCTATTTGTAATCATACTAGGAAATTTTCTGTCTCTCTTTTTAAAGAAAGTTATTTTCTATTTCCATCTCTCAAAATACATGAATTCCTGGCTAAGAATATACTCTTTATTCTTTCTTCCAGTTATATTTGAATCTTATCTTGATTTTAGTTTGCCATGTGTGCCAAGCAGTCTATGTGCTCACAAAGCCAAGTCTGTGTGAGATTATGCAACAGACATGTGCTTCAAGTGTCTCCAAACAGAATTCAATGTTCCTAAATCCAGCTGTGTAGTATAGTACTGACTTTATTTTCTGTTTTCTACAAGCCCTAAATTCAGATTAGTGGAAGTTTGACTCCTTGCCTGTCACTGTGTTTTATCCAGAATGGAGCACAGTGTTGAAATTCTGAGATATTTGACCATATTTTTCCATGAAGTGGAGTCTGAGGGGAGCTTTGCTGTGTAACTTGAGGCTTATGTCTGTCTTCTGTTAGAGCAGATATTTTGAATTACTTTTTTTTAAAGATACTACTAGTTACTCTAAACCAAGCTCTCCTTCCTAACCACCATCTGCAAAGGAAGGAAGGGACATCCCCACTGGAATAAAGGTGAAGTAGGAGTAGGCTCATTCCCATTGTCCTTCAAAGTCTGTTATTGATTTGTTAGTATAATGAATAAGAATACTCCAATAATGAATACTCAAATAGAGTCATCATTCTGAATGTTGAAATAATCCTCAGAAATGGATATGTACAATTCTAATATCTAAGGGAGGATGGAAGAGGGAAACATTACAACTTAATTCAAAGAATTGTCAAGTATATGTAGATCCTGCATCTGTGGGATGGTGATAGAGGGCTTCTGAGATAAATGCTGGGAACAAAATGACAGGTTTTTATTTTAACAATATTTAAAGATCTCTTTTAATTGCTTTAGCCTCTGGTCTTTTCTTTTTTTTTTTTTTTTAAGGAACAAGCACTGAAAGACAGTACTTGGGTACTTGGCTTCCTTCTTAAAAATCTGAATTTGTAGCATTTGGAGGAAAAGTTACTTACCATTCTGCAACAATTAATTCCAGAAAAGTAAGCTAATGGTGAGTTGGATCTAAGGTTATTATGTCTGCTGCTTCCTTCTGGTAAACATAAACTTAAATTAAGAATGTATTATTCTCAGGGTTTGACAAGTACTGAGCATTTATCACAATAAGAACACTGCCTTCCTATTGTTTACAAAAAACACTGAAACAAGGCCTCTAGGTTATAATTCAACTCCCTTACAATTTTCAGGCCGGTACTTTATAAAAAAGCTATTGCAGAAACCCTCATTAAGAGTGTGTTCAAAGCACCTTTGAAATATAGGTGTGAAAAGTAGTTCAAAATACATTGGTGAGCATTACAAGAAAAAGGGTCCATGTTATTTACAGGGACCCTCATTCCATATTATACAAGAGAGTTACTGAAAGGAATTGCAATGATGCATTTAAATTATTGGGGGAGTGAGGTGGGAATCCTGAGATCTGAGCATATGTGAAGTGATACAAGTGAGACTTTCAATGTCACTTAACTTATATTTGCTATGAACAGATGGGATTTTTGTTTTCTAATTCTCTGAGTTGCCTTTAGGAATTCCATCCTAGACCAAGTCTGAGATACAATTTTGTTCCTCAGTCACTTAGTCACAGAAAAGACTGAAGGTGTGAGGATATATTGAAAATTGTTCTCTTTTGCACTTCTTGCTTGTAGTTGTTAGTGATATTTTCTAACTGGAGGAACTGTAATTAAAATCAGATGGCAAATATATCCTGAAATTTTTATGCGTGCGAAACTTGCCAGCACTGCCAGCTGCTGATGCATTTCAGAAACATAGGGGTTTTTTTGCTTGTTATATCTCAATGGGTTGTTGTGGAAGTTTATTTTCAATCTCAGCCTAATTCTGGGAAAAAAAATAGATAGAATACTTAGAAATATAGCTCCAACAATTTCTTCATTTTTGTCCATGCTTTAGAAGACAGAATAGTACAGCTGCAGTTGGATGTTGCTCATATATTTTTAAACAGTACTGATGTGTAGTGGTGGAAAGGAGCACATACCATGATGTTAATGATATGCAATTAGGTAGTCTGTAAAACCCCCAAACCCAAAACTATTTGGTGATCAAAAGACCATGTTCCACCAGGTCAGATAAGCATATTTTGACTACAGTTTCCAAGAATTTCAGTAGCTGGAATTTGGGAATGCAGTCTCTATAGAGGATCAACTTAATTGCCTTTAATGATTTTGGGCCAAGCGACTTCTCCCAGTGTACTGGAGATGATGCATTGCTGTGTGTGTGTGAAGGAAATACTTCAGGTGGAATAAAACTGAGCATCCTCAAACAATGACATTTCCAGCTCCTCAGACTCTGTGTGGAACTTAATTCACACAGAATGTGATCAGTTGCACTTCAGTGTTGGCTAATCTTCAACTGCAATCAATAAATCAGCCTGGGCAGGGAGAGAGTAGGCGAGTCAAACATGTACTGTGGTGTTTGCTTTGGTAGCCTTTTTGAGAGGTCAGATAATGGAGACATCAATTAAAAGCAGGATAAACAGCAGGGTTCTTCCAGTGCAATAGTGTTTCCCTTTCTTAAATGGGAGTGTGAATTTAGCTTTAGAGGAAGCAGCCAAATCACTGGTTTTGTTTAAAGGCAATATAATCCAGACATGGCAGGTGAAAACTTCAGTGCTCAAACTTCTTTCATAGAACACAGAATGTAGATTTGGAGTGAATGTGTCAATGTCCAAGTCTTCTTTACAGAAAATAGTGGTTTGGTTTTTTTCAACCTCATTAATTTTCCAGTGTTTTTTTACCAGTTATTTTAGCATGACTTCAACATTCAAAATGAAAGCTCATTGTGATGCACGTATGTGTGAAGGAAATACTTCAGTTTGGATAAAACCGAGAAAACTTCAATGTGTCACTTCCAGGCTCTAGAGGAACCTAAGTGTGCTATTTCCTAAATATCTTTGCCAACAATGACCTTTTTGATGGTGGGTGAGACAACAGTATTTATCCATTGACCTTTATTATTAATATCCTCTTTTCCTCCACTGTTTTATAATCTAACAGACTTGATAAATACCATGGTTTTATCTCTGTTTTTGTTGAGTGTATATTTTGGCTACCAGTCATGTTTCACAGGCCCCAAGCAATGATGTCTCCAGTAGGTAGAGGTGCCATTGCTGAGACTGTTGTTTGACAGGAAAAGAAAGTGCTGAATCAGAACATCTGTTGAGAAGTGCTTTGGCAGGGAGTTTGTCCTCAAAACTAGGAAGTAGGTTGTTCTGACTCCAAGAGCTGGCAATCTAGGGCTTGCAGAGGAGAGAAGTACCTCTTTATGGGGTTGTGTTCTGCTCAACAACAGATGTGTTCAGTTGGCCGTAGTTCAGAGGATTTACAGGAACCTCGTTAGAAAAGTGAGCTAAAAGGCAACACACTCTGGTAGTTGATGGTGGTTTCTTACATTGCACTGGATACTGCACAATATTTTTGCAGGAAGGCAGAGCCAGTTGTGAGATGGATGGAGCCACATATGTTTCCACACCCAAGAAAGAGGTTTGTGTACAGAATTAAATCAGGAATAAGGCTGAGTGAAAGATATCAAAGGTTATTCCCACAGAGATGTATGGATTGGTAGATAAATTCACTTAAATTGGTCATTTTTGTGATAACTTTCTGACTATAAAAGAGTTTTATTGCATTTAAGTCTATAAAGCAGTAAATAGTGAAAAAGTATTTGAAGATTATTTAATTCTGAAATCAAGAACCTTGCATGACTTGTGTTTGTGGTCTCTTTCCAAAACTTGAAATGGTCATACCACTGTCTTCCCATTTCCCCAGTGGCACAAAACTGAAAAAAAAGAAAGAGAGAATGTGGCAATGAGGTTTAGGGGAGGGAGTCTATCCAGTGAGCTTCCAGTTTTCCATATAGAAGGGTGAAGTTACTAAATGTTATAAGAGAGAAAAAGATTAGGATAGCTTTTGGGAGGTTCTAAATTTACAGAGAATTCGGGATGAAGTGGAACAACTAAGATCTGACCTGACATATTTCTTGTCCTCTTTTCTTGGTGTTTACTTTCAGACAAAACCAGCTGGCTTCAGAAAAGTGTTTCAGTTCTAAGTGCTTCCATGACCTGGAACTGGAGCTGTTGTAATTGACAGCAATTCCCTTGCTTGTATTTATTTTAATAAACAAAGTCCCTTTCCTATCAGGGATGTTTTCAACTTCTCTAGATACACTGTTTTCATCAATATCTGTGGCTGTCCTGCTTGGAGCCCTTTGGACTCTGCACCATTCCTACTCACATGATGATATCACATTCCTCCTGGAGACAAAAATGTGTGCTCATGCAGCTAGAGAGTGGAAACTTACTGATTGTACAGAGCTTGGCAGGAGCTCCTGTTCCAGCCTCCTGACAGGAGCAGGGACAGGCTGCATTTCTTTAAGTGCTGAGCCAGTCAAAGCCTTCTTGTCTCTGCATTGTCTCTGATGCTTCTTCTCTCCCTGTTTGTTCCTTTCTCCATTCTTGTGACAAGTATGCAAAGCAAGAAAGCTGCTTTTTTCTGTGCCTAGTCAGTGTTGTAGGCAAGGTTTGGAGCAAATGCAGACCCACTGTAACAACATTTCTGCAAGAGCCCTGCAAGAGGAAGTGCCTACAGCAAGAGCACTGATTGTTTTATGTCTGACACATCCACCTTTTAACATATTAGAGCAGAAGATGGAAAGGTTCTCTTGGAGTCCCCAAATGAATGAGCAGTGCAAACTGGCTTTCTACTGCCCAGAGCTCTGTCTATGCTTCTTGTTTTAACCCTTTGCTAGCCACAATCCAGACCACAGGGAAAACTGCAGTAAATTATAAAGTTCCTTAACTGTATGAATGTATGTTTTTATTGTAGTTGTAACTTACATAAGTTACTGCCTGCAGTGGAAGTGTGTTGCAAAAGCAGCATCTATGTGGGGCTATATTGGAAGAGAATAGCTCAATGCATAATATTTTTTCCTGTTTTCCTTTTTGAAACATTCATACTAGCAAGCATTAAGGAAGTGATTCAAGTACATCTGGTGTCCCCAAAGCCATAACTGTGCAGATGCTTTAGGTGAAGGCTTGGTGAGTTGCTCCTGAAGGTTCAGAGCAAAGGCAGCCTCTTTCTGTCCTTCCTTCCACTGCTTGATGCCCTTTTCATAAATTCTTATGAAACATGCATTTTGAATGGGTCATATTATGGGCACTTACATAGTCAGATAGCTACAAAAGCATTGTAACACCACCTTCTGGTTACTAAATATGCATTAAAAAAAATCAAATTACTCCTATTACAGTATTGCTAATACTATCACTACTAAGCAGGTCTGATCTCGAGGGTATAGCAAGTGTGGCCTTTGGAAAATTGCTGCTTGTTTCTGCCAATGGCTAAATATGTGTACAAGCCAGAGTTATTTGACAGCATATTTTAAGACATTTGACCCATAATGCACATTTAGGTGCTGTAAAAACAGTAGTTTCATCTATATGCTAACTTTGCTTCAAAAAAAGTCCCCTTTGAAAGGGCTGCAAAACTGTGCTCTCTGAAGTCCACCTGGAGTCTGTGCAGGCTTGCTTTTGCTGACTTCACAGGGCTTTGAGAGCAGTGCATATATGAAATGGAATTTGTATATTCATTAGTATTACTTGCAGAGACATCTCCACAAGAAATTGGAAAAAATACACAGCCTCTCTTAGTCTGAGTATTTTTTATGTAAAGATGGAAACAGGCTTTTTTTTTTTTTTAATAACCTCACAGTTAATTTATAATATTAGTAACAAATTATATAAACCCTGTTGTGTGAGTTATAAAGAAATTTGGATCAAAGATGTCATTTATCAAACAATGGCTGCTTAGATAGCTTTTAGTCATGTGCTATCCATGCTTTTTCTGAAGATTTTGACTCTATGTAACCTTAATACCAGAATAATCAGATGCTACATAGAGTCCAGATATCAAATAGATTTAGCAATGGCTGGAATGAGAGAAACTTATCTTTTGGCAAGAAAAAAAATTACCAACCTCTGACTCAAAACATGCCTTGCAGCACAAGCCTTTAAATTATAAAAATCTAAAGCAATACTGCATGAATTTTTTGCCTTCAATCAGAGCAATACCAGCATTTGTAAGATAGCGTTGCTGTGGGTTTCTAGCCAGAGATAACAAACTAAGGCAGATGCAGCTGCTTTTGGAAAATTTCCTTGGCTTAGTCTGAGATCTGCCCAACTTGCTCAGTTCTTGACTGAGTTAAGAGCAAGGCAAGGAAAAAGAGTCATTTTGGTAGCTCAAAAATGTGCTTTTCCCCTTCAGTCCTGTGGGGAATGTGCAGAAAGGAGCAGGTTGGTGCTGCTGATGAGTGCAGGCAGTGTATTTGCTGGAGCTGTTTGCTGACCACAACAGCAGGGAAATGTAATAGTGCAGTTGGTTCTCAGTGTTACCAAAATAGACCCACACTTCACTGATCTCCAAGGCACTCTGAAATTGCTTTGATAACATCAGTTCTGCTTTCTGGTATAATTAATTTTCACTCATACCTGGTTTTATTTATATCACAAAGGTACTTCAGGTGCAAAAATGTGCTGCTGTGATGGCATTACCTGGCCAGCAGATTGGGAAAGAAATCAACCCTTGATAGAATGTAGGTATGGGAAGATGGTATTATTTCAATTACATTTTTAAGAGATTATTTTTTAAAACTCTAATTCCCTCATCTGTTCTGCTAGAAATCAGAAAGTATGTTTGAGGACAGGTTCTCTTTTCACTTGCTCTGATCAGCAGGTCTCCTTGCACAATAAAGACAGTAGCATAAATAGTATGAATGAAAACAACCACTAAGATTTGGTCTTTGAAGCAAAAAAGTTGTGTGTGTAAACCTGATTATTCTTAACTTCCACTGCAGATTTCCAGCATTCCCAGGTGCTGAGGTTGTCTTGTCTGTTTTATATTATAAATTAATGGAGAATGGTCAGAGAGCCACATTCTCAGCTGTTGCAGATCTCTACGAACTTTGGAAGCTATGCCAAGTTCACAGTGCTGAATTTGGCCTACTCCTATAATTCCCAGTTTTGCGGATTAATTTGGGTACTGCTGAAGGGGGGCTTAAAAACTGAGTCACTGAAATAAATTCAGTTAGGAGGATGGACATTCTAAAAGCAGTATATGACTGATGCCATGGGCCCTGCAAGCTCAGGGTTATTAGGTTTCATACTTCACTTCTTGCAGTTGAGCTGTTGCCTAAGGGACAGCAGAATTTCCTCTAGTGTTTATAAATTCAGTCCTGGCTGCAGAGTCTCTGGACGATTCATTTGGCAACTTCCCAGTATTTTGTTTTCCTGCTTCTTTAATACAGACCCTAAAACCTTACAGATATTTTAATTTACTGCAGCCACCTCTTTTAAATCAAGAACATCAATTATTTGACTTTCAGAAGTAATCAGACCTTCTCAGACTTTCCTTTACTTTTTTCCCTAAAAGTAAAATGGAAGTGTCTTTAAGAAAGGTTATAAATTTAGCAGAACAATTCCTTTCTGTGAAGAACACTCATCAGGGAAGAGTTCGTGCCAGCTCTGTGCAAAGCCACACACTTGGGTGCAGTGAGGAACAGAGAGAAAATGGTAATGCTGCAGGTACAAGGCATTGAGAAGGTCTTGAAGCTGGATCTCACTTATCTGTACAGAATCCACTGCTCTGTGGGAGACTCATTTCCAATACCCAGCTTTAAAAAGCAGAGTCAGATTTCTTCAAATAAACATGTAGAATGTGTATTCTAGAGGAAGTGAGAGCCTGTTCAAAATCAAATCAGTGGCTCTCAGTAAGACTTCCATGGGAGTGGCTTTCAGCTCAGCCACAGTTGTATTTTCTGTCCTTCTTCTATCTGAGTAATTAATATTAAATAGTGTAATTTATTTGAAAATAAATTATAGGGATATTGTTGGTTCAGGGAAAAAATCCCTTTACTCCAATGTTATTTCCCCCTTAGAATCCCCTGTTCTTTTTAATTGATTTAAGCTAATAAGATCCAGTTTTCATGAAGCAGCCACACCAATTTGAATCAATCACAGGCTGTCAGGCACCATCCTTGAAAATACACTACACCAGGGAAACTGCATAAATAGGACAGAGAAAGGGAAGGAATTAGCAAAGTTAAGGTCAAACTTATATGGGAATACTTTCCTTTTATCAAGTAAGGTAGCCAACAATCCTCCCTGCTGTGTTAAAGAACAGAGGACAATGCCACTGGTTCAAAAACCTGTACATGATCACTGTAGTTCTAGGAATTATGCACACCTGGGAAATATGCACACATCTTTCTGATCTATTAACTTTCCCTTATATTTACTTTCTGTTAATTAATTTGTGTCCTTGGGATGCAGAGACCATAACTACATGCTGTACTTAAGATATGGGTAAGGCAAGGATTTCTACAGCAGCACTATGATACTTTTCAAAATGTTTTCTCTTTATATTGACTCAGATACCAGAGTCCTAGAAACACAGATGTTTACACAGCCTTATTTCCTCTGATTCAGATATAGGAAGCAGAAAAGCATCTAAAGATTGACTCAGATTGAATTAGGCAGGAGTTATGCCTCGTGTTGCAGGTCTTACATCCGTAATTGCAGGAGGATGTGAAGCTGCATTTTTGCTGTACTTGGAGTGAGTAGTTCCTCATGGGTGCCAGTGCTGAGATCCACTCTGAATTGCACTATTTCCCAGCAGGGCAGTCCATCTCATGAGGTATCTGGAAGATAATATGGTTTATTTTGGTGAAAGTATCCCACATAAA